>NC_132929.1:40432500-40737500 GCF_047675955.1 Chlorocebus sabaeus | reverse complement strand
CCTGCTACCTCGCCCGGCTAGTTTTTTGTATTTTTTAGTAGAGACGGGGTTTCACCATGATAGCCAGGATGGTCTCGATCTCCTGACCTCATGATCCGCCCGTCTCGGCCTCCCAAAGTGCTGGGATTACAGGCTTGAGCCACCGCGCCCGGCCCCATCTTCGCTATTTTAGGATCTCACTATTCAAAACCAAATACACGTGCAGCATCCTTCATCCTTCCCTGATCTGGACTGAAGTAACCTCCTGTTGCTTCTCACTTGCACCTGCTTTGGACCACATGCTGATTTATTTAGTAGATTGTAGGCCTTTGGTATTCACCAGAGGTATTTGAGAGTGTACAAATTAGCAAATGCCACTCTAACAAATGATTTCCCCTGTGTTGTTTAAAATATAAATGAAAACTGGGATTCCTTTAGACCCTTAAGAAAGTTGTGTTGGAATATGACCATTTTGTATTCACTCAGGCTCATTTGCCAGCTAAGTGATTGGCTTCTGCATACCAGCCTTTAGAGTGGCTAATTCACATCCAGACCTCCATTGTTTGGAAACAGATGTCTCCATTGTGGTACTCTCAGGGCACTTGTAAATCAGAGGGAAGTTAGCATCTGCTTTGTCTACTCATCTCTCTTTTTCACCAGAAAGCAAAACCTGAGAGCTATTTAATATTCCCTCACCTCCCATCCTCTATGAGGTGAGCGCTCAGTAGACTTCTGCCAAGTAATTTACCAGCATTTCCCAATATTAATCTTCCTCAGTTTGGTCCAAAAGCAGGAGGACATTTTAGGAAAATCATGATCTATAGAAACAAACAGACTTTGTGGCTTTAACTGACTTGAGTGTAAAATGATTTGGTAAGCAGCAGCTGGTTGCATGCGTACTTAAAATGAGCAGCTAACTTCTCTCTTCAAGATGTGTGCACCTCCAACTAAGTGCTAAATGACAAGACTGGATGTTTAAGCAGGACCACGTTGTAAATTGTCTTATGGGCCATGCTAGAGTTCTCATTCACACTTAAAGCTGTGGGGAACCACTGAAAGTTTTTAAGTGAAATGATGGCAAAGATCAGTGCCAGTAGAGCAGAGAAAGTTTTGGAGCGTCCAGGAGAGAGAGAGAAGGGCAGAGAGACTGGTAAGGCTATTGGGCACGGATAGTATGGAAGCATAAGCTGAGCGATGTCAGTGTAGGAGAATTGAGAGATGGTGAATAATTCAAGTGATAGTGAATAATTCAATAATTCACAATTATTAGTGAATAATTCTCAAGTCAAAGAATTGAGAGATAATGAATAAAGGTATACGTGTATATACCCATGTATGTATAAATAAATAACTTAGGGAACTCAGAGTACAGGAACTAAAGGGAAAAGAAATGACTTCCAGGTTCTAGCCTCACCTACTGAATAAGTGAAGATAGCTTTTTTTTTTTCCTTTTTTTTTTTTAAAGACAGGGTCTTGCACTGTCACCTAGGCTGAAGTGCAGTGATGCAATCGTAATTCACTACAGCCTTATACTCCCAGGCACATGCAATCCTCCCTCCTCAGCCTCCTGAGTAGTAGGGACTACAGGTGCACACCACCACACCTGGCTAATTTTTAAATTTTTTGTAGAGATAGGGTTTCGCCATGTTGCCCAAGCTGATCTCGAACTCCTGGGCTCAAGCAATTCTCCCACTTGGCCTCCCAAAGTTGTAGATTACAGGTGTGAGCCACTGTGCCTGACCGATACCATTCTAATGAAGAAGGAAAACAAAGGAGGAGGAACAGGTTTGGGGTTGACAAGTTTAGTTGGGGACCTGTTGAGTTTGAGGTGTGTGTGGTACATCCTGGATAAGAGTTCATTAGCATGTAGCCATGAGTCAAAATGACCTTAAGGAGATTGTACAGCATGAGATGAGGGCCAAAAAGACAAAATCATAAGGAATGTCAAAATCAAGGTAGAAGATGAGGAGAGCAAAAAAGAGACTAAGAGAGGTCAGAGAGATGGGAGGAAAAGATAGGCTCCCTGCTTCCTTCTGGAAAGTGGCAAGTGCTTAGAGAGATTGTGTAGTCTTGGTGGTATGGTTCGGCTGTGTCCCCACCCAAATCTCATCTTGAATTGTAGCTCCCATAATTCCCACATGTTGTGGGAGGGACCTGATGTTAGGTAATTGAATCATGGGGACAGGTCACATGCTGTTCTTGTGATCATAAGTCTCATGAGATCTGATAGATTTATAAAGGAGAGTTCCCTTGCAAACGCCCTCTTTGCCTGTCACCATGTAAGATACGACTTTACTCCTCCTTCACCTTCCGCCATGGTTGTGAAGCCTCCCCAGCCATGTGGAACTGTGAGTGAATTAAACCTCTTTTATAAATTACCCAGTTTCAAGTATATCTTTATTGGCAGCGTGAGAATGGACTAATACACTTGGACAGGTTACTTGAACTTCTCTGAACCTTGGTTTCCTCATCTACAAAAAGGGAGTAATGATATTACCTTCCCATGGGGTGTCGTGAGGATTAAATTAATAAATATGTGTAAGGTACTTAAAACAGCCCTGGCACATAGTAAATGCTATATACGTGTTTCATATTATTATTTTTATTATCAAGAAATAAGAAACATCCGTGGGAATTAGTATCCAACTGGTCGTTCGTGACCTATGCTAGGGGCATTTCAGTGGAGTGACGGGGGTAGAAGCCAGACTACAATAGGTTAGAGAATGCATATGATACAAGAAAAGCAAACAGAGAATTAAACTTATTAAAAGATAGCCTGTGAAGAAAAGGAAAGAACAAGATCAGTATCTGGCATATGTGTGGTAGTGGTGATGGTGAGGGGTGTTGTGTGTCTTTGGGTCATGGGGAAAACTTAAGCATTTTAAAAACGACTGAGAGGAGTAAGTAGAAGGGGAAGGGTCAGAGAGAAGCAGGAAGAATAGTTGATGGCTCAAGGCTCTATGGAAGGTAGGATGATTCACATCCCAGGTGGAGGGATTAACTTAAGTGAAGAAGGAACCATCTTACACAAGCATGAAAATGAAGGAGATGAAGATGGGTAGTGATGCAGATGAGTGCAAGCAGGGACAGATTTGAGGGATTTCCTGCCTGCTGGCTTTTCTCTGGGTAAATGGTTTGCTGAGCGCCAGTAGAGAAGTGGGACTTTAGGAGAGCATTGAAGGTTTGAAATAACTGCTGTGAAGAATGGGTGACAGCTAACCAGAGACTTGTGGAAGATGGTTGCAGGGGGTGCTGTGGGTCCAGCTGACATATATTGTCAATGGATCACACAATCAAATGACCTCTTCCAGTAGTACTGTAGCTGGCGGGTGAGCACAGAGCATGGGGTTGTTGGGGTTTTGCTTTGTGGGATGACCATGAGTCTTGTGGCAAAGGAGTAGCAGAAGGATAGAATCTGATACATCAGGTCTGGAGGTTTTGATGAAGCTGCCAAATGGGTCTCTGGGGAGAAGGAACTAAAAGTACTATAAGGGAGAAAGTTGTAGTGGGAGAAGAGAATAATCAAGTTTAAGACTGAACAAGCAAAAAGGTTTTTCTGATAATGCCAAGGTCCAAAGACTGAACAAGACTGCAAGCGTGTGACTAAAGGGGAATAGAGGCAAAGGCATTCGTGTCTAGGAGCTGCAGGACTAGGAGGGCAGTGAGTGGTAGAAGTGGAGGGAACCTAGAAGGTTCCAGGAGGAAGATTGTGTGAGGAGTGCTATTCCTTTTTCTTTTTCTTTCTTTCTTTTTTTTTTTTTTTTTTTGAGACGGAGTTTCACTCTTGTTGCCCCGGTTGGAGTGCAGTGGTGGAATCTCGGCTCACTGCAACCTCCGCCTCCCGGGTTCAAGCAATTCTCCTGCCTCAGCCTCCGGAGTAGCTGAGATTACAGGCATGTGCCACCACACCCAGCTAATTTTTGTATTTTTTTTAGTAGAGATGGGGTTTCACCGTGTTGGTCAGGCTGGTCTCGAACTCCTGACCTCAGGTAATCCACCCACCTTGCCCTCCCAAAGTGCTGGGGTTACAGGTGTGAGCCACCACTCCCTGCCCAGGAGTGCCATTTCTGAGGGAATATGTTACGTTGACCAGGGAGTGATCAATGAGGGGCAGAGAGAGATGTGAGTTAGTGGCCCGGGCTTAGCAGCCCACATCTCTTCATGGGGTCTTTAGGCTAATATAGGATGATGGAGTATCTGTGTATTTGGCCATACACAGATTTTAGTAGTTGCAACAGAGACTGTGTGGCTTACAGAATCTAAAGTATTTACTACTGTAAAGGTAAAGAAATGAAACAAAACCATTAGATTATTGCAAAACAGAGTGACAGTTTAAATTTGTCAGCGTATAAGAATTTTGTGCCATTCTCCTGCCTCAGCCTCCCCAGTAGCCGGGACTACAGGCGCCCGCCACCTCGCCCGGCTAGTTTTTTGTATTTTTTAGTAGAGACGGGGTTTCACCGTGTTAGCCAGGATGGTCTCGAACTCCTGACCTCGTGATCCGCCCGTCTCGGCCTCCCAAAGTGCTGGGATTACAGGCTTGAGCCACCGCGCCCGGCCAGGAGAATGGCGTGAACCCGGGAGGCGGAGCTTGCAGTGAGCTGAGATCCGGCCACTGCACTCCAGCCTGGGCGATACAGCGAGACTCCGTCTCAAAAAAAAAAAAAAAAAAAAAAAAGAATTTTGTGTATACTTGAAAAACATTCGCCTGGCAACTTAGAAGATAAATTTGAGTTATAGTGTTTCTGTAGTTGAGAATGAGTGAATGGAAACCTGTTGAAGCAAAGCAGTTAGGAGAAAATCATCTAGAGAAATGTTAGCCTTGAGAGTGAGTTCCACAACCACTTAGCTGTAGTGGTTGAAGGAGGAAAGAATGCTACCTCCAAATTACAACTTTACAAGAAACAGAACTACTAACCTTGAGAAACCATTATTTTATGCCATTTATCAGCCCAAACTGAAGATTTAGTGCTCAAAGCTGGCACTATTGTATAACACAAGTTGCAGCATAAATTGTTAAAACCCTGTTGAAGGTCCAGGCATGGTGGCTCTTGCCTGTAATCCCAGCACTTTGGGAGGCCGAGGCGGGAGGATCATGAGGTCAAGAGATCAAGACTATCCTGGCCAACATGGTGAAACCCTGTGTCTACTAAAAATACAAACATTAGTTGGGCATGGTGGCACATGCCTGTAATCCCAGCTACTTGGGAGGCTGAGGCAGAATCACTTGAACCCAGGAGTCAGAGGTTGCCGTGAGGCGAGATCACGCCACTGCACTCCAGTCTGGTGACAGAGCGAGACTCCGTCTCAAAACAAAACAAACAAAAAAAACCTTGTTGAAAATCATTCATTCGTTGAAGAAGTCTCTATTAATTATCTTCTCTGTGTCAATTGTTAGGTAACTGAGCAAATGTGTAGCTTTTTTAGGAAGCAGTTTAGAACACATTTTGTTAGTCTTGAAAGTAAGTATTCACAAACATTTCCACTCTTGAGAATTTTTCTTTTCTTTTCTTTTCTTTTTGAGATGGAGTTTTGCTCTTGTTGCCCAGGCTGGAATGCCGTGGCATGATCTCAGCTCACTGCAACCTCTGACTCCTGGTTTCAAGCGATTCTCCTGTCTCAGCCTCCTGAATAGCTGGGATTACAGGCACCCGCCACCACGCCTGGCTAATTTTTGTATTTTTAGTAGAGACAGGGTTTCACCATGTTGGCCAGGCTGGTCTCAAACTCCTGACCTCGTGATCCACCCGGCTCTGCCTCCCAAAGTGTTGGGATTACAGGCATGAGCCACCATGCCCGGCCAAGGATTTTTCTTAGAGAAATCCATAGAAAGGAAAAAAGTAACATGCCCAAGAATATGCATTGTATCACTATGTAACAGGACATTTGGAATAACTTTTAGGTGTCCAGGAGTAGGGAACTTGATAAGTATATTCTAGTGCATTGATTTGATGAAATAGGATACAGCTGTTAAATAATTACGAAGATTGGAGAAGAATGTACAGAATCAACAGGGAGAAGTGGAAATTACATATATATAACGTTGAACTATATGAAGTTGCTAATACATGGACAAAAAGACCTCAAGAGAACGTGGGAAAGTATAAAATGGTTGATTATGGTAATGGGATTAGGGTTTTTTTTTTTCCTTTCTTGTATCTGGTATTCTTTTTTTTTTTAATTTTTTTTTTTTTTTTTTTTTTTTGGAGATAAGAGTCTCGCTCTATCACCCAGGCCAGAGTGCAGTGGCATGTTCTTGGCTCACTGCAGCCTCCACCTCCTGGTTTCAGGCGATTCTTCTGGCTTAGCCTCCTGAGTAGCTGGAACTACAGGCATACACCACCATGCCTGGCTAATTTTTTTGTATTTTTAGTGGATATGGGGTTTCACCATGTTGGTCAGGCTGGTCTCGAACTCCTGAGCTCAGGCAATCTGCTTGCCTCAGTCTCCCAAAGTGCTAAGTTTACAGGTGTGAGCCACCACACCTGGCCCTGTATCTGGTATTGCTAAAATGCATGGGTAATGTATTTTCCTTTAAAATCTTCAAGGACTGACAGGATAGATCACACCCACATCACCCTACATTGATTCACCTAGCAGCTTTTGTATTGTAGGGAAATTATGGTAGTGAGTACAGAATTGCAGTCCACTCAAGTATTCATTAAATTAAAATCTTTTTTTCTTATGAAACTTTATGAAAAATTTCTCACATGTACAAAAATAGAATACATACTCATCATCATCTATGATACCATTGTCACACCAAAAAAATTAACAATAATTCTTTGATATCACCTAATAACCAGACTATTTTCCCAGCTGTGGCTTTAGATATGTTGGCTATAGTGTTAGCTGATCTCATAGTTAAATCAGGATAATAACCATCCAGTTTTACTGGGACATGGGGCTTCCAGTGCTACATGCGGGCAAACCAAAACAGTTGGTCAGCCTACTGTCAGCAGCAGACTGCAAGGTCAGTGTGGTTGGTTAAGTGTATCTTCCTCCCTATCAAAGTGTGCACTCCCAAAATTCACACTCAGAGTGATGCTGAGGGAATTTCACAAACAATGAAGTTAAGACAAGTTCCTCCCTTTAGTGAGCTCACTGTTTCAAGTGGAGGATCAAGACTATCAGAAATAAACAAAGTGGAGGCCAGTTATGGTGGCTCATGCCTTTAATCCTAGCACTTTGGGAGGCCGAGGCGGCCGGATCACCTGAGGTCGGGAGTTTGAGACCAGCCTGACCAACATGGAGAAACCCTGTCTCTACCAAAAATACAAAAATTAACTAGGTGTGGTGGCACATGCCTGTAATCCCAGCTACTCGGGAGGCTGAGGCAGGAGAATTGTTTGAACCCAGGAGGCGGAGGTTGCGGTGAGCTGAGATGCGCCATTGCACTCCAGTCTGGGCAACAAGAGTGAAACTCAGTCTCAAAAAAAAAAAGGAAAAGAAATAAAATCAGAGATTAAGTGGTGTGATCCAGAGGGACGAGTTGAGAAAGTCAGGGTAGGGTCAGAGTAATTGAATACTCAAAAACATCAAATTGAGCCTTAAAGATTGGATTTCCAAATTTTAATCGATACATACTGTAGGTAGGACTTTGAACCTGCTCATTATAACGCAGATTTTGTGATAAGAAAAAGTGTGTAAAAGGCCATTTGGGCTGGATGCAGTGGCTCACTTTGGGAAGCCAAGCTGGTAGATTGCTTGCGGCCAGGAGTTGGAGATTAGCCTAGGCAACATAGCAAGACCTCATACAAAACTTTTTTTTTTTTTTTTTTTTTTTGGGAGATAAAGTCTCATTCTGTCACCCAGGTTGGAGTGCAGTGGTGCAATCTCTGCTTACTGCAAGCTCCACCTCCTTCTGCGTTCACACCATTCTCCTGCCTCAGCCTCCCGAGTAGCTGGGACTACAGGTACCCGCCACCATGCCCGGCTAATTTTTTGTATTTTTAGTAGAGACAGGGTTTCATCGTGTTAGCCAGGATGGTCTCGATCTCCTGACCTTGTGAGACCTCATACAAAAACTTTACAAATTCGTAGGTAGGGCCAGGCACAGTGGCTCATGCCTGTAATCCCAGCACTGTGGGAGGCCAAGGCAGGAGGATTGCTTGACCAGGAGTTTAAGACCAGCTTGAGAAACATAGGGAGACCCTGTCTCTACAAAGATAAAAAAAATTGGCTAGATGTGGTGGCACATGCCTGTAGTCCCAGCTACTTGGGAGGCTGAGGTGGGAAGATCTCTTGGTCTCAGGAGGTCGAGGCTGCAGTGAGTCCTGATCATGCTATTGCACTCCAGCCTGGGCAACAGAGTGAGACCCTGTCTCAAAAAAAAAAGAAAAAAGAAAAAGCCATGCATGGTGGTGCACACCTGTAGTTGTAGCTACTTGGGAAGCCAAGGTGGGAGGATTGCTTGAGCCCAGGAGTTTGAAGTTGCAGTGAGCTATGATCACACCACTTGTACTCCAGCCTAGGTGATAGAGTGAGGCCTGATCTCAATAAATAAATAAATAAAATGCCAATTTGTTCTTTCTGCCCAGGGGTTTGTCCTCCAGCCTCAGCAGATGAGACTTTTGAGCACCATCTTCAGCGACTGAGAAAACTCATTAAAAAGCGCTCTGAACTATATGAAGCTGAAGAGAGAGCCCTCAGAGTTATGCTGGAAGGAGAACAAGAGGAAGAGAGGAAAAGAGAATTAGAAAAGAAACAAAGAAAAGAAAAAGAGAAAATTTTACTTCAGAAACGTGAAATTGAGTCCAAGTTGTTTGGGGATCCAGGTATGTTGCTCTATAACCAGTGGAGAAAATGAAAATACTAGATTGACAGCTCTTCTTATCATGGGTGAACTCAAGCTAAGAGGTAGTAGGCAGCAAATGACACCTTCCAGATTTGCAATTCTATGTCATAGAACTCATGGATACAGATGAAACACATTTGCTCATTCTGTCATAATCATAGGCTCAGTCACCTTGCCTTGAGAAATACGTTGTGGATATCAAGCATGATAACATGGTATTGTGCTTTTCTCTTTCAGACGAGTTCCCACTTGCTCACCTCTTGGAGCCTTTCCGACAATATTACCTCCAAGCTGAGCACTCCCTACCAGCGCTCATCCAGATCAGGTCAGAGGGGCAGGCTCTCCATGTTGTCTTTCCCTTAGGTAGCAAGAAGCACTTGAAGAAGTGCTTACATTGTTTAGGTTTATTACTGTCTTTTTTTTAAGTTTCATAGGGAACTTAAAAAAAATTATGGGTTTATAATGTTTCCATATTCAAGGATGCTGCATACATGTTGTTTAGTCGTCATTAATCCTTGAGAAGTTGATGTCCCTATTTTTATAGGCGAAGAAACAAACTCAGGTTGTGACTTGCTGTATTATCTCATGTTATAGATATTATAGCTGTTACGTTGATTTAAAGCATTGGTTTCCTTTTCCAAATTATCTTCGGGTGCTAACCAGACCCAGGAAAAAGAAACCCTCCACTATGTACTTGCCTGTGGAGACGGTTTAAGACCCATGCTGACTTCTGAGATCTTACAGGTCAAAGCCCAGAAACTTGGGAACAAGGAGGCACATCTGAATCTGCAGTTCTTAAGGAGCTAGGCAGAGTTTTCAGCTCTCTGGGTCTCCCTTTCCTCACCTATAAAATGAAGACAGTGGACTAGACTGTGGACTTCAAACTTGAGCAGAAGCACTCTTCCAAAATGCAGTCTTTGAGGAAACACTATGTAAGATAAATGGAATGAATGGGTTCCCGAGGCAGTATAAATCTGTTGTTGCCTAGAAGCACTTTGTTATTTCTAGACTCCCATAAACACTTGCTTGGGGCCTAGGGGTTTTCAAAGTGTGATTTGAAAATCACTGAACTAAGTGATCTCAGATGTCCCTTCTAAAACCTCAGCTGTTTGTGATTCTCATGAAAGAATGCTCTTTAGCATATCAAGTTCATGTTCTAGGAAAAGTTTATTTTTTGCTAATATACAAGTTTTAGCTTTTAAACATAAGTACAGTTGATTCTCATTTTTCATGACAGCTATATTCTCTAAAGTCACTGCAAACACTGATTTCAGAATACTGAACATCACTCCTAACGGAAGCACAGGGTTAGGTAGATTCCTGGGAGCCTCTGGTCACAATGTTTTTGTCAGCTGATGAATACCTTGTTGTATGTGTGTTTGTGTTAAAGACACCTTATTTAATATATGTTGTTGATTTACTAACATTGAACTCACGACTAATAATACTCTACCTCATGCCTAAATGAAGCTTACCTAACACACTTTCTCCACAAAGCACATCATGGCCTTCTTGCCGTTAGGAACACTACACTTAGGGCCATTTTAAACAGTAAAGTCGTCAGTAAAAAGCGCAAAAATATGGAAAATGTGGCACTAAATAGAGAAAAGAACCCATTTATATTAATAGTATGCGCTGAAAACAAGAAAGCAGAGTAAGTATTGCCTTCTTTGATCTCAGCTGGGAACAGTTCATTTTCATGACTCAGATTTTTTTGCCACTCTGTGTGTCTACGAGTATCCGTGAAAGAGCTACAAGTGATGATTTGGGGGCTACAAATAAATTTTAGTTAGTAGGCACATATGCAAATACAGAATCTGTAAATAATGAGGATTGACTTTATTATTAGGTTATCCATAAGGCTATAAGTTCTTCAGAGTTTTTCCTCCTTTTATGTGTACATTTAAGAAATGTAGTCATATTCTTGATTCCTAGAAATCAAGTTCTGTAATAGGTTAATATATCAGTCATTTGAAAGCTAAGTCTTAGAATATGTAGTTGCTGAACATCTTATTTGAAATAAAACAGAAATAAATAGTTGTTCTATAATGTTCTTATTAAGGCATGATTGGGATCAGTACCTGGTGCCATCCGATCATCCCAAAGGCAACTTCGTTCCCCAAGGATGGGTCCTTCCCCCGCTCCCCAGCAACGACATCTGGGCAACTGCTGTTAAGCTGCATTAGTAAAGATGCTTCAGGAGTGTGGTCCAGCCAACGCTCTTTCCAGCTCTAAATATTAGCGATGGTGCCATCTTTTGCTGTAGACTAAACTGCAACTTCTGAATTCCATGTGGCATTCCCCTACCCTGAAGTTACGCTTTCCTTCTGTGCTCTGTGCTGGCCAGAGGTGCCTCTTAAATCAGATTAATGTGGTTCTTCAAGAAAGGACTTAGGTGAACTGAAGTTTTTACCACAGGCAGTGAATGACCTGGGTTCACCAAATTTGCCTCTGTTTTGAGGGGCTTGGTCCCAAGTGACTAATTTACTCTAACTTCCTTGTGTGTTGAAGGGTAAGTACACTCAAACACTGAATACAGGTGTGCAATGGGTAGATTTCACAGCCCTTCCACTAATAGTGAGTGTGAAGGCAAGCTTGATGCAAAACCTCCTGACCTTTCCTACCTGAAAAGCCCTTTGACTTCTAGGAAGAAAGGTCAAAAACGTGTTACTTCTAGGAAGAAAGGTCAAAAACATGTTATCTTCAGTTTTGTTAATCCCAGTTTTGGTGCAGCTTGGGAGACTGCTAATTAGGAAGATGGCAGTGACTGTAGGCTGGGTTGCCAGAAAATATGGTGGCCTAGTCTTATTATTCAGGTGGGGTACTTAGAAAACCTGAAGAGTACCCAAATTGGATTGTGTTTTAATGGACAATGGCTGTATTTTTTCCATGTTAGAAGGATCCTAATGAAAGCACCTGTTATTTTTAAGTTTCTAAGGGTCTAATTGTTCAGAATCCCCAAGGATATTTCCCTAACCTCACTCAGTCACATTGTAGGAGCCAGTGTAGCTGTGGAATTATCTTAGGAATTCAAGCTTCTAAAACTATCCATGTAGTCAAATCTGGGGGAAAAGCAAATACAAATAATAAAATATATTTTTTATATTCATTAATAAATGCTGTTGTGCTTGGAGATGATCACTCACATAACGTGTCTTTTTTTGGTTCTGTTTTGATTTAGTTTTTGCCAATTATTTTGTTATATTTCCAAAAAACTAAATAAAAATCATTTTATTTTTTAGTTTGTGTCTTTGCTGCCAATTTGTTGCCTTCCAAATCACTTAGCACACACTTTCACATTGATGAAACGTATTTTCATTCAAAAATTCAAATTTATTAAGCAGGCATTTGTTACAGGAATGTGAATCTTTTTTTTTTTTTTTTTTTTTTTTTTGAGGCGGAGTCTTCACTCTGTTGCCCAGGCTGGAGTGCAGTGGCACCATCTCGGCTCACTGCAAGCTCCGCCTCCCGGGTTCGCGCCATTCTCCTGCCTCAGCCTCCCGAGTAGCTGGGACTACAGGCGCCTGCCACCGCGCCCGGCTAATTTTTTTTTTGTATTTTAGTAGAGACGGGGTTTCACCGTGTTAGCCAGGATGGTCTCGATCTCCTGACCTCGTGATCCGCCCGCCTCGGCCTCCCAAAGTGCAGGGATTACAGGCGTGAGCCACTGCGCCCGGCCAGGAATGTGAATCTTAAATGTCAAACTTTATCTGCAAAATCCACGTCTGGATTGGTAAAGATACTGTCAATTTTGGAAATAATGTTAATGTACTGTAGTTGGAAGCTTTTGGGTGTGAGATACTAATGCCTTTGTCCCTTTTCTGTTGTTTAATTTGCATTAATTTATACATTATATAGAGTTAACAGATAGGGAATGAGAGCCACATGTCTCCAAAATTTATGTCTACGTTCATAAATCCTAAAATCTGATATGATTACCCTCGTGGAACTCCACAATCCTGTGTGCCTTTTGGTTAGATATCTCCACCATTTGCTCTCTGATGAGATGCAGGAAGAGTAGAAATAAGGTGAATTGTACAATGTGTGTTTGGTGTCTGGACAGCCTTGCCACTAAGACATCTGCTGTGAGGGCAGGGAATGTGCTACAGGGACTCAGGAAAACTCAGGCAGCAGAACCCAAGAAGGTGGCATTTAGCCACAGATGGAGAAAAAGAAAATCCCTTTTCCTTTTGGCCCTTGCAAGGTTTTAATAGAGTGAGCAGGCCGGGTGTGGTGACTCACACCTGTCATCCCAGCACTTTGGGAGGCCGAGGCAGGTGGATCACCTGAGGTCGGGAGTTGAAGACTTGCCTGGCCAACATGGTGAAATCCCATCTCTACTAAAAATACAAAAATTAGCCAGGCATGATGGCAGGTGCCTGTAATCCCAGCTACTTGGGAGGCTGAGGCAGGAGAACCACTTGAAACCAGGAGGCGGAGGTTGCAGTGAGCCGAGATCACGCCATTGTACTCTAGTCTGGGCAACAGAATGAGACTCTGTCTCAAAACAAAATTTAAAAAAAAAAAGTTGTTGTTTGGTATTTATTTGTGAGATTTTCCTGGTTTATTACCTGTGTAGTGGTGGTGGCAGCAGTCACTGGTTCTTTCAGGTTTAGAGAGACTCATGGTAGTGTCTTTAATGAACTGTACTTTCAAGAATATGAGCAGTGTTACTGTAATCTTATCCCACGGTCTTTTTTTTTTTTTTTTTACTTGGGAAAATTTCAAATACATTAAAAAATAAAGAGAATAGTACAATGATTTTTTTCCATGTACCCATCATCCAGCTTCAAGTCATTATCAGCTCATGGCCAATCTTGTTTCATCTGTGCATCCTCCACTCACCCTGGATTATTTTGGAGTCAATCTCAGGCATCAAGTTACGTCATCCGTAAATATTTCATTATGTAGCTTTAAGCGATTTAAAAAAAAATCTAACCACAGGACCATTATCACATCTAAATAAATGAATAACAACTCCTTAATATCACAAACATCCAGTCATTGTTCAAGTTGCCCTCTCATAAATGTGTTTTACATTTTGTTCAAATTAGGATCTAAATAGAATCCATACACTGTTGTTTGCAACCTTGTGATGCTGTGTCCCTCTGTTCTCGTATATACTGTAATTTAGTAGTTACACAGAGCTGTACTGTCCAATATAGTAGCCATATTCAGCTATTGAGCACTTGAAATGATCTATTTGAGTTGAGATGGGCAATTACATATGTGGATCACATGTTTCAGTTGGATAGTGCTGATCTAGAGGCTTGATCACATTTAGATTGGAATTTTCTGGCAGGAATACTTCACAGACATGATGTGTACTTCCAGTCAGGAGGCACTAATGTCTTGGCTTTTTTTGTGATGTTAGCGGCCACTGATAAGAGCTAGATTCATTCATTGATGGGGAGGGGAGTCAAAAATAGTGGTAGTTTAATTCTGTCATTCTTCAATTACTAACTGGAATACTTTTTAAAAGAAAAACTGTACAAAAGCATTTGTTTTTAATAAATTCGGTAAATACAGAGAAGATTAGAAAGCTATGAGAGTAAGAGATTAGTTCTTAAATACTAAGGGTATTTAGCCCAAGTGGCTGAGTTTATGATGTCAAAGAATTTGCTTCTACAAGCCAACCAACTTAATCACCCTAAAACCATTCATGCTCCTATGCCCATGTGACATTTGTAACAAGAAGCTTAGGCTTATACCATCTGTTGTAGCTATTCACTTACACATGCTTTGTCTGCAGGGAAGCTCTCCTGGATTTTACAAGGTAAGTACAAAGTATATCTTATTCCATTTAAATAAGTATAATATGCAATATATGAAAGGAATGTGAACGCTCTGAAATAGTGATTTATGGAATAGTGATTAAATGAGACATTATCAACTAAATTTGCTTTTTGTCACCTATTTGTCCCACATTTTTTTTAATGTTTAGAACCTATAAGCTATTTCCGGATGATGAGTCGTTTACCTTTTTGTGAATCCACAGAGTCGTTCCTGGCTTGCCGTTTCTGGGCCACACATGAAGAGTATGTTTCCATGGCAGAGTTGATTTGCCTTTTGGAATAAATTTGGTTTTTCATAGCCTCCAAAGCAAAAATTAAGGTCTCTGAGGCAAGTGGTGTTAGAGTGCATAACTGTGTAGAACAGTGGACACTTTCCTCAGCTTTGTTAATTCATGCTGGCCACAGTCTGGATACCAGGATTTAAATTATGTTCTTTGGGAAATGATTTTTTATTTACCATTTTCCAGGTACTGTGGTTAGGTGCTAGGGATGTAAGAAGGGGTGAACAGACAGGATTCCTGACCTCCTGGAGTTTAGAGTGAAGAAGCTTAATGATTATAACAGAGTCATTAGAGACAATTGTGATAAGCGCTACAAGGAAAAGTACTTATCAACCAATTTATATATTTCATTCCAAATGTTTAAGTGCCTATTAAAGCTAACCAAAATACCAAATACTTCCTAACCTCATACAGAATACAGGCAATCAGGAAGGTAGATACTAACCCAATAATCATAAAAAATATGCTGAGTGCTTTGAAAGACATGGTTCTGAGATTATGAATTAGGATTTTTCTTCAAAAGCGTTCTGTGACACATTTAGTTGAAATAATAGAAAATATGTGTCATATAGTAAGGGTAAGAGTCATTATTCAGTTTACATATATGTATGCTAGGAAATAAAAGTATACCATGAGTCACAGTTAAAAAAAAAAAAAAAAAAAAAGGGACACCAGGCACGGTGGCTCACGCCTGTAATGCTAGCACTTTGGGAGGCCGAGGTGGGCAGATCACAAGGTCAGGAAATGAAGACCATCCTGGTGAACACGATGAAACCACGTCTCTACTAAAAATACAAAAAATTAGCCAGGCGTGGTAGCAGGCGCCTGTAGTCCCAGCTACTCAGGAGGCTGAGGCAGAATGGCGTGAACCCAGGAGGCGGAGCTTGCAGTGACCAGGATCTCAGCACAGTACTCCAACCTGGGTGACAGAGCGAGATTCTGCCTCAAAAAAAAGAAAAAGAAGAAGATGTGTTCCCCAAATCCTCAAACTCTTAAAGTATCCTAGAAGCAAGTGTAGGGCTGAGTAGAAAATACCTATTAGGATGCAGATGCTGGACAGAAGATGGAGAGAAGGGTGCCTTATACCTGCTAAGTGGACAGACAGTCTCAATAGAATGGTGTCCCTTCCCCGAGGATAGCTCAAAATTCAGATGATACCTGAAAATGTGAATAATAAATCTGAGAATGCCAAAACTTGCTGAACTTTCCTGTGTCTCCTATAACCTACTTGTACCTCAGAGGTCCCCTGTAAGAACTGACGGATGGGGCAGATACTTTACTGGTTACAGTGGGACTTGCCTGATTCTGTATCACTAAGGCAGCATAGAGAGCCACCTCCTGCTGTGCAGGGAGACCAGCTCTAGGCATGGAGTGGAGAAACCTTTTGAGTCTTATATATAGCAAGACACTGAGAAGAGTTGACAGATGGGGCAGGAGATGAGGGAATTAAGGGATTTGCCCACTTGCCTTCATTTGACCTACCCGCCCTAACTCTCCACATGATGCTCTCATGGGAAGGGGATGACTGTAGTGACCCCTAGCAGGGCAGAGCTTTTGCATCATCCTGGGAAGGATGACAGATGGTGTTGAGCCAGAGGCACTCCCTACTGCAGACTCCCTGATAATCCCTGATTGTTTGCAAAAAGGCAGACTGCGGTCAAGGAGTCTAGATTTAAGTGTATATTATAGGCAGTCATGAGCTTAAATTCTGTGTGAATGAGTTTTTTTTTTTTTTTTTTTTTTTTTTTTTTTGACAGAGTCTCACTCTGTCGCCCAGGCTGGACTGCAGTGGTGCCATCTTGGCTCACCTCAACCTCTACCTCCTGGGTTCAAGCGATTCTCCTGCTGCAGCCTCCTGAGTAGCTGGGACTACAGGCGTGTGCCACCACGCCCAGCTAAATTTTTTTTTGTATTTTTAGTAGAAACGGGGTTTCATCATGTTGGCCAGGATGGTCTTGAGTTCTTGACCTCCTGATCCATCCACCTCAGCCTCCCAAAGTGCTGGGATTACAGGTATGAGCCACACGTCCAGCCAAGTTTGTTCTTTTTTTTTTGGAGAGTCTCAATCTGTTACCAGGCTGGAGTGCAGTGGCACGATCCCAGCTCACTGCAACCTCTGCCTCCTGGGTTCAAGCGATTCTCCTGCCTCAGCCTCCCAAGGGAGTAGCTGGGACTACAGGTGCACGCCACCATGCCCAGCTAATTTTTGTGTTTTCAGTAGAGACGGGGTTTCACCATGTTGGCCAGGATGGTCTCGATCCTCTTGACCTTGTGATCCATCGCCTCATCCTCCCAAAGGGCTGGGATTACAGGCATGAGCCACCACACTGGGCCGAGTTTATTCCTTTTTAAAGGCAACAGATTCAATATTTAATGTAGTTTAAAATACATCAAAAATTAAATTCCTTCCTGTTGTGAGTATTGCTAAACGAAGGATAGATACTAGCCTTGATCTTACCCAAAAGGCCAAGAAGTAATGTGTGAATGAGTTCTTAATTCTTGGCTTTCAGGTTTAGTAGATACTGTTGACTAATACTAAGTGACTTTCTGACCAACAGTGAATGAGAGTTATAGATGTTCCACATCCTCATCAACACCTGATATTGTGAAACTTTTTAATTTTAACTTTAAATTAATGGTTGTGTTTGTGTAGTGGTATCTCATTGTTTTATTTTGCATTCCTCTGATAACTAATGAAGTTAAACAACTTATCATATTGGCTATTTGGATATCCTCTTTTGTAAAGTGCCTATTAAAAATCTCTTGCCCATTTCTTATTGTTTATAGAAGTTCTTTGTATATACTGGATATCAGTCCTTTGTCAGATAGATGTGTTGCAAATATCTTCTCCCACTCTGTGATTTGTTTTTGTTTTTGTTTTAACTCTCTTAATGGTGTAATCTGATGAATGGAAGTTCTTTTTTTTTTTTGAAACGGAGTCTCGCTCTGTTGCCTAGGCTGGAGTGCAGTGGCATGATCTCGGCTCACTGCAAGCTCCACCTCCTGGGTTCACACCATTCTCCTGCCTCAGCCTCCCGAGTAGCTGAGACTACAGGCACCCACCACTACGCCCGGCTAATTTTTTGTATTTTTAGTAGAGACAGGGTTTCACCGTGTTAGCCAGGATGGTCTCAATCTCCTGACCTTGTGATCCGCCCACCTTGGCCTCCCAAAGTGCTGGGATTATAGGTGTGAGCCACCGCGCCCAGCCAAATGGAAGTTCCTAACTTTTTTTTTTTTAAGACAGAGTCTCGCTCTGTCACCTAGGCTGGAATACAGTGGTACAATCTTGGCTCACTGCAACCTCCATCTCCCAGGTTCAAGCGATCCTCCTGCCTCAGCCTCCCTAGTAGCTGGGATTACAGACGTGTGCCACCACGCCTGGCTAATTTTTGTATTTTTAGTAGAGACAGGGTTTTACCATGTTGGCCAGGCTGGTCTTGAACTCCCGACCTCAAGCAATCTGCCTGCCTCGGCCTCCCAAAGTACTGGGATTACAGGTGTGAGCCACTGCACCCAGCGGTTCTTAACTTTAATGTTTATCAGAATTTTCCTTCATGGTTCGTCTCTTTTGGAGTTTTTGTTGTGGTGGTTTTTTTAATTTTTTTTTTTTTTTTTTTTTTTTTTTTTTTTTTTTTTTTTTTTGAGACAGGGTCTCATTTGTTGCCCAGGCTGGAGCGCAACCTGGGCTCACAGCTCACTCATCTTACTGCAGCCTTGTCCTCCCAGGCTTAAGCAATCCTCCTACTTCAGCCTCCTGAGTAGCTGGGGCTACAGGTGTGTGCCACCATACCTGGCTACTTTTATATTTTTTGTAGAGACAGGGGTCTTGCTTTGTTGCCCACGCTTGTCTCAATCTTCTGGCCTCAACTGATTCTCCTGTCTGGGCCTCTCAAAGTGCTGGGATTATAGGCACGAGCCAACGTGCCTGGCCTGTTGGCCCTTTTGTAACTTAAGAAATGTTTGACTATTGCAAGGCCATGAATGTAGTCTCATTTTTATCTTTGAGCTTCATTATTTTACCTTTTACATTTAAATCTACAGTCTACCTGGAATCGATTTTTAGGTATGACATGAAGTAGAGGTCAATATTGTTTTTGTTTTTGTTTTCCCCCAGATGGATATCAAATTAATCCAGAACCATTTCTTTAAAAGACTTTCCCTTTCCAACTGTTCTACAGAGCCAATTTTGTCATAAGTCAAAGATTCATGTGTGGATCTGTTTCTGGACTTTTTTGTCCTGTTGTTCTCTTTGCAAGTCTTTAAGTCACTCTCTTAATTCCCATAACTTGAAGGTCTTGCTATCTGATAGTAAAAGTCTTCCACTGTGTTGCTTCTCCAAGAGTCTCTTGGCTTTTCCTGGTCCTTTGCATTTCATTTGATTTTAGAATTAGCTTGCCAATTTCTACCAAAAAAAAAAAAGTGATGGAATTTTGATACATGGGATGAATAAATTAATTGGAGGAGAACTGCTATCTTTACAAGATTCAGTTTTACAGTCCTTGAACATGATATGTTCCTCAATTTAACCAAATGTTTTACAGTGTTGTGTGTAGAGGTCTCATACATCTTGTGTTAGATTTAGTCCTAGAGAACTGATGCTAATGTAAATGGTAACTTTTTAAATTTTCCTTTTTTTTTTTTTTTTTTTTGAGATAGCGTTTCCCTCTTGTTGCCCAGGCTGAAGTGCAATGGCGTGATCTTGGCTCACTGCAACCTCTGCCTCCTGGATTCAAGTGATTCTCCTTTCTCAGCCTCCCAAGTAGCTGGGATTACAGGCATCCACCACCACGCCCAGCTAATTTTTGTATTTTTAATAGAGACGGGGTTTCACCATGTTGGCTAGGCTGGTCTCCAACTCCTGACCTCAGGTGATCCTCCCACCTCGGCCTCCCAAAGTGCTGGGATTTGGGATTACAGGTGTGAGCCACTGCACCTGGCCTAAAATGTTCCATTTCTAATAAAAATTTTAGAAGAGTCCATTTACATGATTTACTATTTATACATAGAGATGTAATTTTTTTTTTTTTTTTAAACAGCATCTTGCTCCATTGTCAGGCTGGAGTGCAGTGGCATGATCTTGGCCACTGTGTGATGTTTTAGAGATACTCTTTATTAGTTAATAAAATTCCCTTCTATTCCTAAGTTGCTGAAAGGGTATGGGTATTGATTTTGTCATGTTTTTTTCCTGCATCTATGGAGCTATATAATTATATAATTTTTCATCTTTATTCTATTGATATTTGTCTTTATTCCCATTTATTGATTTGGGAATGTTAAGTCAATCTGTCTTTCCTGAAATAAACTTAACCTGGCAGTGTTACATTCTTCTACCCATAATTATTTTAAAGATTTTTTTGCATCTGTATTCATGAGAGATTGGTTTCTAATTTTTTTTTTTTTAATCAAATTTGGTATCAAGGTTATGCTAAAAATTGGCCGGGTGTAGTGGCTCATGCCTGTAATCCCAGCACTTTGGGAGGCCGAGGCGGCCGAATCACCTGAGGCTGGGAGTTTGAGACCAGCCTGGCCAACATGGTGAAACCCCGTCTCTACTAAAAATACAAAAATTAGCTGGGCGTGGTGGTGGGTGCCTGTAATTCTAGCTACTTGGGAGGCTGAGCCAGGAGAATCACTTGAAACCAGGAGCTGGAGGTTCCTATGAGGTAAGATCAGGCTACTGCACTCTAGCCTGGGTGACAGAGCGAGACTTCGTCCCAGAAAAAGAAAAAAAAAAAAAAGGTTATGCTAAAATCAGAATAAGTTACAAAGTATTCCTTATTTTCTTCTTCCCTGGAAGAGTCATTGTAAATTAATACTGTTTGTTTCTTAAACATTTGGGTGACAATTATTTTGATGAAATGCATTAGAACTAGTTTTGTGGACCATGTTTTGGAAAACAATGGTCTAGAGCATGACTGAAATATGAAATAGTGAATTCCTGTCTGTGTGAATGCTCTTGTTTTTATTCATTTCCTTCCTTTATGCAGCACTGGCCCCCTCACCTTTTCCCTTCCAGCTGTTGGGGGCTCAGCTAAGTGACCACACAGGACAGCAGTGAGGCCATTTGAGGCCTGAGCCTGGTCCTCAGGACTTGACTCTCTCTCCCTACCATCAAGCAGCCCGCCCCAGTCCTGCCAGCCATCTCCACACTCCTCTGACAGAATGAATGCCCTCGATGGTGTTCCCTTCAAGTTGCCCAAGGGCTTTGTGATAGGCACAGAGCCTCTTCCTGGGCCAGAACTCAGCGTCCCGCCCTGCGGGGAGCTTCTGCTGGGTTCTATGGTAAGTGTGTCTCTGTGTTTTTGTCTTCTAGGTCTGTGGGTCTGAGGCTGAGTCCATGGGGCCTTGTTCCTTGAATTTAAAGGACAGCTAGCCCTGACCAACATGGTGAAACCCCGTCTCTACTAAAAATACAAAAAATTAGCTGGGTGTGGCAATGTGTGCCTGTAATCCCAGCTACTCGGGAGGTGGAGGCATGAGAATCGCTTGAACCCAAGAGGTGGAGGTTGCACTGCACTCCAGCCTGGTGACAGAATGAGACTCCGTCTCAAAAACAAATTCAGCACTCTTTTTGGGCCACCGACCTTGTATCCAGCCCCACTGCTTGGCCTGGGCACACCTACCAACTCCACCATTGTAACGTCAGAATGGTACGCACTATTTCTGTAAAGTGACATCTTTCAGATACTTAATGGCTTTTCGCATATGCATACCCTTGATGGCCTGGGCAGTTGCACGAGTGTTCTTAAAGTGACCATAAAGATTTGAACCTCTTGATTTGCACGATTTTGTGGGGTTCTCCAGGTCAAATGAATAGTGAACCATTTTCACAGATTACCTCAGGCCGCTTAGGGAAAGAGCTGTTTTTGTTTTTTTCAGAGTCTCCCTCTGTCGCCCAGGCTGGATGGAGTGCAGTGGTGCAATCTCAGCTCATTGCAACCTCCTCTTCTAGGGCTCAAGCGATCCTCCCACCTCAGCCTCCCAAGTAACTAGGACTATAGGCATATGCCACCATGCTTGGCTAATTTTTTATATTTCTTTGTAGAGATGAGATTTCATACCATGTTGCCCGGGCTGGTCTTGAACTCCCGGGCTCAAGTGATCCTCCCACCTTGGCCACCCTAAGAGCTGCAATTACAAGCATGAGCCACTGTGCGCGACCTGTTTTTGTTTTTTGAGACAGGGCCTACTGTGCTGGGCTCAGGTGAAAGCTTCTTTGCTAAGAGTAAGTTTTATTGGAGAAAATTTTTAAGTAGTTTTTGCTCAACTACATACTGAATGGCAAAGGGATTTAGATGTTGGATTTAATTACATTTCATTCTATTAACGAATTCATCACTTTGTCATTTATGCCAGTTTGCCATTAAACTGTTATTGGTATCCATCGACCACAGTGTTAGCTATAAAACCCAGGGTAGAGTGGGCTGTGATGGAAGCCCGGGGCTCAGAATCTGACGCTGTCCAGGCCTAGAGAGTCTCTGGCTGAACAGGGTCCCCCAGGCTAGGGGTTAGTGTTGTGACCCCGGGGTCCTGGTTTGCCCCGGGCTTTATTTACATCGCCTTCTTTCCACAGCACGACTTCAGCCTGGAGAGGAGGGCACTCTTCTGGGTGGAGGCCGCCGGCCAGGGACCCAGCCCGTACCAGTGCGGTGACCAGGGGACAGCGTCGGCCCCTCCAGCCTGGCTCCTGCTAGTCAGCCCCGAACATGGGCTGGCGCCTGCCACAATCAGAGACCAGGAGGCCGGACACCAGGAAAGGCCGGAGGAGGACGAGGCAGAAGCCTCCTCTGGCAGCGAGGAAGAGCCGGGCCCACGCAGCCTCCAACCGGGCTCTCCGGCGAGCCCCGGCCCCGGCCGTCGCCTGTGCTCACTGGACGTGCTGCGCGGCGTGCGGTCGGAGCTGGCGGGGGCAAGGCGGCGACTCTCCGAGGGGAAGCTGGCCGCCCGGCCCCGCGCCCTCCTGCACGGCTTCCGCGGCCGCCGCGCGCAGAGCCTGTGCCCCAGCCCCGCGCCGTCCCCCAGGTCCGCGTCACCCCCGGGGTCCGCGCCCCAGTCCCCCGCAGCCCCCGCGTCGCCCCCGCGGCCCTCCACGGCCGGCGCCATCCCCCAGCTACGGAGCCACAAGCCCACGGTCGCGGTAAGGATTCTGCCCGTCCCTCCAATGCCGCTGCTCAGCAGCCCAGGCCTGCAGCCTCGGTCCCCTACCCCGCGCACTCCTGTGTCCTCCCTTGATCTGCTCCCACCTGGGCCTGTCCAGTGTTGTCCTCCTGCGGCCCTTTGCCTAGAGTAGAGTAGTCCCCGTTCAGAAGTCCCCATTCCCCGCGTTTCCCACTGTGCCTGCCTTGCTTTTTTTAGGGCGCAGGTCATAGTGGTTTTAATTATGCAGAAACTGTCTGTCTCTTCCAACAGAGGTTGAGCTCTTTTAGGGCAGGGACTGGATCGCATTGATTTTTGTTTCCAGAGCACCCAGCTGCCGACTTGACCCATGGGGGGCGCTCAGTGGATGTCTGTTGAATTGATGAACACAACGCAAATCTAGGGCTTCCCACTGGGTGACGTTTGCTGTAGGCTGGGGAAGCTGGAGGCTGAATCAAGGAATATTCAATGCACAGTTACTTCCTGCCAGACACTGGGTTTGGGAGTGTCAAAACCACAGAACATGGAGAGTTGGCTAGGAGGGTGTGGGACCAGGCCCTGCACTTACAGCGGAATCAGGTGTTGAGGGAGAGTCAGGGCTGCTACAGGCTGAGAAGGTTTCAGGACGGAGGAAGTGAACCCTGAAGAGCAGGGAGAAGTGACCCTACAGTGAAACCACAGAAGCTTAAGCCTCAGGCTCCTCCCTTTGTCTCTTCCAAGGCCTTGTGCCCAATTTTGTGTTCATAATTGTGTGTTCTTTTTCTCTGAGGTCGCTTCCAAATGATGTAAGTATCAGACTCCACCAAACATGGGGTGGGTCAGGATTGGCAGCAGAAGGTGGCAGCAGGGCACAGCTTTCTGCCCCCCAGCAGCCCCCCAGTAAGGCCAGGAGATGCTGCAGAATAAGACCAAGGTAGAATTCAATCTGAAAGACAGAGACCTGAGGTCTGGTTTCTTACATGCACCGGCGTGTGACCTTAGGCAAGTCACTGAACCACCCCTTCTCTACCTGCACAGTGAGCCAACAACCCTTCACCCGGTTGTTTAGAGCATACATAGTAGAGAAGAGGCCCTGTATTCACGATGAGCCACGCCCACATCCAAGACCAGATGCTGATACCAGGATGGCTCTTCCCTGGCCAAGATGAATTTAATTCTCACAACAACCCTGTGGGGGTGGGACAGTATTCTGCAGATGATGGAAATGAGGCACAGAGTGGCAAAGAATCTTTTTCAAGGACATAAAAGTAGACTCAGCTCCTAAACTTTGATGTTCTCCACCCTGGAGGTAATAAAGGGTAGATCCTAGGGTGAGGTGGTGGCAGGGAGAGCCCTGAGAAGATGTGGATGGGTGGAGAATTCATGTGTGTTACATATACACTCCACCCTAGGAGCCAGGCGGCGGCTGGGTTTTCCTTGGGAGGAGGGGACAGGATGAAACGTTTAGGGCTGGCAGAGAGGTACCTCCTCATGGGAGAAGGGTTGGGGTGACGCCGGCCAAACCAACTGAAATGCCTTCAAGTCACCCTCCTTAATCCAAGGTCTGTTTCAGTTTCTCCAACACCACAACCGAAGGGCTGGTGTGCCCAGTTCCTCCCCTGCTCCATGCCCTGCCAAACCCCAGCCCAACCAAACTCAAGAAGGAACCCAAGAAGGAGGGCCTGGTTGGGAAGACCTACCCCTGCTCCTCCCTCAACAAGGTGTGGGGCAAAAAACCTGAGTAGTGTTGAGGTGCCAAGCGTGTGTTGCTTAATCAGGTCATTAATGTTTCTGAACCTTGATTTCAATGTCTGTAAAATGGGATAGTAGAATAGATCTCAAATTTCTTTCACTAGTCACTTTCCTGACTTTTTTTTTTTTTTTTTTTGAGACAGAGTTCCACTCTTATTGCCCAGGCTGGAGTGCAATGGTGCGATCTCTGCTCACTGCAACCTCTGCCTCCTAGGTTCAAGCAATTCTCCTGCTTTCTGCCCCAGTCAAGTAGCTGGGATTATAGGCATGTACCACCATGCCCGCCTAATTTTGTATATTTTAGTAGAGGCAGGGTTTCACCATGTTGGTTGGGCTGGTCTCGAACTCCTTACCTTAGGTGATCCACCTGCCTTGGCCTCCCAAAGTGTTGGGATTACAGCCATGAGCCACCATGCCCAGCCCCTCACATTGTCTTATTTAAGCCTTGTAATAGTCCCATGAAGTAGCTTAGGGATTGCCCTCATTTTTCATATGAGTATACTGAGTCAGTATTAGAGAGCTGGGGTCCGCAGGACTCTAAGCCCTCCATAATATTAGCCCCTACACTCTGCACAGAAGGTGGTACATAAATGCATTTTTTAAAATGTCCAGCCCAACTGGGTGTCACGTCCTGTGGTAACTGACATGTCCAGTCTGTATTTCAGTCCCTCAGCCCGTACACCTGTCTGCCACCTCCTGGGGGGGCACCCCAGCCTCTCAACCCCCACAAGTCACACCCTGATACTGCGGCTGACCTGCTATCTGCCCTGAGCCAGGAGGAGCAAGACCTCATTGGGCCAGTGGTCGCCCTGGGATATCCCCTGCGAAGGGCCATCATAGCTCTGCAGAAGACAGGCAGGCAGAGCCTGAGCCAGGTGAGTTGGGGGGCCCAGAGCTGATGGGCTGTGATGCTGGAGCCAGATGAGTGGTCACATGGTTTTCACCTTTTGAGCTGTGGCATAGGCCCAACAACAGCATCAGCCAACCCCAAAGATCTGGAGCATCTACGGCCCCTCAGGGTTGTCCTAAGTGGGGCTGAGATGGTCAGGCCTTTATACCCCTGCCTCAATCAGTCATTGCATGTGGGAAGGGGATGACTGAGGTAAGTGGATCTCTGCTGTTAAGGTAATCCCTGAAGGGGCAGACAACTGAAGAGTGTCTCCCAGCTCTCCCAACATCTGGGGCAGTAAGTCCTGCAGTGAAAGGGTATGTGGTTGGAACATCACAGAGTCTACCACGCCCAGGTTCTACTCACCCACGTTCTATTCTTCTAATAGAATTCACTCTATTGGAAGTATGGCGGAGACTCATGAGGACACTCCAAGGACAGCACTCTGAGCCACGCTAATATTTGGAAGCAGGTCTTGATTGACCCCTAATATAAGCCAAGAATATAAGAACACCTGCAGAGGAGTGAGGGCCCCCATAGTGCTTAAAAAGAGGTGCTAGTCACAAGATACCTGGGAGAAGTGGTATGAGTGTTATAGGGGTGTTTCTGTCATCTATTTCTGTGTAACAAACTACCCCAAAACTTAGTGACTCGAAACAATCATTTATTTGCTCATGATTCTCTGGATTGGCAGTTTTAAGGTGGACTCAGCTAGGGGGTTCTTCTGCTCATCTCACCTGAAGTCTCATGTGGCTACAGTTTGGTGACTTACTTGGGGCTGAATGATCTAAGATGGCCTCATTCACCATACAGTGGGTGGTGATACTTGTCAGCTGGGCCACATATCTCCAGCAAGCCACCCTACTTGGTTCCAAGAGTAAGGCCTCTTGAGGCCTCTTGAGGCCTAGGCTGAAATTGTACATAGTCACTTCTGCCTCATTCTATTGGTCAAAGCACATCACTGACCACTCCAAACTTAAACAGGGGAAAAACAGACTCCATTTCTTGGTGGGAGAGGCTGCAAAAATTTTTATGATCATTCTCAATCTACCACAAGGAGGTTCTAGTGATCAAGAAAGGCTTCATGGAGATACCAAGCATTGAGTGGGACTTCAAGGATGGATAAGATCTGACTCTGAAGGAAGGAGAAGGGGTGATATTCCAGGAGGGAAGGACAGTGTGAATAAAGGAGTGGAGGTGGGAGGGAAGTGTTTGGGAGGCCCTGATCTGACCAGTCTTGTTGGAGGAGAGGGTGCATGAGGCAGGCTGGTAGGAGATGAGACAAAGAGAACTGGGGGTAGATTTAGGGGTCTTGAAGGCTGGCCTGAGAATTTGATAAATGACCCAATAGCCAAAAGGAGGCATAGAAGGATTGTAAGTAGGGTCAGGAGGTGACACTGAATGCCATTGCCTATACCCCCATGTTCCCACGTGAAAGCAACATCCCTCATTGTGGTGTTTTCTAAACATCGGGACGCTTCATGGTTGGATGGCTGTTCCCAGGGTAGTTGGCCCTTTTCATTTTTCTCCCATTCCTGCCCCGCCATCAAAAGGCTTGGACACCTCCGTCATCACTGATGAGTATGGAATGCTGGGTCCCTGCAGTCCAGAGCTATCTGCTCCTGCAAGAGGGAATGGCAGAAGGAAAGTGACTTTCAAACAGGAGCTGGGGTGGGGCTGGGGAAATGCACCTGGTTAGCCCACCCACTCCTGCTTCTACTCTACTCTGGGTTCATCAGTTCATGCCCTGTCCTGGAGGAGAATTTCCAACATAGTGACCCCCATGTGGCTAAAATGGCAGGGAGGGGTGCTAACATTTATTGAATATTTTATTTGCATGAATCTCTCTCTCCCAGGGTATTCAGTTAGGTTTTCTCAATTCTGCAAGGTTGCTATTACGTTATGACCACTTTGCAGATGAGGAAACTGAGGCCAGGGAAGTTCCTGCAGTCAGTCAATGGCAGCACTGGGGTGAGGCCGGCTGATCTGACTCTGCATCTTGGTTGCACAATGCCTTTTATCTCATTTTCTGTGTGAGAGCCTCCTAGGACAGCACCATAGGCTAATCTGAGATTTAAGAGCAGATCTAAAGTCACCCCTACCTTCAGCTGACACTGAAAAGCCAGGGTCTTGGCCAAAAAGCTGGCCAGGCGGGCTGTGAGAGGCCAGGTGCACAGTGGGGCTCTGATATGCCTCCCCAGTCCCTTCAGGCCCCGTGACAAGGCTGAGGTCTCAGGCCATCTCTCTGGGGGTCTGAGGATGAGTCAGAGCCAGCCTGGGGCCCTGGCCTCCCAGTGGGTGAGCTGGAAGAATTTCACTGCATTGGGAACATTGTGTTTCCAGATATAGACTGACCACCTGCCTGGCCCCCTGGATCTCTGGGTGGCCTTCCCCAGACAGCAGTCAGGAGCCAGGCCCCAAGGGGGGGTCTGAGGGGCCTTTGGATGACTTCATCTATCCTCCCCCACCAAGTTAGTATTTCTGTCTGTTCTGTGAAGTCCTGGTAACTGAACAAGTCCTTTGGGTTCAGATTCCTTCTCCCGCTGAAAGCCGCATATTGCAGTAAATCCTTTTTGGCCAAGAAAAATGACAGATGGCCCAGGAGGAAGGGCATCAGGTGATAGAGACAGAGCAGCTAGAAGAGTCAGGGAGAGAAGATAAAAAAGAAATTGTGCAGCACTCCTTTCCTTCCACAAGGCTTGATGTGCCCCTCACTGCCTCCCTGCAGGACAGGCCTGGGTGCCACGTGTGAGGGTCCACAGGCCAGGCCACCTCTTTTAGCCTCAGTTTCCCAGTTCACAGGGTGGAGGGGGAATACGTGTTTGGAACCAGTGACTTCCGGGGGCTCCATCCTGTGGCCTGAAGGTGACATCCTCGCCCACCTGGGGGCCTGAGGCAAGCCTGATAGCTTCTACAGTCCTGCAGGCCCAAAAGCTAACCAAGCAGCAGAACCTTTGCAAATGCAGACTCTCAGGGCTTATCCTGCAGGGTCCCAGTCAGTGGATCTGGTTGGAGCCCAGGGGCCTTTAATTTTAAAAAATGTGCAGATGGGTCTGATATTCACGGTGGCATGGTATAGATCAAGGTCAGCTGTCCCCATTCCGTGACGCTTAGTCTTGGGTGCACATTAGAATCACCTGGAGAGCTATAGGAAAAAATCCCAATGATCAGGCTACACCCCAGACCAATTATATCGTAACCTCTGAAGGTGAGGCCCAGACATCAGTAATGTTTCAAGTTCCCGAGGCGGTTGCAATAAGCACTGAGATTGAGAACCATGGCTGTGGATGAGCCAAAAGGTGGAGGCAGCGTCCGCCACCATCCTTGCCTGCCCTCCTTCTGAAAGTGAAGGTTTCACCTTTGGAAACCCTGTCCTCCACCAAGACAGCTCAAAGCCCCTCCTCTAGCAGCTGATCCCTCTGATGGACAAGGCATTAAGTGACAGGTTACATAATCGGGGGCCTAGTCCTGGGACCCTGGGCAAGGCACCTGCCTTGCCTGAACCTCAGTTTCCTCAACTGTGAAAGGAGGGCACGAGTGTGTGGTTTTCAAAATGTGCTCAGAGCAGGTCTGGCTGTATTGGGCAGTACCTTGGGCAGGAGCACTGGACTCCGGGCCCCCATGCCCCTGGCCCTTGTTCTCCCAGAGCAGCTCTGATCTTAGCCTGTTATTGCTGAAGCCTCCTTGTGCTAAGACAAGCACTTCAGGAGCTAAAACCAATTTGAAAACTGTTAGTCTAGATGATCTGCACTTTCATCCCAGCTCTGAAGGTCTGCAGAAACCCCACTTTCCCTTCTCCACATATACTCATAATTCCTGTGGTCTGGAGCCTTCATTTGGCACCTACACTCTATAAATCCTGCTTTGATTTGCCTGGCACTGATGTGGTCCTGTATCTGGTTTATCTCCCCCACTAAGCTGTGAGTTCCTTGAAGGCAGGTCTTCATTTGTTTTATAAACACAGCATACATTTATTGAGCTCCTTCTGCCACCATGCTGGATGCTGGGGACACTGTGGTGAATGAGACTGACACAGCCCCTCCCTCAAGGAGCAAAAAGTTAGTGGATGAGAAAGATTGAGTGAAGCAATTACAAAGTTATATGTGCTGTAATAGGGAAGCACAGGGTGCTATGGGGGCACGAGGGACAGCACCCAGGAAGACAGAGGGGGCAGGAAGCTTCCCAGGGACAGGGAAGGAGGCTGGCCTTGGCTGAGGGAGCTGCATCTGCAGAGTCCTGGA
Source organism: Chlorocebus sabaeus (assembly GCF_047675955.1). Lineage (NCBI taxonomy): Eukaryota > Metazoa > Chordata > Mammalia > Primates > Cercopithecidae > Chlorocebus > Chlorocebus sabaeus. Next base: position 40,707,648 of record NC_132929.1, on the reverse strand, counting down.
GGGTGAGGGAGGGGCCAAGGCCATAGACAGGGAACAGGCCTTTGAGCCCTGCCTGGTAAGGAGCAGCACTTTATCCTGGGCCCCGATGACGTAACTGTGGGGTGACCTGAACAGTTTTTCTAACCTGTGGAATCCTCCTCTGTGCCTCCCCCGCACCCCTTCTCCAGCACTGGTGCAGGAGTTGCATAGTAGTGGCTCAGGAGTCCTGGATGAGAGAGATGCATCTGGGGGTAGAGTAGGGGTGCACAGGTGTGGACGGATGAGGAGGCGCCTTCACACGAATGGGTGCTCCTGGGCAGGGATGGGTGGTGCACGAATGTTGAATTGCGTTGGGTAGTAGGTGGGATGCCTGTTTGAAGCCTGTCCTGCTCCCCACCTAGGTTCTATGAACACCCTAGCCCACCCTGACAGCCCTTTTCCTGGAGTCCAGCTCCCAACTTGGGATAGTTGGTGAAGACCCACTGTCTGCCTGTCCCCAGGCACTCAGAGGAAGCCTCTATCCCTCTTCTGTGGGTTCACGGGATCTCTGGGGCCACACTGCATGTGGTGGCTTGCCCTGTCGCCTGGCCCTCAGCTCAGGCCCTTGGAGTTGCTGCTGCCCCTGCTGCTCCTCTTACCCTCCCTCCCTCTCTGCCCTCTTCCGGCCCAGTTTCTCAGCTACCTCAGTGCCTGTGACCGCCTGTTACGTCAGGGATATGAGGAAGGCCTGGTGGACGAGGCCATGGAGATGTTCCAGTTCTCCGAGAGCCAGGTCAGCAGGGCTTCCTGCCAGGACCCCAGGCAATGGAAGGGATGGGGGTGTACCCAGGAGCCTGGGTGCAGGGGCACACCAGTCTTCAGAGCCAGCCTGTGGGTCCGTCGGGAGATTGCCTGACTCCTCAGCTCTGGGGAGGAGATGGTCCAGGGTGCTACAGCAAGGACAAAGGAGAGAGGCACAGAGGGAGATCAGGAAGAGGTCGGAGGGGGACAGGAGGCAGACAGCAGCAGGGGCTTTGCTTTATTAGACTGAATCAACGCAGCCTCTGTAACTGAATGCCCACTCTTTGTCAGACATCCAGATAGGAGCCATGGGCAGCATAAAGATGCATGACCTCTCTGCTTGGGGAGTGTGCCACCTATCCCAAGTGCATGCAGCTGTAGGCCCAATAGTCACATCTTGATTTTTGAGACTGAGTCTCACTCTGTCGCCCAGGCTGGAGTGCAATGGCGCGATCTTGGCTCTGCCTCCCAGGTTCAAGCAATTCTCCCGCCTCAGCCTCCCGAGTAGCTGGGATTATAGGTGCCTGCCACCACATCCGGCTAATTTTTTTTGGTATTTTCAGTAGAGACGGAGTTTCACCATGTTGACCAGGCTGGTCTCAAACCCCTGACCTCAAGTGATCCACCCACCTCGGCCTCCCAAAGTGCTGGGATTACAGGAGTGAGCCACCGCACCCGGCCCCAGTAGTCACTTCTAAGTGCCCCATGGCAGAGCAGCTCTTCACAGAGGCTGAAGGGGACAGAGAGTTGAGTGAGGCCCCGAGAAGGAGAGAGGGAGCAGAGGTGGGGAAGTTTCAAGCCCTGGGGTTGGAGGGGAAGGAAGGTGCAGGCTGCGCTGTGAGACCTCCGCAGCGTTCAGGGCATGAGCAGGGACTTCGGGCTGTTTGTGCTCCGGTGCCGGTGTGCGGTCTGCCCCCTCCTGCCCCAGCAGAAAGTTGACAGTGAGTGGGAGGAGAGTCAGGACAGAGCCCGTGGCCAGGCTAGGGCCTTGTTTTCTTGGCAGAGAAAGGGAGGTCGGAGCCTACATCACCCTAGAGATTCAGGAAAGTGGCAGCTGCAGCCCAGGATCAGGCTCAAGTGGCCTGCGGGGAGCCACAGCTTTTTGGGACTAGGAAAACCACAGCTTTTCCAGTGCAGTAGGTACTGGAGCTGGGCTCCCCACGGCTGAGGCCAGGCCCAGCAGAGGCCCCAGCACCCTCCCTGTCTCCTCTTCCTCAGGCAGCGGAGTTCCTGCGCCTCTGGGAGCAGTTCAGCGACATGGGCTTCCAGCAGGACCGGATCAAGGAGGTGCTGCTGGTCCATGGCAACCGCCGAGAGCAAGCCCTGGAGGAGCTGGTGGCCTGTGCCCAGTGACCATGGAGGCACTCCACGATGCCTGGGTGTCCAGGCCCAGTGCCAGACCCGGCGACCCATCCTAACTGTATTATTAAAACCAAGCAAGAGTAACAAAGTGATGCATGCTTATTGTAAAAACACAAATAATGCCAAGGTGACAGTTAACAGCAGCAGAATCTGCTGAAAGCGTTGAAATGGTTGCCTCTGCAGAGGGGCAGATAGGAGAGCCGGACGGGGAGCTATGTTCTTCATGCACGCCTGTGAAACCACCTGATTTGACTCTTTACACTGTGTGCATTAGTAACCTTGCTTTTAAGAAAATTAAAACCAATAAATAATGGGCAGTTCTTTTGAGTCCTGTAGGCACCTGGTCTTGGTGTGGAAAGAATATCAAACTGTAGGTCAGAAGACCTCATTTCTGATTTTAGGTCTACTGATGTCTGGGTCAAGGCTTCGTTGGGCCTCAGTTTCCCTAGGAAAAGTGGAGAGATTTGACCAGGTCAAAAGCTTCCAGGCCTGGTAGCTATCCATAAGAATCCTTTGGGTGTTTATTCAAGAGTCCTAGGCCCCACCCCCGTATATTCTGATTCAGGAAGCCCAGCTTAGCAGCACCCGGGAATCTGTTTTGTTTTATGTAAGAAGATCTCTGGGGATTCTTTACTACATAACAGGCCTGTGGCCAGTGTGTGTGACTTTCAGCCAGTCTGGGTCCCCTTCTGCTCTGACAATCTTTGATCCTATGCCAGTCTTTCCTCATTTGTGGGGCGGGGAGGTTGCGACCAGAGTTGTCTCCAGTCACCCAAAGCCTATCCTTCAGAAGTCCCCAAGGATTGAAGGGACCAGTTGCTGGAGCAGCCCATAACTCAAACAAGCAGAGGCCAGGGGCCAAGACTCTGGTGCCTATGCCCTCCCCAGCAGGCCCTGCGCAAAGACTTGCAACAATTACCGCAGAATCAAAACATCTCAGCCCCCTCCACCCTGCAAACAGGGCTGGACCTGGAACTGAGGCCTGTAAAAAAAACGAACAACTTCCACGTTTCTCAAGGCTTCAACCCCAGATACCTCATCTGAATGTGTAATGGCACTTCTGCAGGCCTACACACAACAAGCTTGGAACTAGAACCAGGTCTCCGGAGGCCCAATAGCCCCTCGGTGCTTTCCACTAAATCTCAATGCCTGCCAACTTGAAATCACAATAAAAATATTCTTTGGCCTTAAAATTTGCCTTGAATAACTTGCAGGCAGCACAAGAGAAAATGGGCAGGATGTTGTGAAGTTGGACATACATCTGTCTGTTGCCAAAAGTAAAACTACACTTGAAAGAGACAGTAAAGTTCTAAGATGCAATGTTAGGTCCAAAGCTAATGTTCTGATTAAGGTAATCTGGCCTTGGTCTACCACTTTACTAAGTCCCCTTGATTAGAGGCAACCAGTTGACAGGTCCATCCATTATTCCTATCCTTCTCCCACATGCCCCAAATCTGTCCATCCCCAGCAAACTGTTGCTTGATTAAAAATGTAACATCTGGCCAGGTGCGGTGACTCACCCATGTAATCCCAGCACTTTGGGAGGCCGAGGCGGGCAGATCACTTGAGACCAGGAGTTTGAGACCAGCTTGGCCAACATGACAAAACCCCGTCTCTACTAAAAATACAAAAATTTGCCAGGTGTAGTGGTGCACGCCTATAATCCCAGCTACTCGGGAGGCTGAGATGGGAGAATAGCTTGAACCTGGGAGGCGAAGGGTGCAGTGAGCCAAGATCATCCCACTGCACTCCAGCCTGGGCAACAGAGTGAGACCCTGTCTAGAAAAAAAAAAAAAAATATTTGGGAGGCCAAGGCAGGTGAATCACCTGAGGTCAGGAGTTCGAGACAAGCCTGGCCAACATGGTAAAACCCCATCTCTACTAAAAATACAAAAATCAGCTGGGTTTGGTGGCATACACCTGTAGTCCCAGCTACTCGGGAGGCAGAGGCAGGAGAATCACTTGAAGCCAGGAGGCAGAGGTTGCAGTGAGCCAAGATTGAGCCACTGCACTCCAGCCCGGGCAACAGAGAGAGACTCTGTCTCAAAAAAAAAAAAAAAAAAAAAAAAAAAGGTCAGACGTTAGAAGCAGGAAGGTTGCTTGAGCCCATGAGTTTGAGGTTACAGTGAGCTACCACAGTGCCACTGCACTCCATAGTGAGATTCTGTCTCCAAAAAAAAAGGAGAGACATCAGTGAGCAAATTGTTCATTTAAAATATTTTTTAGGAGGTACAATAGTGTGGTAGTTAGGGGCACAAACTCTGAAGTCAGATGTGGGCTGAAACTACAGCCTTAGCACTAACCAGCTGTGTGACCTTTTGAACATCACACAGCCTCTCTGCCTCAATGTCTTATCCATAAAATATAGATACTGAAACTTCCCAATTGTGATGATTGAGCAGGATAGTGTGCATGGTATCTAGTAGCTACTTATTTATACATATTTACACCCAGCCTCATTCCATCATCATTACCTTTACTATGATCATCCTCATCACCGTTATGGTTAACAAATCTCCAGCATTTATCATCAAACTCAGAAACCCTGGGAGAACCACTCTCTGCCTCTCAGGTCAGCAGGGTTAAACAAGGTGCCTGGCTGGAGCAGAGGATTCTGGGAGTGCCACTTGGGAGAAGGACAATCTCTACAGTTAATACTAAGGATCAGGTGGCTGCCTTGGTGGCTCCTTGAAACAGTAGCAGATGACACACTCAAGCATGGTCTGGACAAGAGGATCCTTAGAGAGGAGGTCAGGAGGATGGCAGGGTCCAGATTCCAGGAGCAAACCAAGGCCTGGCCCATGTAAGGAGAATGAAGCTAATTCTGCCCGGTTCTTGCTCTCCCTCCTGTCCGCTTATGCTTTGTTTCCTCTTCTGGGTCCCCACCATGTTCCCGCAGAGGCCCAGTGGAGCAGGCTGAAGGTGGCCTTTTGACTCTGACAGGAGGGATATCTCCTAACCCATTCGGCCTGAGATCTCAAGGCCTTTACGTGTTCCTTTCCTGGGGAAATGTGCATAGTGCCCTCTATCTGGTTGACTTTCTGCCTCTTTCTTAGAAGGACCCTCGTGATTCCATTGGGCCCACCCATATAATCCAGGACAATCTCCCACCTCAAGATCCTTAATCACAGCCAGGTATAGTGGCTCATATCTGTAATCCCAGCACTTTGGGAGGCCGAGATGGGTGGATCACCTGAGGTCAGGAGTTCGAGACCAGCCTGGCCAACATGGTGAAACCCAGTCTCTACTAAAAATACAAAGATTAGCCAGGCATTGTGGCGCATGCCTGTAATCCCAACTACTTGGGAGGGTGAGGCAGGAGAATTGTGGAGGTTGCAGTGAGCTGAGATCGTAACACTGCACTCCAGCCTGGGCGACAGTGAGACTCCACCTCAAAAAAAAAAAAAAAAAAAAAAAAAAAAAAAAAGATCCTTAATCACACCTGCAAAGTTCAGGTAACAGATTCACAGGTTCTAGGAATGAGGACGTGGATGTCTTTGGGGAGCCATTATTCGGCCTACCACAGAGAGGCACTGCTTAACCCAAAATCATACATGTGTAATGGTGGCATTTCAGGTACTTGTACCAGGGGGTTTCCTTGTATTTTGTATTTGAATTATGCAAGGCTGGGCCCCCAGGCAGGCTCCAGCACACACAGCTGCCGCTGATCCTCTCTCACCTCTGCTCTCTTGCTTCATCTCAAGTCAACCTTCCGCAGCTGATGACATTCTTCTGGCATGGGAACAGCACCAGCTGAGGGGCTGCCAGCACCTCCTCTCGGCCCTGACCCTTTCACTCTGCGGGGAGGGAACACACTCGCAGGTCACTGTTGGCCTCCAAGGATCAACTGAAGTCAGGAGCCGCTTCCCTCTTCTGGGACCCTCCTGACCGCTCAGCCCCTTCCTTCCACTCTCCGTCCCCCATGCTGCCCAGGCTGCCTCTAGCTGCCCTGTCCTACTGTCTTATCTAGAGAGTAAAGAATTCCTTTGTCGATCTCTGCAGGGAACACTCTTTGCCTTTTGAGAACTTAGGGGACGAGGCAATGCTTATTTCAGGATAACGGCTCATAAATGATAGGGTTTTAGGTACAGTGCAAGCTGTTAAAGGGAAGGCGTGACCCTCACAGTTCTCCTCAAATGACCATTCTGTCTCTACGCAGGACTCCCCCTGAGAGGAACGTGGGGCTTTAGGAAGCTGAGGGAAGGATCTTTCCTAATAAGGGTTTGGGGAGGCTTCCAGAGTCCTTCTCTCAGTATGGGACCTCCTGGGGGGCTCCTCTGCTCACCCTCAGATCCCAAGGGCCAGGTCTTTAATCCTAGCGATGCTGGGGTCAGAAAAGTGCAGAGACAATCAGGAGTCTCCCAGAAACACACTCTCTGTCACACACACACTTTGACCTCGGGGAGTGAAACTCTTCCACCCTATCAGGAGGAAGTTGATGGTATGTGTGTCTTCACACTGGGGACAAAGGTGATCCTGGGCAGGGCAAACACTGACTGCCCAGCCCTACCCACCTCCTCAGCCCCACATTGGGCCCTCTGAGGAGAGAAGACGCTGCCCTGAGTTCCAGGTGCTACAGCCCAGGTGATGAGCCAAAACTCCCACCAGAGAACCCTTCATTTCCTAATTCTGTCACCCCACAAACCTTTACTGCACACCATACCAGCTGGTGCTAGGCCTGCTGGGCCCAGAAGTGGGGGAAGGTGGGATGAAGGATGGGAAATGGCCTCTGCCCTGGAGGGAGGGGGTTCCCAGGGCGAGGCTGCCAGGTGAGTTTGCGTGGCAGCTGGCTGAGAGGTCAGTGACACAGTGAAGGCGGAGGGACAGGCAGGCTTTGGCCCCAAAAGGGCCTCTGGAGCTCACGCGCAGCCAAGTCCCTCTGTGGAGTCAGGTCCTGGCCAGGCATCCTACTGGCTTCACACTCAGCCCAGTGGTGGGGTACCCACCCCTACTCCAGTCTCCTACTCTCCTGGTGGGTGGCCCTCCCTCCTGCCCATTCTACTCCTGAACCTGTCCTTATAAGGCCACCCGCTCAGGAGACGTGCGTTCTGTGTCCTCTGGGCAGCTGCCTACACAACGTCATCTGCTGTTTTACTGCTCGAGATTTTTAACCTATGATTTTATTTTTTTGTCGTTAAGAAAATGTTTCCAGGTTGAGCAGAAACATTAACTGGGTGCCAGATGAGGGCAGAAGGATGAATGCCAGGGTGCTTGGGAGCCAGGGACCCAGGACTGACAGCCCCAGGGTGTGACTTTGCCACATATCCCAAATACCGCAGTAGCTGAACCATTCCAAGAACTCCAGCAGGCCCCGTGTGGGCCATTTCCCCTTAAGTGACACCCACTGAGTTGGGGGAGTTGACCCTCCCCCAGCTGTGGACCATCTTCCTGTGTTGTTAGAGTGCCCTTTGGTCCTCTGTCCAGGGGGTAGGCACATGGTGCCCACACAGGGCCGGTCCGACAGCGGGCTGGAGCGCTGGAGTCTTGAGTACACACGTTCTGGGGTAACCTCAGTGGGACTGTGAGCAGCTCCTGATGCTGTGGACTGTCCATTTCCAGCCAGGTGCGCTGGCCTTCCCAGGGAGTGCTGAGTTACCAAAGTCCTTCCAGTAAGATACTGTTCTCCTGAACTTAGCCAAAGGTTTCCCTGGCTGACAACCAAAGCACCCTGCTGGGTGCAAGAGAATATGAGTAAAGGTAGTGGCAGTCAAGGGGGGCAGAGAGTGTGTCCTGTCTCCCTGCGAACATAGAGGAAGGTGTGTTAAGCTGGATGAGAGAACCCTGGGGTGAAGCTGCCACCAGGAAGGATGCTATCTCCATCAGGGAACTCACCTTGTGGTCCTAACTGCTGCAGGGGCTGGCTGCCTCCTTCGCTCTACTGTGAGGCCCTGGGGGCGGGGGCTGAACCTGGCTTGTCTCTCTGCCTCTGCGCCTGGCACAGCTTCTGGTTAGAGGAGGTGCGCAGAGTGTTTGCTGAAAGAAGAATAAGAAAAAGAGTGGGGGGAGAGGGCAGCCCGGAGAGTCACCCGAGGAATGGCCCATGCTGAAAGGGAGGTGCCTTCCAAACGGTCGTCACCGAACTCCAGCTGAAAGACCCACCAAAAGGGATTCAAGGAAGCTCTAGTACTCAGGATGTCTACTAGTGAGGTGATTTCCAGGAACCAAGGCAGCCACCGCCATTCCTCGGCGACCAGACCTCAGAGCCTGGAAGGACTGCAGGGCGGGGGCTGAAGAAGGGATCCCAGTAGTTGCTGGGAGGGTCCTGGTGTTGATCTGCACAGGCCCCCCGGTGCCCACGGAGCGGAGTGAGGTTCCAGCTGGTTCACACCCCCCCGTGCTGTGCTCCTTTGGAGACCACATGGTACCTTTTGCATGGCAGTAAGGCAAGCAGAAACAAGCGTGGGCTGCTGTTCTTGAGCAGGCCAGGAGCAGTGGCCACACTCGGCAGTGGAGCAGACTGAGCTCTGAGAAGAGCAGTGGGCGCTGCTGGGCAAAGCTGCCACCACCCTGTCCCTGTGATGAGGAGCTTTGTTTTGTCACACCAACCCCAGGCCTGGTGGGGGCAGGTGGCCCATGAGACCGCCTAGAGGCAGTCCAGAGCTGTTTTGGGGGTTCAAGGTAGGAGACTGAACCTAAGAGAAGTGTCTTTAGCTCCCCAGGAGTGCAGGGACCTCAGTTACAGGGCTGGGGCCCATGGGTCACAGGGATGCCACCTTCTCAGCATCTGGATCTTCAGTCAGACCCAGGGCTGGGGAGGCCGCCTGCCCAGGCCAGGTGAGAGGACTCACACACTTGCTCCTCCACCCAGCACTGTCCTCCCTCCACCAGACGGGGCACCAGCCTTTGTCCCTAGGGTCATATTCTGGAGACAATGCCCTAATCAAGAGGGACGATGAGAGATCTTTTCAAGGCCAAAACTCTTTGGGGCTCCCAAGTACACCAAGCAGTCATGAATTGCCTTCTCCATCTGAAGCCAGACTGCCCGCTATTGCCAAGATACTCCACTGCCCACGCCTGAGGGCAGGGAGGTTTCTGCTTCACTGACACTGACAGCCAGGCCCTGCTCTACACCCTGTCTGTGCTTTCTCTCATTTACTCTCCCAACAGCCCTTTCAGTTTAGGTTCTGCTGTCCTCACTGACAGATGCCCACCTGAGGCTCAGAGAGGGTAAGCAACTGCTTAAGACCACACAGTCAGGAAGTATTAGAACTGGATTCAAATCCAGGAAGTCTGAGCCACAACTGGAGCCTCCCTGCCACTACACTGGCTCCTTTCACAGTGAGCCTGTACACACGTTCCCCCACCTGACCCCACAGCAAATGTATGCACCAGACACATCCCAACCACAGATACAAACTGGGGCTCAGAAAGGTGATGCAACCAGCCCCACATCACTCAGCAAACAGGTGGCAAGGGTGGGCCTGAAGCAAGGATCCCCAGGGCTCCCTCTATGTACCTTGCAGAACCCCTTGGATAAATCTGGTAATGATCTGGTCCAGCCAGGGTGGTGGAGGCCGGGGCTGCAGGCCTGCCTGGCCCCTCACTTGGGAGGGGGTGACAGAAGCTGTGCACTCTGGAGCTCATGCCATCTGGTTCGGTTTCCATTCCCAGCCACTCTTCAGAGAGCTTCTAAAGGTCAATTTTTTCCCCTCAAATTCAAGTGACTTGGGAGGCAAGGCCCTGGCTTCTGGTCATGGAGGCACCGCCTCTGCCTGTAAGACATTCCTCTGGTTCCCATAACCGTGTGATCAGGCAGAGGAACTGAGATGGGCATTTGCCAGTATAATGTGCCCCAGCCAAGCCACTTGGTGACACGGCCCAGAGAGCTGAGGGTCAGAGGGGATAGGGCCCATGTCCAGCAGGGTCTTGGCAGGAAAGAGATGGCACACTCAAATCGGGTCACTAGAGGAGGGTTGAGGAAAGAGGCTGTTCACGAAGGGTGGAGGGCCCCTAAGGGATAGCACAAGGCTAGTGAGCTTGGGGCTTCACTACTCCTGCCTGGGCAGGAGGGAAGAAAGCAGCCACCTCAACCTGGAGACAGAGGGCTGTAAGGAAAGGACCACCCGTCAGCGGCGGGGACTTGAGTCAGTGAAGGAAAAAGATCAGTGCAAGATCACCCCACAGGGAGGAAGCCAGGAACTAAGTTCCCTGACTCCACACCCCTCCCCACTTCCCACCTTCTGCTGCTGCTCTGTATTGGGAGCCAGTCAAGGGAGCCCAGTGATGTCACCCAAACAGGACCACCTCTCAGGGTGTGGAGCAGAAGAAAGGAGCGGATCTGGAGGGACAAGCTGATCTCGAGGGACAAGGAGCCATCAGCCCAGGGCTGAAGGAGGGGCTTGTTATCTGAATACAAAAAGCAGGTCTTTCAGTCACACTCACTGCCTCAAAAACTTGCTGTGGCTCCCCACTTCCTACATAATAAAGCCCAAGTTCTCTAGCCTGGCATTCAAAGCTCTTCACACACACAGACTCCAGCCTACTTCTCTGGCCCCATTACAGGTACTTCACATAATCTGCAAAGAGACTCTGTAACAGTCTCTCATCATCATCTCCATTTGCCCAATATCACAGAGCTGGCACGTAGAGCTGGAATATGGACCCAGGTCCCCTGGGTGCCATTCTGCTGCATCATGAGCGATAAGCACAGACTGCTGGAACACGGTCCATTCACCAAAACTGCGCCTTCTCCACAGTAAGGGTGTCAATAATGGGTGGAGGGGAAAGTGTGAAGAGGAACCAGGAGAAAGAACTTGGAAGGTGAGGACTGCATATGCTGGTCTAGAAGCTCTTATTTCACCCTCAGGACAACCCTCCTGGAATTACCATCTCTGGTTAGAGTTGAGACACCTTCACTCTTTCATTTCAGCAACTTTAAGGAATTTACCCATGGTCAAACAGAAGTCCCTGTCAGAGCCAGGGTTTGACTGCAAAATCAGCTGGCAGGCAGGCAGTACTGTCCCTCTGCAGAGTGGCACCTACGAAGTCCTCAGTCCCTCGTTTCCACTGCAACCCAGTGTTAGCTCCTTCCCTAAGCACCTGAAATTCCCTTTGCTAATCGGGACTTTGCGGTTAGGCATATTTTTGTAAGACTCCTGTTAGAATGAAAATATGTTACCTGCAAAGAGAAGCATGTTGGGCCAATGGTTTCTGATTTCCTGTAGAGTTGGCAAAGTGTGTGTGTGTGTACGCATGAGTGTGTGATCTGAAGGGCCCAGGTGCCCAAATACCATTAGAGATTAACTCCTTTGTCTCTATCTGCTGAATCTGAGTGCTGAATGGGGTGTGTGTGTAGAGGAACTTTCCTAGAAAAAATAAGGATGGAAGCCTGGAATCAGGGAGGGCAGCCTGAGGATGGGTCACCATAGGGAAGTTCTTTCATGAATGCCCTGGAAGGCAGCACAAGAAATAACATGTGAGGATGGGAGGAGGATTCCAGAGAAGCAGGCTTTAGGTTGGGTGGTCCACTTGCATGGCTGTGTCTCCAGGAAAGTTGCTTGCCCCTAACCCGTGACCTTGCTTTCCTTCCCTGTGAAGAGAGGGGTGGAACTAGAGGCTTATACCCTGCTCCAAGACCCTGTAGCCCAACAAAAGGCCCATTTTCCCTTTGTTAGTTACTCAGATGCCAGAGAGAAGGGCTCCCTCTTTTCATGCTTCCCCAGTCCAGCTGGGGCAGAATCATGAGAGCTGCAGAGGATGCTGCTGGGACAAGACCTCCTCCAGGGGGTCCTGTATCCCACGTCCATTACTGGCCTGTTGGGGGCAGCCTGTCTTCCAACAACTGTGTCTCCCACCAGCACAGTTAATTTGCTGCCGTTCCTGGGATGTGACAGCAACTTGAAGCAAAGTAATTAGGATGAAAAAGAGGCCCAGCTCCTTGGGGCCAAAGGAAAATAAACAGAGCAGCCCTGTGTGTATTCCGCCGCCAAGAGGAGCCATTCTTCATGGGATGATTAGCATTTCCAATCCCAGCTTCCTCCCTTCCCTTGAAAGAAGTGACCTGTGACCTGCTACTTTTCTCAGATCCCACTCTTCCCAAGGTGGACTGTGAATTTGACAACTCATCACCTCCACAGAAAAGTCTTCCCTGGCCACCTGCCACAGCCCTGCCAGAAATGATACCCCTGTCCTCTGAAATCTGAAAGCCTTTCTCTGTACCTCTCCCATGGAGTTTCCTTGACTGACTGATCAATTGATCAATTCATTCTCTCGACAAACATCCGTTGAGTACCATTCATTCATTCAACAAATATTTCTTAAGTCCCTACTATATAAATCATCTCTTAAGCTGCCTACTATGTTCTAGTCATTGTTCTGGGTCCTGATGAGACAGCAGTGAACAAAACAGAAAAAAACCTCCACCTTAGTGGAGTCAAATTTTAGTAGGAGGAAGCCAACAGCAAACAAGTGAAAAGATAGCATGGAAGATGATGCTAAACGCTATGGAGAAAAATAAAACAGGAAAAGGGAGAACACACAGAGAAGGGGGAGGTAGATTTTAAACAGGGAGGTTAGGAAAGCCCGCAGGATCGAAGTGACATCTGAGCCAAGACCTGCAGGAAGCAGAGTGGGGCTAAGTGAGGCAGTGTGCAGGCAGACACCGGCCACAGGCCCTGAGCTGGGAGTGTGCCTGGTGTGTCTGAAGAGCGATGAGGCCAGAGAGGAGTGGGAGATGAAGTCAGGGAGAAAACAGGGTGGGAGAGTCTGAAAGGACTTTGCCTTTCAGAGAGGGAGCACCATGCTCTGACCAGCGTTTTGTTGAACTAGGATGGCTCTGGCTGCCCTGTGAGCACACTGAAGGGAAGCCAGCAAGGAAGCGGGTCCTGGGTGGAGGACAGGGGTGGGGCAGCTTCTCTGCCTCTGCCGGGCGGGCTATATAAACCAGATAAGATGATTTCAGGCAGAGGAAGGCTTGGGGTGCAGGACATCGGAGTCAGGGGCAAGGAGAACGTTTGTGGAAGACTGGAGAGAGCTCCAGAGAGTCGGGCTGTAGGGCTGCCACTAGGTCCAGGAAAATGATCCCTGCAGCTTTAAGCTGTGTGAGTGTAGGCCTCTCAGAAAGGACGGACTTCTCAGAGTAAACCTCTGGGCTGGGACCGAGAGATTTCAAACCCAGCACTCTGAGCTCAGGAACTCCTAAGTGTTTCTGTAATTTGCCCAGCTGCGCCTGGTTTGTGCCCCCACACCTGCATGCAGCAGTCAAGCCGAGGTGCTGAGGAATGAGAGGCTGAGAATCCCAAGTCCTGAGTTCAGGTCCCTCCTCTTCCACGTGACTGCCTGTGTGACTCTGGGTGAGCCATTCTGGCTTTCTGCTGGTTTCCTCACCAGCACCCCAGGCACAGTCACCATCCCTGCTGAGGGCGGTGGGCAGTTGACATGCTGACTGTGGGTGGAGCAAAGCCTTACCTGTGAGAACCCTTAGGCAGAGAAGGTTACAAAAACTGGTTTACGAAAGCTCCCCACACTTCCTGAGATGAGGGAGTATCGGTGAACGGTGAACGTGCAAATATCCCCCAGGGCCTAAACCAGTCATTACCTGGGCTGAACGGGGCTACTGGTCTTCCAGGTCTATCCTAAGGGAAGAGAACTAGTTAACTTTCCTACGGAAGAGGGAGGAGAAAGGGTTGAGTCCAAGGGAACAAACGAACCCCCAAAAGAGGTGGGGATACATAGAGAAAGGCAAAAGGGAGGGAGTGTTAAGGAGACTGTTGGAAACACCGTGTCCATCTCAGGATGTTGGCCAAGCAGTCATGCAGCACATAAGACAAGCCTATGGCCCTGGGTTCACAGCCAGGTTCTGCCACTTCCTAACGAGCCTCTTCTAATCACACGACCCTTGAGCTTTTTCCCCTCCATTAAGCTGCTGGAGTAGGGGTGTTGCCAAACTATCTACCATTTAAAATTCTTAAAAGCTCAAGCAAGTCAACTGTGGGAAAGCTCTCTGTGAACAGTGTTGTTATTATGCACAAAAGGCATCTCAGAAAGGGCCGCCCTGGATGAAGGAACAACCAAATGCCAGGAGACAGCAGGCCAGGGCTGAACAGCCTCAAGTGCAGACAACGCTGTGGGATGAGAGAGACTACGAGCTGATGGATCACGATGTGGCAAGTCTCAGGTGTTCAGCACTGGTCAGCAAGGAGGAAAATGCTCTGTACTGTTTGGAAAAGTTATCTGTAACTTGGAAGTAAGGCAAAAGGAGGATTCTTTCCTTTCAGTGTCACTTTGGGACAGGGTTGAACAGAGAAGAGTTATTTAATTTTCAAGGGGAACGTACCTTTGCCTTACAATTTACTATAGATTAGAGCCCAGACTTTGTGAAGTCACATGCTAACTTGTAGGCATATGCACAAATATGTACATGCATGTATGTAAAGATGCAAAGGATTTTTGTTCAGTAGGGAACCAAAAAAATCATGCTTTTGTCCTGTAAGGCATATTCCAGTTTTGTCTCTAACTTAGCAAACTTATTTTAGTATGTCTCTTCCAACTAAATACACAAATCTGTCTCTCAAATGCTCTTTCAATCAGCTTTGCCATTCTTTTTGGTTCTCTTATAGGTGAGTTAAATAAATCTTTGATGTGTGACAAAAATTACACTTTGAGGCCAGGTACAGAGGCTCATGCCTGTAATCCTAGAACTTTCGGAGGCGAAGCAGGATTGCTTGAGCCCAGGAGTTCAAGGCAGCCTGGGCAACACAATGAGACTCCACCTCTACAAAAAATTTTATAAAAATTAGCTAGGTGTGGGGATGTGCACCTGTAGTCCCAGTTACTCGGGAGGCTAAGGTAGGGAGGATCACCTGAGCCCAGGAGGTCAAGGCTGCAGTAAGCCATGATTTTACCACTGTACTCCAGCCTCAGGGACAAAGCAAGACCCTGTCTCAAAAAAGGAAGGAAGGAAGGAAGGAAGGAAGGAAGGAAGGAAGGAAGGAAGGAAGGAAGGAGGGAGGGAGGGAGGGAGGGAGGGAGGGAGGGAGGGAGGGAAGGATTACACTTTGATAGAACTACAAGTGAGGAACTCTTGTTGCTATGCTGTGTGGCTTTGGGCCAGTGGGTCAGTTTTTGCTACAAGAAGAGGGTACCCAACTCCCAGGCCCAAGGTAGGTCTGGAGGGGAAAGACAGATGTGAAAGTACCTTGCACATCATTCACAAGAAGAAAAAGTCAGGGTTTATTGTTGAGACTTATCAGACTAGGCTACTCCAGGGCTGGAAGGTCCCAGGCTTCTGAGGGCAGCATTCTCCAGGCTTGGGACATAGGCCAAGAGAAGAGGCAGCTAGGGGCAGCCCTGGAGCAAGCCTCCATGCCCCGGAGGTGCCATGCTGACACTGCATTCTCCACTTCTGATGAGGCCAAGATTCCCCATGGGCCTCAGGTCCTGGGGGATGGAGACCAATCAGGACCACCCAGAGAAGTCTTCCCAAGGCCATGGAGAGGCTGGAGAGGGCTGGGACAAGCATCTGCCCAAAAGCTGGAGCTGGGGATTTTGATGAAGGAACGAGAGTCCTCATCCAACAACAGAGGTCAGCACTAGGTTGCTAACTGGGCTTTCAAGGCATCATCATTTTAATCATGGACAGGGAAGTCCCCCAGCTCACTGAACATGATCTCTGCCCTTACAATCCGCACACGTGGTTGTGCACACACAATGATGTTACAGCCAGGGGTCCAATGAGCAATGCAGGCAGCCCAGGTCAGGAAAACGAAGAGCTGGGTCAGCCAATGCTGCACATAGGATGGTAGAGCACTGACAGGGAGAGAGAAGGAGACAAGGCATTCTGGCGAGGGGAATCGTGAAGGCCAGAATAGGACAGAAGAGAACAAACTTGTAGAATGTGGAGGAGGGGCTACAACTGAGGAAGATGAGGCAGGATTTGGCTCATACCTGAAGTCACATGGGTTAACAGTCCACTGCCCCTGTGGTGATGGCAAAAACAGGGTGGGCAAGGGCTTATACCTGGGTGCTCCCCTAAGGGTCCCAAAAGGGAACATGAAAAATTCTCTCACCCCCACAGGTCTTACTCCAGGCTCAGCTCAGTCATTATCTGCTACAAGTTGGCCCAGTCTCACCACCTCTCCAGATGCCCCAACTACTGCTGCTCTGCCGGTATGGTTGGACTTGCAGAGACCCTCCAGATCTGCTCCAGCCTTCCCCAACCCTCCCCTTTCAGCAGCTAATGGTATCCTGCTCACCTCCTCCATAGAGTTTGCACACACTCTTCTGGAGTTACATATTTTTCCTCTTCCTATTTTCCCTTTGCCCTGATTTCTTCAGCACTTTATTATACTGTAGGTGGTTTTAAATTTTTTTGCATGTTGCCTTCAACTCTGTGGATCAAGTGTGTGTAAACCTTTTTGTTGTACTGTAACTGTTAAGATTTTTTTCTGGGTTATCCTCTAAGCTTCCTGGATCCCTGTGTGGCAACTACAGCTCTCATTAGGCATAACATTGTATTGGGCATACAGTAGGTGCCTAATTCTTGCCTACTACCGGCAGTTTGATCAACATCACTTAACTCACTCCTAGCCATGCTCAATCACTAGCCCATTACATACAAGCCTGGATTATTCAAATCCCAACTCCCCCTACCCTTTTCACTGACACTGTGACCCACCAGCTCTCAGCAGAGCCCAAGTGATTTGATGGCATCATCGCTGCTCCCTGAGCTGCTTGAACATGTCCACACCACCAGAAGGCACCAGACCTGGGTGTCTCAGTAGAAGGAGGGAAGTTACCAGCTACTTCTAAGGCCGGCTTCACACACTCAACCATAACTCAGGGAGGAGTCGCGGCGTCTCCTCCCTCCTAAAGCCGGCCAGAGGTCACAGTTCTGGCGTTGTCGAAGCCACAGGCCCAGGGGCGCCAGCAGGCAGCCTTAGGAGAAAGGTCTGCAATGAGCCGGGCCGTGGGAAGCCGGCTTTCTCCCTGAGCAGCCGCCAGGTGCCGCCCTCAATGGCGTAGAGCAGCGTGAACATACGGTTGACCGTATACACGGTGTCGCCGCGCACCACGGCCGTGAAGAGCGCTCCCTTGCTGTTGACGAACTGGCCGGGCAGCGCCGTCCACTGGCCCGTGGCCAGGTTGAGACAGTCGATGGCGCAGTGCAGGAAGTCGTCGGAAGGTCCGTTGCGCACCACGTAGAGGCTGTCGCGGTGGGCCACCATGCAGTGGCCATAGCTCTGCGGACGCCGCAGGTCGGCCACCGGCAGCCACGCGTCGGTCCGCGCCGCGTACTCCACCACGGCGGTGGTGTCGGCCGGCCGCCACAGGCACACGAAGAGGCGGCCACACGCCTGGGCGCAGGGCACGCCGGCGGCCGGCTGCGGCAGGTCGGCCACAAAGCTCCAACAGCCCGCGGCCGGGTCGTAGCGCTCCACGGAGCTGACGGGCGTCCTCTGGAGCTCGCCGCCGATGGCGTAGAGGCGGCCGTCGAAGCCGGCCAGCGCTGTGTCATAGCGCGGCTGGTGCGGGCTGGGGAACTCGCGCCACGTGCCGCCGTCGGGGTCGTAGCAGAAGCCCAGCTCTACCACCTCCTTGCTGGCGCCGCGCACGCCGCCCACTATGTAAAGCTTGTTGTCCAGCGTGGCCACCCCGGCCAGCAACGTGCTGGCCTCCAGGGGCAGCGCGGCCAACGTGCGCCACGCGTCCTCTTCCTCGTCCAGGTAGCACAGCGTGCGCGACGCATCCTCCAGGAAACCGGGCGCGGGCGTGTGCGTGCTCACGGCCACGTAGCTACTGGGCCGCAGGGCCGCCACGTAGGAGCGAGCCTCGGGCAGCGCCAGCTCAGCTGCCAGCTCGCACTCGCCGTCGCGGATGAAGAGCGCGGCACTGTGGAACACGTCGCGCAGGCCGAAGGCGGCAGCCGCGTCGCACAGCAATGCGCAGTTTTCCGACGTGAGGTTGTGCTCCAGAAAGCGCGCCAGCGCCGGCGCCTGCAGGAAGGCGGCGCACTCCACAGCCTGCAGCAGCTCGTCCTCCGCCGCCAGCGCCGGCCGCTCGCCGCGCAGCACCTGCAGCGTGACGCGGAAACCGCCCGCGCTGAGAACGCCCAGGCGCACCTCTGCCGCGCGCGCCTCCCGCATGCCGGAGCGGAAGAGGCCGCGGAAGAAGCCGCAGTGCTCCACGAGCAGGGCGCGGTCGGCTTGGAAGAGCTGGCCGCCCACCCATACCTGCACCGGGGTCTCC
The DNA here is from genome assembly GCF_047675955.1 of Chlorocebus sabaeus. Classification (NCBI taxonomy): domain Eukaryota; kingdom Metazoa; phylum Chordata; class Mammalia; order Primates; family Cercopithecidae; genus Chlorocebus; species Chlorocebus sabaeus. Next base: position 40,689,342 of record NC_132929.1, on the reverse strand, counting down.
GGGCCCCGTGGCATGGCGAGCCGGCGGGGCGGAGGCCTCCGCTGGGGCCTTGGGTTCGCCCGCCACAGACTGTAGGGCTCCCTCGGAGCAAAAAACTTCCCTGGGGGCTATAAATATCTCTCCCTGGCTAAAGATAGTACGGCTCATGTGATGTGGTGGCCCGCAGGCTGTATGGCTCCGGGCCCGGAGGGCATCTGGAGACCTGTGTGGTCATTCATTTCCTTAGAAGAAATGGTAATAATAGTGACCATATGCCGTGCACCTGCAGCATGCCGGCGCACTGAGGGCTGCTAGGGAGATACCCATTTCACCTGCATCTTTCCAGCTGTGTGCCCTCGTGCGAGTGTCCTAACTGTTCCTCATGTTACAAATGGGGCCAGTAGGCCAGAAATGGTGGGTCACGCCTGTAATCCTAGCACTTTGGGAGGCCTTGAAGGGTGGATCACCTGAGGTCAGGAGTTCGAGACCAGCCTGGCCAACATGGGGAAACCCCGTCTCTATTAAAAATACAAAAAAAAAATTAGCCGGGCGTGGTGACACGTGCCTGTAATACCAGCTACTTGGGCTGAGGCACGAGAATAGCTTGAACTCGGGAGGCTGAAGTTGCAGTGAGCTGAGCTCGTGTTATTGCACTCCAACCTGGGCAACAGAGTGAGGCTCTGCCTCAAAAAAAAAAATTAAAAAATTAAATGGGGCCAATAATAACACCTATTTCACAGCCTTGGGACAACATCTGAAATATCCCGGTTGAGGCTGAGAGAGTTTAGGTAGCTTGTCCGGGGTCATTCAGCTAGGAAGTCGCTGAGACGGAATGAATACCCATCTCACCGCTTAAGCTCAGAGGAGTGGGACAGGCAGGTTGGAGAACAAGGCATAAATGGAGCAAATACGTTGGGCCAGACTGGGGTCCAGGACCAGAGTTTTAATTTGGCTTGGGCTTCTGACCCTGACTCTGGGCCAGTCCAATCTCTTTTTGAGTCTCAATTTTCTTCTCTGAAAAATGGAAAAGGTAGCAACCCTGCTTTGCAGATGAGCATCCCATAAAGCCCCTGAGTTAGGATGGGAATGGGAATTCCACACTTGCTTCGAGGCTCCAGATCCTGGGAAAAGGAGTTGGGGCTGCCTAGGGGATCATAGGCCTGTGGATGGGAAGAAGGGCTTCCTAAAATAATAGCTAACACTTTAATTGCATTATGTGTCAGGCACTATTGTAAGCACTTTATATTAACTCCTTGCAACACTCCTAGGAGTAGATACTATCATTTCTTCCCCCATGGATATTATCCATTTATTGCTTATAGCAACACTATGAATTAGAAATTAATGGCCTTATTTCATATATGAAGAGACTGAAGTGCCGAGAGGTTTAGTCACATAGCCAGAGAGTGGCACACCTAGGCCTGGAATGCAGCCAGCCTGATTCTAAAGCAGGAGTCCCCAACCCTGGGGCCACGGACCTTAGGAACCAGGCTGTGCAGCTGGAGGTGAGAAGTGAAGCATCATCTGTATTTACAGCCGCTCCCCATCCTCTTTACTGCCTGAGCACTGCCTCCTGTCAGATCAGTGGCAGCAGCATTCGATTCTCATTGGAGGGTGAATCCTATTTGTGAACTGCGTGTGGGAGGGATCTAGGTTGCCTTCTCCATATGAGAATCTAATGCCTGATGATCTGTCACTGTCTCCCATCACCTCCAGATGGGACTGTTTAGTTGCAGGAGAACAAGCTCAGAGCACCCATTGATTCTACATTATGGCAAGTTGTATAAGTATTTCATTATATAATAATAATAGAAATAAAGTGCACAATAAATGTAATATGCTTGAATCATTCTGAAACCATCTCCCCTCCGCCGTCTGTGGAAAAACTATCTTTTATGAAACCAATCTCTGGCACCAAAAAGGTTGGGGACCGCTAGAGGGTATGGCTATACCACTGTATTTTTGTTGGTGGTGGCTTTTTTTTGTTTGGTTCGTTGGTTTGGGGTTTTTTTTTTTAGACGGAGTCTCACTCTGTCACTCAGGCTGGTGTGATCTGCCTCTTGCGTTCAAACGATTCTCCTGCCTCAGCCTCCAGAGTAGATGGGATTACAGGCATGCACTACCACGCCTGGTTAATTTTTGTATTTTTAGTAGAGACAGGGTTTCACCTTGTTGGCCAAGCTGGTCTTGAACTCTTGACCTCAAGTGATCCACTTACCTCGGCCTCCCAAAGTGCTGGGCCATACCACTGTGCTCTGATGCCTCTCTGTGCTACAAATGCTGGGCAGTCGCCTTGTGTCAGGAGGGCATAGTTGGAAGGCACCTCAGGCTCATATGGTTCAATCCTCTCACTTACAGTGGAGGGAGGTGCTCAGGGTCTTGTAGCTTGAGGCAGACAGCCCCAGGCCTCCTGCTGCCCACTCCATGGCACTTTTCCCACTACACAGAACTTTTCTGGGTGACCAGCTAAAACTATGGGTCCCAAAATGGAGCTTGGGATGGAATAGAGCTTAATAATTATCTCCTCCTGCTACCTTATTCTAAGGTGAGGAAACTGAGGCCCAGACATATGTAAAATGGTATCTGCCATTCAGATGTGCAGCTGTCCCATCCTTACCTGCAGGCCTTCTTAGGGAGGATGAGGGGCTTGCAATGACCAAGTAGAAGGTGGGAAGAGGCAGGGGAACTTCTCTCCCCCTTAGGATATATATGCATAGATCCTCACGTATGAATCTGCAGAACCAACACGAATGTGCCTCCCCTGCTAGGGAACTCTCATCCAGTTCACTCCATCAAAGCAGTGATGGGATGTGGGGACCACTTGTGTGAGCCTGGGAAGCCAGAGGCCTGGAGGAGGCAGCCAGAAATATCTCTGACTCTCTACCCCAGGGACCAGACAGGAAGAGGAGGAGGAGATGGGAGGATGGGTGGGCAGGAGTCCCCACGAATACTATCCCAGGCCCTCTGCCAGCTTCTCTCTTTCCCCGAGGCCAGATATTGGCTAAATGGCCTGGGATGTCCAGGCAGCAGGCATGACAGTCCCAATCTTGGGGACCAGTGGGCTCTCAGTGCTGGGTCTTGACGGTGTCCTTGCTGGTGGCCTTAGTGGTAGGGAAAGGGTGTCTGACTGTTCCCATTTCACAGATGAGGAAAGAAAGGCTTAGAAATGAGCTAGGCTTTTCCTTGGTTATGAATGGGGATGTGGGCCTGAATCAAACCATGCCCACTGACCCCAGCTGCCACTCCTCACCTGCACTAGCCTTGCCTCAGGGCAGGGAAACAGTTGCCTTCTGCTGGGGACAGGACTGGAGAAGGGCTGACTCCCAGGGGGCTGGGGCTGCTGCATAGTCCTGGGACCACAGTTCCCTCCCAAATGGCCTGTTCCAAACACCTAGTAACTGGCAGACACAACTAGATGGAACCATTGCCTGGCCCTCTCCTGAGAGCAGGAGGAGGAGGGAACGCAAACCCCTCCTGGCTGAAGTTTGCTCTTGGCTTGATGTTTTCCAAGTCTAGCCCTGCCTTGAGTGGGCTGGGGCTCGGGCACACACCCAGTTTCCACCTCCAGCAGCCAGGCAGTGGGGAGAGGGTCATCCAAGGTGGGGGGTCATGTTTTCCTGAGGCTGGGCTGAGGATCAGCCCTTTGGTCCCGCCCCCAAGGCCCCAGTGGGGTGTTGCCTGCAGCTGGGGAGAGTTTCCTCCTCCTGGACACTGAGTGTCCCTCTGGGATTTGGAGAGGACAAGGAACTATCCCGGCTGTGGGCAGCCCACAGAGTTCCCAGGCCCTGCTCGACCCCACACCAACCTCCCTCTCCACTCTGCATCCCCCACACTGTGTGAGGTTGGGGATGGGGGCAAAGAAAGGAGAAAGGAACCTGCCTCAGACTCTGAGCCTTTCTAGAGCGCAGACCCAGTGTTGTTCATCCCTGTATTCACAGTGATTGGCACACAGTAGGCGTCTGTTAAGTAGATTCTCTGGGGCGCTAACCTGTGGAAGTCTCCGGTCTGACAGAAAAGATATAACCCTTACCCTGGGAGACACCCCCACTCTCTGAAGTCTGATGGGAATGCCTTGGCCCTTGCCACTCATGCACATAGGTGTTTCCGCACATAGAGTAGTGAGTGGCTTGTACTGCCTGGACCTGGAGGAAGAAGAGCACTGGACTGGGAGTCAGGATTCCTGCCTGGGCTCTGATGCCGGTGCCACCACTGACTTACAAAAGCTACCCAAACTCTTCAGGCTACAGTGCTTCATCTGTAAAGTGGAATTTGAATCTGCCGTCTAAGGTTCTGTTCAGCTTTGACATCTGAATTTATCATTCAACAACCACAGAAGTGGTTGTCATGTTGTGCCTCCACAAGAGGCACCCACATCACAAAAGGGGACCAAAAGCTTAGCTTTATATGAAAGGGCTCCTGGGGGTTGGGTGGCAAGGGTAGATGCTGCCATCAGAAAAACCTCACAGGCCCTACATGTCTAGACCTATATTTGCTCCAGTCCTTCACTACAGAGATATCTATTGACCACCTGCTATATGCCCACTGCTGGGCTTGGTGCCACATCCTCTAGACTTTGAGTGCCCGGGGGCCTCCTATGAGACCCTTGATGGGGGTTGGTGGTAGAGGGTAAGGAGAGTTGCGTTACTTGCCCTAGCAGAATAACCTCTCTCTTGATCTGAAGTGTACAAACTTCTGGTCACTAAATGGTTGTGACTTCTTTGTAGGTGGATGAGAAATGTGTGCTATTTATATCCAGAGGAGTAGACGGAACTAACCTCTACTTTCTTGGGACATGGGCCAAGGTCTGGATAGGACACATGCTATCTAATATACTTCTTGATATTGTCCCTGCTTTATTTTATTTTGAGACAAGGTCTCACTCTGTCACCTAGGCAGGAGTGCAGTGGCACAAATACAGCTTACTGCAGCCTCCGCCTCCTGGGCTAAAGCTATCTTCCCACCTCGGCCTCTGAAGTAGCTGGGACTATGGGTGCACGCCAACATGTCCAGCTAATTTTTTTTATATGTTTTTGTAGAGACAGGGTTTCACCATGTTGCCCAGGCTTGTCCCTATTTTAAAGATGAGGAACTGAGGCCCGGAAGGGCAAAGTAGCTTATTCCAGGGTCTGACAGTAGCAGCCCCTAGCTGAGGAAACTGGGGATGGAGAAAGGGATGGGTCACAGCCATGAGGTGGGCACTGTTTTCCTCCTAAGCCTCAGAGGAGGGGCAGACTTTGAGCAATGAGCTGTAACAGCTGAGGGCCCCAGTAACCAGCTGGCCACCAGCTTAAATAATCTCTGAACTGGAAGAGAAATAAGGGTCATCTTACTGCATCATGCAAGTCATAAAGGAGTCTCCTCTACAACACTTCCTTGAAGTGGTCACCCCCTTGGTTGCTGCCAGTGTCAGGGGAGAGGGGTTCAGTTCCACCAAAGACAGTCCCTTCTAACTATGGACAGTCAGATGGTTACAGAGTTCACCCTCAGACTGAGCTAGAATCTTGCAGCTCCCATCTCCTGGTTGGTCAAGTTTTAAAGATGAGGAAACTGAGACCGGATAGAGGCCAAGTAACATCCCAGCATCACACAAGCTGGGAAGTAGCAGAGCTTAGGTTTACATGCAGTTGGGCCCATGCAGGACCACAGCTAGCCCTGTCTCCAGCAGTCTTCCACTGAGATTGATTCTATCCCCACAGGCCCCATCTGGAACCAGTCTGTCTTCACAGGACGGGGCCAGCCCAGGGATGTGACTGGAACTTGGATCCCACTTTCTCAACTCCTACAACTCAAAGGAAAACCCTTGCCATTAGCTGTGTGACTAATTCTGGCCTGAGAGTGTAACCTAAACAAATTCCACCCGATACCTTAATAACACAGCTGGTTTACCATGATTTCCCCAAAACACAACTAGGCTGAGTCAATATTCATGTCCTGGCCAGGAAAATAATTGTTCTTCATTGAAGAGTCGTTATTACCGTCCAGCTCTGACCCTGGGCCCTGCCTGCACAGCTGGTTTTCCATGGTTCTTCTGTGGGTGGGTGGGTAGATGAGTTAACCATCTGGGGGAAGGGGAAGGAGAAGGGCTGCCGTGACAGGTCTCTGAGGCCCCCGTGCCTTTCCCCACTCTAACCTGGTGTGTACTCCAGAAGAGATGCCTCACAGGGTTCTAGAATGTATGCAGGCCTGGAGCCCAGGGCTGATTCTGTCACTCTCTATTTTGCCTCATTTTCCCCTTCCTTTAGTGTTTATAGATGGGGACACCAAAGCCCAAAGAAGCAAGGTGACTTGCCCAAGATCACTCTAGGGAAGGAGCTAGCACTAGATCCTAAGTGTACAGGTTCGTGGTGTGGGCCATTTGCCCTGTCTTTGGTATGACCAGATTTAACCTGAGTCCCAAGGGGAATGACCAGGTGACCCATGCCAGGCTCACCACCAATCCCAGAATTGCTGTAGGCAAGAGGCGGTGCCAGGTTTTAGAACAAACACCCCATTTACACAACAGGCCACAAACACATGTAACTCATTAGCTCCCATTAGGGAGAAACAGTAATTCAGAATGGATTAGGTTTCTTGAAGCTGAATCCATATTGGCCCTGAAATGTTAGTAAGGGGTTCTCTCTGCCCCGCCACCTCTCCCAGAAGCCTGGATTCTGAATGGGTTCTGCAGTGAGGCCTCTAGAGTCTTCACAGGAAAGGGCAGAATAATGTGATTGGGAATATAGAGTGCCAAGGCTGAGCTAAAGAAAGGGCAAGGCTTGGAATTGAACCCAGGAAGCTTCCTGGAGGAGGAGGCGGGGCTGGCTTGGTAGAACAAAGGGAGGGGTGGATTTTCTTGCTGGTGAAAAGAGATTGAGTGGGAGGTTCAGGGAAGAGTGCAAACATCCTTTTCCTCTCTCCCCCTAACCCTGAGGCTCCCTCTCTCTGCTCCTTCCCAGCCGGGTCCGGGGCACTCATGAGGGTGACGGGCCAGGTCCTCGAGGCCCAGCCTGGCGGTGGGGGCGCGGCCGGCCGGAGCTCCCTCCCGGCTCCAAGAGCCGGGTGAGCGCGCCCCGCGGGGGGCTCGGCAGACCTTACAAGGAGTTTGGTGGCGCTTGGGGTGGCCCCGCCCGCCAGGCTCCACCGGCCCCTCCTTCCCACGGGGTGGCAGCCCGCTGGACGTGGGGCTGAGGGCGCGGACGCCGACGGGTCCGGGGCCGCGCGCGCCAGGGAAGCCTGCGTCCTGCTCTCCTGCGCCCCTACGGGCGGGCTTACTGCGCGGGGCCCACCGGCCGCAGACCTGCGTGACTGTCCAGGGCGTCGCCATGTCCTCGGTGTTTGGAAAACCCCGCGCCGGCAGCGGGCCTCAGAGCACGCCCCTCGAGGTCAACCTAGCCATCCTGGGGCGCCGCGGGGCTGGCAAGTCTGGTGAGTGGTGCCGGGAAACCTGTGCCGCCTGGTGCGGAACTGGGCGTGGGTGGGGGGGACAGTGCGCTCTGCTCTTGGGGGCAGGTTCTTCCACTGGCCTAGGGAGCTTCCTTCACCCGGGAGGGTCGCACAAGACACCGTGATTTTCTTTGCCTCAGTTTCCCTGTTGCCAGGCTTTCTCTTCTCTCGGCTTTGTGCTCTGCTCCTGCATCTCTGTCTTCTGTTCCCTGCCTGCCTCTTCCCTTTGTGTCTTCCCACTGTCTCTGTCCTCCGTGTCAGTGACCCTGCTCTCTCTCCCCTCTCTCTTACTCTGTGTCTCGGAGTCCTTTATGGATCGGTCTGCCCTGCCACCAACTTTCCAACCCCTAACCCTATGACCTCCCCTGGGGCCAGCAGTCAGTCTTGGCGACTGACTCTAAAGGGACCTGTTGGGCACTGAACGCCCCCCCCCCCCCCCGCCCCCTCCGTCCAAGGCGCCTCTTTGAGCTTAGTCGCAGCCTTGCTACTCCCTGATTAGGCTTCGGGAAAGACTTCCCGTCCAACTCCTCCCCCTCCACACCCCCTCCCCGTGGAAAGGAGCTGGTGAAATCACTAGCTGTTGAGATTTTTCAGGGAAGGTCCACTCCCCAACTCCCATTCCCATTCCCTGGGATTCTGGGACAAGTTGTGCATTCTTATCAAATGTGTTTGTTTCAAACCAGACCCCTCTCAACTTTCTGGAAACACATTGGGTTATGGTTCCAGGTGCCTGGGATTGTCCTTGATGAGCCAAGATCTTGGGCTTCCATTGAGATAATTTGTGTCAACACTGAACTATGCCACTCCTGGCCGGCTGAAGGAGGGAGGGCAGAGGGGGTTCTCCACTGACTGTTTTTCCAGTTTTAGCCATTACTGATGGCCAACCCAAGCTCAGCTGGCTGTGGGTTTCCTCCCCAGTGTTCTGTGAGGCTCGCTGGGGGCCTACTCTGATTCTGAAGCCAGCCCCACTCCCGTCGGAGAGGGGACTCTGAGTGTGGTTTTCCTACAGAAGAGATTACCCTCTTCCTCTGAAAGATTTGCCCTTTGAAAATCAGATTGTTATCCGTAGCTCTGTAACTGGTACCGTTTAGCCAGTGACTACATAAAAGAAAGAATTTAAATTTTAAAATATGTATTCCCTGAGTATTCGTTTGCAAACTGACACTGTTATGAATCCTAGGAAAGAATTTTAAGGATTTTATTCACAGTATCACTTTTTTTTTTTTGAGACAGTATCTCTGTCATTCAGGCTGGAGTCCAGTGTTGCGATCACGACTCACTACAGCCTCAAACTCCTGAGCTCAAGCCATCTTCCCCCTCAGCCTCCTGAGTAGCTAGGACTACAGGCACACCACCATGCCTGGTTAATTTTTCTATTTTTTTTAGAGATATGGTCTCACTATATTGCCCAGACTGGTCTCAATACCCCAGTCTTGGCCTCCCAAAGCACTGGAATTATAAGCATCACATTATTTTCTTTCTCTTTACTTCTTTCTCTTTTCTTCCTTCCTTTTTCTCTCTTTCTCTTTTTCCTCCCTCCCTCCTCCTTTCCTCCCCTCCCTCCTTTCCTCCCCTCCCTCCTTTCCTCCCCTCCCTCCTTTCCTCCCCTCCCTCCTTTCCTCCCCTCCCTCCCTTCCTCTTTTTTTCTTTTTCTTTCTTTCTTCCTTTCTCTTTTCTCTTTTTCTTTCTGTTTCTTTCTTTCTTCTCTCTTTCTCTTTTCTTTTCGTTTTTCTTTTTCTTTTCTTTTCTCTCTTTCCAAACAAGCAGTAGTGAACATTACTTTTTGAGGGTCCAGCGTAGTAGTTGGCTGGTCCTTGCTTTATGTGGCTATACTCTGAACCAGAGAGCTTAATTCTTGAGTTTTACATTCTGCCAAGATACTCGTGATGAGTGTAGAGGCCCCAGAGAGAGCCAAGACTTGCGATGTGGGAGACCAGGACAGAGTGTGTTTCTTCGGGACACAGACCTCACCTGGACCTTACCTGGAAAGCCCAGGCGCTTGGGGATTTATACCCTTCCCAAGGATCAACCACTGTGATCAACTCTGCTCGTCCTGTGTTTTTGGCTTGTAGCCAAAGCCTGGAATAAATAGTCCCATATTTCAGAATCTCTATGACTTGTCCGGGGTGGGCGACACCTCCCTTCAGTTGAGGTTTCACCAGGCTGACTCTAGGGTAATGGTTGCATGCGTCCTGACCCCTAAGTTCATACCTTCACAAACACCCCTTAGGCTCACCACTCATTGCTTTCCTTGCCATTAAGAAAAATTCCCAGTGCAATTAGAGGCACTTGGTTCCCCATATTTCTGGTTTCCTTCTGAGCCTCTCAAACCAATTCCTCAGTTCCCTAGCTTCATTCTCTGGGAGAGCTGAGTTTCATGTCAGTCAGGGATCACAGAGGTTAGATAAGGCCTCCCTAAAACGAGGGGCCAGCAGCTAGACATGGCAGCAGAGATGGAGCCAACCTCTTTCTGCTTCTTGCAGCCCTGACCGTGAAGTTTCTGACCAAGAGGTTTATCAGTGAATATGACCCCAACTTGGGTAAGAAACTACTCCTCCCTGTACCCTCTGCTGCCTGCGCCCCACCTGGAGTGCTCCCCTGGAACCTACCCCGTGGGTGGGCACTGACCAGGACTGCATGTCTGGGGACAGAAGGGAGAAGCCGCCAGGATGACCCAGCCCATGGGGGAAAGTGTTTTAGGTCTCAGAAATACCCCTTCCACAGCCCACCCCAGACAATTGGGGGTTGGCCTAATTCACAGAACTAAGAAAGGCTGATTTACCCTAAAATATGAAGTATGATGAAACTTAAAAAAATAAAAATAAACATAGCAGGACATCCACATCCAAACAGGTATTATTCTTAGGCCGGGCGCGGTGGCTAATGCCTATAATCTCAGCACTTTGGGAGGCTGAGGCGGGTGGATCACCTGAGGTCAGGAGTTAATGACCAGCCTGGCCAACATGGTGAAACCCCGTCTCTACTAAAAATACAAAAATTAGCCTGGTGTAGTGGTGTGTGCCTGTAATCCCAGCTTCTAGGGAGGCTGAGGCAGGAGAACTGCTTGAACCTGGGAGTTGGAGGTTGCAGTGATCTGAGATCGCGCCACTGCACTCCAGCCTGGGCGACAGAGCAAGACTCCATCTAAACAAAAACAAAAACAAAAAAACCTCAGAAACAAATAGGTATTATTATTCTTCAGGATGGTCAGTGTTCTCTTCCAGAAAAGCTGGGCAAACATTTGAGGAATTCTCTAGTGGTGCTGGCTTCTGAACCAGTTTTTTAACTATATGAGAAAACAACTCTTGTTTTTATCACTGCGTCATGGTATATTGGAAAAAGGAATGTTTCCGTGTCAGTCAGAGCTGGGTTTGAATCCTACCAGGCTCTGCTCCTTATTGGCAAACTTGAGCCAGTCAGCTAACCTCTCTGAGCTACTGTTTCCTCATCTGTAAAATGGGCATTAAACAATATTTATCTCAGAGAATTGCTGTGAGGATTAAAGAAATAACACATGTAAAAGATCCAGCATAGTACTTGACCCACAGTAGGCACTCAATGCATTTTTGCTTTTCCTTCCTCAAATGGCTTCCTGTACACAATGGCTTAGATTCCCTTCTAAAACAAATCAAAGCAGGATTTTATTAGTATAAATGTTGCTTAAAGCTCACATGTATAACATTTGTCTATTGTAAACTGTTCACTGAGAGCCATAAAGTGTCTGGATGAACTTAGCCTTTTGAAAATGGGTGTTGTAGTCTTGGATTATTTTCCCCATTCGTACAAATCAAATAAAGCATTCATGGGACCCCTGACAGCCCTCCAAAGAAGCCCAAGGCTCTGTGACACAAGTGGAAACCCCCTGCACTGCCTGTAGCAGGCCCCTGATATGGTGCTCCTGCCGCACCTGGAGGGGAGAGCTCCTTACACTAGTGGTGCCCAACCCCTTAGTTCAGGCTGGAATCCAGCACCAAATCACAGTGTTGGAGCAGGCAGAGACATCATGACTATTTAGTCCCCTGGTTTAAAAAAGCTTTTCCTGGCCGGGCGCGGTGGCTCAAGCCTGTAATCCCAGCACTTTGGGAGGCCAAAACGGGTGGATCACAAGGTCAGGAGATCGAGACCATCCTGGCTAACACGGTGAAACCCTGTCTCTACTAAAAAATACAAAAAAACTAGCCGGGCGAGGTGGCGGGCGCCTGTAGTCCCAGCTACTCGGGAGGCTGAGGCAGGAGAATGGCATGAACCTGGGAGGCGGAGCTTGCAGTGAGCTGAGATCTGGCTACTGCACTCCAGCCTGGGCGACACAGCGAGACTCCGTCTCAAAAAAAAAAAAAAAAAAAAAAAAAGCTTTTCCTTAGGTAGCAGAATCCCTTCTTCCAAATTTTAAACAGAACCCCAGCGTGTCAAACAGAGAGAGCAAAGGGGTTCCCATGGGTAAGTCAGGGATTCAGGGCAGGTGACATGGTGACAGTCCCTAAGGGATTTGTTCTTCGAAGCTCTGCTTGATCCCTGTGCCAAGGCCTTGGCACAGCCCTTCAGTGCTACAGTGGAGGAAACAGGCCCAAGGAGCTGAGGACTCTGGGCCAAGGTCACCCAGAGGAGGCCCTTTGGTTAGCAGAGGTCAGCTCCAGAGAGAGGAGGACACAGGACGCAATGGTGTGCTGGCCGGTGAGGTGTTGGGAGAGGCCAGAGCATGGAATAGAGATGGGGTGGAGAAACTGAGGACAGAGGTGAGGTGGGAGGACAGGAAGGAAAGGCACACAAGCAGACATGGTGTCTGGGAAAGGACAAGGGGGATTCCCAAGGACAGGGCCTCAAAAGACATATTCGGCCTAATTCAAATATTGCATGGGTCATGCTTATACTAAAAATTATTCCTTTTTGTTTGAAATTCAGATTTAACTGGGCATCTTGTATTTTTCCTGGCAACTTACCTCCAGTCTCTCTTCCGCCCTGCCTTCCAATCCATACTGTCACAGGGTCCCACCGGATGAGCCTATTACAGTGGTAGTTTGAGCCTCCTGATTGAGTAATTTTGGAGTTCTGACCTGGTAGTGGAATGCGTGGGCAGACTGTCTGGGAAGTGGGCAGCCTCACAGTGGTCAGTCCTCTCGGCCTGTGGTCTCTCACGCTACACTGACAGCCCACGATTCCGAGAGCCAACCAGACATTCTCCCCTCAGACTCTCTGGGAGGCCTGTGCCACTCCTCGAAGGTTCTGCTGAGAAGGGCCTGAACATTCTGGCCACTGTCCCATTGTTGTTTCCAGCAGCAGCAGCAGCAGAGACTGAGACGAGAACCTTTCCTTCTGTGGATAAACGTCTCCACCACCGGAGAGCTAGCCATCAGTAGTGCTGGTAAAATCACTCTCTATGCCCTTCCTAGGTCTTCTGAGAGCCTGAGCTCATTTGGTGAGCCTGGAGGATGGAGATTCATTCCTGTTTCCAGCAGGTAGCACAGTACTAGCCTCAGTGTAGATGAGCGTTTAACTGTGGGGGTAAATTTTGGTTTTAGGATTACCCTTTAAAGAAGAGCTCCTGGCTGGGCGCGGTGGCTCAAGCCTGTAATCCCAGCACTTTGGGAGGCCGAGACAGGTGGATCATGAGGTCAGGAGATCAAGACCATCCTGGTTAACACGGTGAAACCCCGTCTCTACTAGAAAATACAAAAAATTAGCCGGGCGAGGTGGCAGGTGCCTGTAGTCCCAGCTACTCGGGAGGCTGAGGCAGGAGAATGGTGTAAACCCGGGAGGCGGAGCTTGCAGTGAGCTGAGGTCCAGCCACTGCACTCCAGCCTGGGCGACAGAGGGAGACTCCGTCTCAAAAAAAAAAAAAAAAAAAAGAGCTCCTATCATGATCCTCATTTTATAGGTGAAGACATGGAGGAAGAGAGGGTCCAGTGATTTGCCTTAAGATTATGGAGACCCTCAGGCACAAAGGAAGACCAGGCATGGCTCCAGTTGCTCTCCTCCAGGAGCAGCCTCATGTCATAGAGGGCCTGGAGTCAGAGGTCTGTGTGGCACAGGGCCCTCTGAGATGCAGTTTCCCCATCTAGAAGATGGGACCAATAGCCTGTGCTCTGAGTGTGTAAGAGTTGCACTGTGTTCTGGGTTATGTCTCCTAGAGCTGGTAGGAGCTGAGAGATTCAGTGTCTGTGAAAGGGCTTTGCCTGTGCTGAGCCCCACAGGAGTGGGCAGGGGTCTCCAGGAGAATATTCTCCTCTCCCAGAAGGGCTGAGCGTGCCTTATCTGGCTCAGCCAGGGGAGAATGTCAGCTTCTTACTCTTCTTGCCCTCCTCCTCCTCCAGCAAGGATGTAGGCACCATTTCTGAGGCAGCACCCTATATACACTCTGATGTGAGCTTCTGTGGTGCCGTTTAAAAAATTATTACCGTGAATGAGAAGAAAACATTGACAAATTCAAAACTTTGGGAAATGACTCTTCTCTCAGCACAAAAGTCCATAGACTATTAATTAGAACCAGGTGTTAGGAAGCCCTTATATTTAAGGACACCAGAGTACTCTGAGGCAGGGACTTGGTGATAGGAAGTCTGGACATTACTGTGACTGGGAAAGGAGCCCCTCACTCCTGCCCCAGCCCCTGAGGCCCATCACCTCTTCTGTAAAGGGAGGCTGGACAGTATGAGCACCAAGGCTTCTTCCAGCTCATACAGCCATGTTCCACATCCCTGCCGGACTGGGCGATTCTGATCTTTCCTCGTACTCTGCCCAGGCAGAGCTGGAGGGCAGGCTGATTCACTGAGCAGTCGCGGGGTGAGGGAGTCCCAATGTGAACACAGCCCAGCCTAGAAGCCCTGAGTTCAAGTTCCTACTGCTGATTAGGTGCTGTGTGGCCTTGGGAGAGATCCCTTCTCTGGGCCTCACCTTGTCATCTCTCTACAATGGAGCTAACAGCAACCTTGAAAGGCTGTCCTGCTGTCGGCAGGAGACCAAGGTTGGGCTAGCACCTTTCACTGGGCTGGGCAGGACACTGCACCCATTGGGGGGAACCCCTAAAAGGGGTGCCTCTGACATCTTTGAGTGGAAAATAAAGACAGATCTGAAAGAGATGTAAGCAACTAGGGGCAGCTCTTCTTGGACTAAATATAGTTAAACATTTGGAACATAGTTTCCATTAGATTTTTTTTGTCTTTGCATAAGAGCAGCTATTTATCCAAGTCCCCAAAGCAGGCTGGGGACAAGAAGCTGTCTGTGATTCATGCTGGATGCTAGTGGACCTGGAGTGTGTCCAGACCGGCTTGGCTGCCAGTAGCCTTCAGAGAGACGTGTTTGACTATAAATTCAGCCAGGGTTGGGAGTGTGCCCTCTCACAGTGGATGCTGCCAGGAGGGCAGAGACCATCCCAATTCTGCCAAAAGGGGTCTTCTTTAGGGCCACTAGGGGCAGGGGACACCTAGGGAAAGGTAATAACGAAGTACACTCACACATGGGGGCCAATGACACAGGCACAGATTGGGATTGTGGAGAATGACTGCCAACATGGCTGCAAGGTCCTCTGTGTGCCTGGCCACTTGCTGCCTTCTCAGATTTGAGATCATGAGAACTATATGTGTGTGTGTATATATATATATATATAGAGAGAGAGAGAGAGAGAGAGAGTGAGTAACAACTCAAGAAATTCAAATAAGGTCACTAGTTTGGTTCATAGTATGGTATCAATGTAAGTTTCTTTTTGATCATTGGGCTGTGGTTATGTAAGGTGATGACACTGGGGGAAGCTGGGTGAAGAGTACACAGGAACTCTGTACTATTTTACAACTTCTATGTCAGTGTAAAGTATTTCAAAAGTAAAAAAAAAAAAAAAAAAAATCACCTGGGAATGTGATCCTGCCCTTTTAACTTTGGAGAACCATGGTTCCCACTGTCCTCACCAGGCATGTGTGGTAAGCCAGGCCCCATGCCCAGGGGGGCCCATCCAGTTCTTACAGAGCCCTGGGAGATGGGACTGTTAAATGAGCTAATGTCAAGCACTTAACACAGCGCCTGGGACAGAGGAAATGCTTGGAAACTGTTAGCAATGTTATCATAGTGTTCCTGTTTTAAAATGAGGAAACAGCCTCAGAGAGCCGAAGTGATTTGGCCAAGTCACAAAGCTAAAAAGTAGCTGACATTGGGTTTAATAACCCATTCTCCAACTGAAAACTTCTGACTACACTAGACTGACTCCCCTGCTGTCATGTTGACAAGGATTGTTTGTAAAACCTTCTTGGAACTTCTAAAGGGGGTCTGACTGCCGTCCTTCCATCGTATCATGTACTTCTCTTTTCCCTTGTCTTTTCTCCCACTGAGGGCAGGAGGGTGGTCGGAAGGGAAGAAGGTGGGAAAAACTGGGGTTCTGGGATAGAGGGGCTAGCAGTGCTGCTCCTGAGCCAGCCTGTGCTGCTAACAGGGTCTAGGGGTCACACACTTGACTCTATCCTGCTGGTTTTGTGTGTAGGTCCAGAACACAGTCCCGCCCCCAAGCCATGGTCTGTGAGTAACCACTAATGCTGAGTCCTACAGGTGGAGCAGCATCTCCTTGGTGGGAGGGTCTGCCTGTAGCCTCCATGATTGTGAGAACCAAGGACTTTCCAGTGGTCCCAGCCCCAGAGCAGCTCCTAAGGTACCTCAAGGCCACATGGGTCTAGCACAGAGGGAAGCTCAAACTTACACCCAAGGCACTGTGTCTGACCTGGCTAACCATCTGTGTTGTAGAGGACACCTACAGCTCCGAGGAGACCGTGGACCACCAGCCTGTCCACCTGAGGGTCATGGACACTGCAGACCTGGTAACATTACCTCCATTACCTATGCACTGCTGCGAGTCACTGTGGCCTCCTAAGAAGTCCTGGCCCAGAGTGCGAGTCCTCAGATGTGCATTTAGATGCCTTTTAAGCTCAGGTTTGCTGTGTAACCCTGAATAAGGCACTTGATCTCTGTGGGTCTGAATCCTTTCTTTGCCAAATGAGAAGGATGGGACGGGGCCTGGAGAGACATGATGATTGCTGGCATCTGCTCTGAGATCTTGTGCTGTGGGGCTCTGTGCCTGTGCACACGAGGAAGCAGGTACACACCTGTTTACACAGATGCTCCTGGTGAGAGCCCCTTAGCCCAGGTCTCTCCCACACGCAAGTCTCCACCCATGTCCTCACCACCCCCTGCCAAGGCTGGACGCCAGTTACTCTCAGAAGCCAAAGGGGCAGCATGAACCCAACCCAGAACCAGCGGTGCCCAGGGACAGCCAGGTCTCTGTAGGGACCATGCCAGAGTCTTTGGCTCTGGGCCCAAGGGGCCAAGGTCTTCAAGTCTCTGGCTGGGTGGTGGGAGGGAGGTTCATGAGACAATGTCTCCTTTCACACCAAGCCAAATCCACACTCAAGTGCCCCTTTGAAAGGGCTCTGCTGGGAAACAATATACAAAGCCCGGGGAGTGGGGAGGTGGGATTGGACGGCTCAGGTGAAGGCCTTTACCCCAACCTCCTCTGCCCCCCGGTGGGGCTTCTCTCCTTCACCCCAGGACACCCCCAGGAACTGTGAGCGCTACCTGAACTGGGCCCATGCCTTCCTGGTGGTGTATAGTGTCGACAGCCGCCAGAGCTTCGATAGCAGCAGCAGCTACCTGGAGCTGCTTGCCTTGCACGCGAAGGAGACACAGCGCAGCGTCCCTGCCCTGCTGTTAGGCAATAAGCTGGACATGGCTCAGTACAGGTGAGCATGGCCTGCTTGGCCCTTGTCTCCAGAGCTCGCTTTCTTCACTTATAAGGGCAGGTGGCATCTTCAGGGATTAGTGGGCTGCTAAGAACAGTCATCCCCTTGAACTGAGGTAGAAAGGATTATATGTTTGTCTGTTTGTTTTCTGAGACGGAGTCTCACTCTGTCACCTAGGCTGGAGTGCAGTGGCACCATCTCAGCTCACTGCAACCTCCACCTCCTGGGTTCAAGTGATTCTCCTGCCTCAGCCTCCCCAGTAGGTGGGATTACAGGTGCCTGCCACCATGCCTGGCTAATTTTTGTGTTTTTAGTACAGACGGGGTTTCACCTTGTTGGCCAGGCTGGTCTTGAACTCCTGAATTTGTGATCCACCTGCCTGGGCCTCCCAAAGTGCTGGGATTACAGGCATGAGCCACTGCGCCCGGCCAAAGGGATTATGTTATAAAGGTATTGTAGATGTTGGTCTTCCAGGCAGCCAAGGACTTGAAGGGAAAGGTTTCTGGGTCACACAGGAAAGTCAGAAGAGCAGCCACTCCTTCCTCCCTCTTGGGTCTCTGTGGATTCTCTTGGATTCACCCTTCTTGCCTGAGTCTATCCTGACCTTCCGGCCCCACTCCTAGCAGCTGACTGATCTAGTGCCCGATTCCAATTCTAAGGAGAGAGGCTCTGATTGGCTCCTTGGTCAGGTGTCTGCTTTAGTCCAACCGGCTCTCCCTTCACCCAGACCCAGCCTCCCACACTTACTCCCATGGTTGACTGGGCTGACGGCAGGTTCTCTTAAAAAGGATTGGACTCAAATCAGAGGTCAGAGACTGGGCCAGAGGACGCATTACTGAAAAATACTGCAGCCATATTTTGCTTGGCTGGCATAGTGTCTTAAAAGACCTAGAACTGGAATGCTCTGAGGTGGGGCACGCTCTCTCCAGCCGACCCCAGGCCTTGCCACTCCCCGTGGTTTACCTCCACCCTCTCCACACATTCAAGTTGCCTGCCTGGCCCTGAGGCATTTGACACTGTGATGCCTAAACTTAATGAGTAATGCCACTGAACTTCTCCAGCACTGACCTTTGTCATCTGTGGCCAGTCTACCTGCAAGGGATAGCCCCTTCCACCAGCCACTCATCCCTCCTTGTTCACGGTCGGTCTGTCCTGCTTCCCTAGGCCCCGAGGGCACATTGACTGGTGTTAACAAGGAGGGGACCCTTTGTTTAGAACGGGTCAGATGGGCAGTGGGAAAAAGAGAGGTGTGGGGCTGTGAAGGGGGACTATGGTGAGAGGCTTTCAAAAAGGTGGCCAAGCCCTCAGACCCAGGCAAATTGTGTCTCCGTGAATGAGGGAAGTCATGTGATCTGAAAGCTGCTGAAGGTAGTCTTTGAGGAATCGCAGACCCTCTTAGGGGTCAGAAAACTGGATTGTGGCCGGGCGCGGTGGCTCAAGCCTGTAATCCCAGCACTTTGGGAGGCCGAGACGGGCGGATCACGAGGTCAGGAGATCGAGACCATCCTGGCCAACACGGTGAAACCCCGTCTCTACTAAAAATACAAAAAAAAAATAGCCGGGCGAGGTGGCGGGCGCCTGTAGTCCCAGCTACTCGGGAGGCTGAGGCAGGAGAATGGCGGGAACCCGGGAGGCGGAGCTTGCAGTGAGCTGAGATCCGGCCACTGCAGTCCAGTCCGGGCTACAGAGCAAGACTCCGTCTCAAAAAAAAAAAAAAAAAAAAAAAAGAAAACTGGATTGTGAGTAGGCCAGTTTCAATACAGGGAAAAAAACTACGAATCACTCTTTTGACCCCAATCTTTGCCAAAGGGATTGTCTAAAATGGTTTGGAAGCAAATAACAAAGAATACATGCTCAAATGAAGCTGATCCCACCCGTTCCCTAAAAACAACTTAGGGCAATGTATTCCTATTTCATTCTTCGATCAAGTCCCGAGTTTAGTAGATTGAGATTCTGGGAAGCACAAGAAGTCTAACTTTTAGCTGAGCATTGGTCATTGTCTCCCATGACTGTCTCACTGTTTGAAGGGTAAAATCTGGGTTAGGTTGGTGCTTCCCAAGCCGCTGATAAAATTTTCACTAGGATGCAACAAAATAAGAAAAAGAACAATGTTCTGTGCCTCTGTCACCCACTCACACACATGCACACACACACGGGGTTTGTGTTTGTGAAAATTCATTATTCAAGCCCCCACAATGACGAAGTTGCAGATTCAAGCTCATCATAAAAGCACATAATAGCAAGTGTTCTTTCCAAAACGGTTCCTCAGGAAGCAGTGAGCTTACTGGCAGAAACCAGCCCTGGGTGGGGAATAGATTCCATGCCTCTGACTCGTTTTGTCCCAGTCACTCACTCTCTCTGAGACTCCCCCCACCATGGAGTGGCACCCGGGGCAGGTAGCCCACTCTCAGCCCGTGCTCCTGCCAGATCAGCCTTGGGCTCAGAAACTTCTCCCGCCATGGCCCACGAGTGCCTCCTCTCATCTAGTGGCTGTGCCATTACCCTCGGGAATGAGCAGTGGGACAGCTCAGCAGTAGGGCAGGAAGATGCAGCCAGTGGAATCTCAGCCCCAAGACCTCAAGGACCCCCCCGTCTCTTCCCTCTTCTAGACATCCGACCTACGCAAGGGCCAGTCTTCTTTTTTCTCCCACCTCAATTCCCATGGCTTTCAGGTCAGAAACCTCCACGACCTTCCCAAGTTTTGGATATTCTATCCTCCCTTCACGGGAGGTGGTGTAGGACCAAGCCAGAATAGGTGTTGCCCCCTCTCTCCTTTTGCCCTCCTCACCATGAAATGTTGTCACCCCTGCCCTCTCCTGCCTCTGTCCTGGAGAGGCAGACAGAACACCTCAGGAGCCCTGAGAACTCTGCCAACCACAGGCTTCTGGAGTCACCTCTGTGGTCTAACCCTTCAATCCAAACGACTGCTTCTCTCTAGAGCTGATCCCACAAGCCAGAGCTGTGGGTGGCCCGTTTCCTGCCCCAGGGACCCATGTTGGGGTAGAGAAGAGATGGGGCTGGAAGCAGGAAGATGGCCTGCTTCCTCCAGTCACAGGCAGGGTTTAGCATAGGGGATTTGGAGTAGCTTCTTACCCTCATCCTCATCCCAAAATTCTCGCTTGGGTGACATCAGCTACCATTTATTGAGCACTGACTCTGTGCCAGGTACTGTGCTAAGCACTTGAAACAAATTGTCTTTCGTAATCTGAACAACCCTGAGGGGCAGAGGTCAGTAATCCATTGTACCTATGAGAACGCTGAGACTCAGAGAGGTGAAGATGACCCCAGGCCCCTCAGCTAGTCCATGGGGCGCCAGGTATAGGAGCTGGTCTGCCTGATTTCGCACAGCCTGCTCCTAACTCCCTGCCTCACCCTGCTTCCTCACCAGGCAAGTCACCAAGGCAGAGGGTGTGGCTTTGGCAGGCAGGTTTGGGTGCCTGTTTTTCGAGGTCTCTGCCTGTCTGGACTTTGAGCACGTGCAGCACGTCTTCCATGAGGCAGTGCGAGAGGCACGGCGGGAGCTGGAGAAGAGCCCCCTGACCCGGCCCCTCTTCATCTCCGAGGAGAGGGCCCTGCCCCACCAGGCCCCACTCACCGCCCGGCATGGGCTGGCCAGCTGCACCTTCAACACACTCTCCACTGTCAGCCTGAAGGAGGTGCCCACCGTGGCCCAGGCCAAGCTGGTCACCGTGAAGTCATCCCGGGCCCAGAGCAAGCGCAAGGCGCCTACCCTGACCCTCCTGAAGGGCTTCAAGATCTTCTGAGGACCCTTCCCCAGGAACCCCAGGCTCGGTGGGTGGACAGGACTGCAGCGGGGCAGGGGCTGGCTTCTCACCACCGGCTTTTCCCTCTGATGGACAGCAGACCCCACCTCCAGCACCAAGCAGTGTCCCTACACTCAGTTCACTGTGCGAGCTGCAGTGGCAGGCAGGGATGCTGCTTCTGTTCCCTCCAGGCCTTGGTCTTCATGGTAACCACCGCATCTGTGGCCCTGGAGGGAAACAGCCACTGTGACAACCCAGAGACCTGGGTTCAGCCTTAAGTAGGAAGAAATTGCAGTGTCCATCCTGCTGCCATCAGCCCTTCCTGCTCCAGCTACAGTTGGGCCAGCTGTGGCCCTTAGAGGACCGTCTAGGTGGATAGCTCTGTCAATGTCAGGCCTGAGAAGAACCTGCAGAATGACAGCCCTGGGGTCCTTGTGCCCCCTGGTGGACGGGAAAGGCAGGGCAGCTGCAGTTTCAGAGGCCAGAGCCTGGCCCTCCTGTCATCTGCTGACTTCACAGAAGGCCCAGGCTACAAACCCCACAGTTTATTCAAGGAAAATCTAGTTAAAATAATCCAATGGACAGCCTGGGTGGGGCGAAGCAGCCCCAGGAAGGGGTATTTCCAACACTTGATGTCTCAATGAGGATAAAAGGGAGGGGGCTGTGGGTTGTCCAATGTAAGGAGCCCCAGAGTTCTTTCACCAGCAGACAGATTCCCCATGTGTTTTCCCACTGTTAAAGACTCTGTCCAAAGAACCTCAGGACAAGCTCCGTCAAGTTTAATGATCCAGGCTGCAGAAGAAAGTTGTCACTCCAGTGAGTTACCCAGGGCTCCAGGGAGCTCACAGCAGCATCAGACCCATCCAGGGGCTATAGGGCCTGCTCCCTTGCAGGTGGAAACACAGTATACCCGTTTGTCGTCTGGTTTGGCAGGACGCAGGACCCTCAGCAATGAGTCTGAGTGTTCAAAGCCCACTTTAGAACCTAAAGCATTTTGGGTTAATAAAGCAAATTTTTGCATATGTTATTTGGTGGTGTCACTGCAGCTTATACCAGGACACCATGGCTCAGACATGGGATCAAGACACTCCTTTCAGATCCCACCGTTGGCAAGAAAAGGTTCTCCAAGGCAGGCAGTGTGGCAGTTGTCTGATTTTGTTTACCACACGCCAGGTCCAAGGGAAGTCTTGCACAGACTCTTAGCAGATAAGCAGGGAAAGGAGAGGGCCCTGGTGGGTGGAAGGATTGGGAAGGGGGTTCTGGGCCTGAAAGCCTGCTTCTTCCCCTCTCAGCAGTCTCAGGACTGCTGTTGTATTGCAAACAGCATCTCTGACCCAGTCTTCAGTCTCATTCTGTAAATAGAGGAGCTGAGGTCAGAGCGGGGCTGTGAACTACTCAAGACCACATGCTTGGAGTCCTAGCCAGGCTTCCCGACCCACAGGCCAGCTACGGATTTTGCACTTTTTCTCCAGGCCACTTGTGTGTGTATGTGTGTGTGTACCACTGCCATGTGAACAAACTATGCAATACCACTTGCTCACTTCCAGGAGCATTTTAATAAAAGATTTTTTTTAATAACAGAATTTTAGTTTGCTTGCAGTTCATTCATTGTATCTGCTAAAAAAGGAAGGAAGGAAGGAAGGAAGGAAGGAAGGAAGGAAGGAAGGAAGGAAGGAAGGAAGGAAAAAGAAAGAGAAAAGAAAAAGAAAAAATCAGGCTGCTTGGGAGAGACTGTAAAACTTGAGAGGTTTCAGGCCACTGAGCTGAGCCCAGATCATGTGCCTGGCTTAGGGTGGGACTTCTCTGAACCCTCACTAGCTCTCAGTTTCTGGTATATCTGGAAGGAAAACTGACAGCACATCTCTCTCTTTTAACTCAAGTTCCACCTGGGCCGAGTTTGGCTTTTCTGAGAGCAAAGTCTCTCTTAGGTTGTTTAGGCTGTTGTGATCCTTGGTTCTGGCTTCATCCAAATGCAGGACTTCTGGATTTTCTTTTTCTGGTGATTGCATCTTTTGTTTTCTGGAGGGACAGGGAACAGTATTAATCAGGGGGGCTGAGTGGTTGGGGCAGGACTGGGTCTGCCAAATGGCTTAAAGAATCTGAAGGGAAAATTCTGTATGCAGTTTGGGAGCTACTCGGGGAGAAGCGGCAATGGTTGGATATTCCTTCAACAGAGAAATGACTTACGCTTGCGTGTGTGTCATTTCAAGGAATCCTTACTGTCACCTGGGAGCTCAAGTATCAATGCCACCCCCACCCCTCCGCCACCTTCCAAGTGAGGAAATGTAGTTCATGGAGGCCAGGTGCAGTGGCTCATGCCTGTAATCCCAGCACTTTGGGAGGCTGAGGCGGGTGGATCACTTGAGGCCAGGTGTTTGAGACCAGTCTGGCCAACATGGCAAAATTCCGTCTCTACTAAAAATACAAAAATTATCTGGGTGTGGTTGTGCCTGTAATTGCAGCTACTTGGGACACTGAAGCAGGAGAATCGCTTGAACCTGGGAGGCAGAGGTTGCAGTGAGCTGAGATAGCACCATTGCACTCCATCCTAGGCAAGAGAGAGACTGTCTAAAAAAAAAAAAAAAAAAAAAAAAAAAAGGCTAAGGATGTACATAGTTAGGGTGTGCACTTAAGCCTCCTGACTCTTGAGTCCTGTGTTCATTTCACCTAACCACACTGTCTCTAACCTTGGACTGTTATCCTACTTAGCATAGGTCCTTGTCACCACACACCTCATCCCTCACACTACTGCAGGAAATTTCTAACTAATCTCTCTGCTTCTGGGTGTTTCCTTCTCTAAACCATCCGAGGCACAACACCAGTCATGTTTCTAAAACCCCATCGTGTACACATCACTCCCCTCCCCCAACCACCTTCATTGGCTCCCACTACCCACTTCCTTAACCTTCTAATAACTCCCACGAGTCTGTCCTCTCTCCAGATTGGTTTTATTCAAGGTACCCCTAGACTTCCTGGCCATAGTGGAGGGACCCAGTGGGGGTAAGCTGTCAGCCCAGAGATTCTGCCTGGGTCGTAGGGGGAACAGGTCTGCTGTACCTGTGGACAGCCACTCATCTCTGAGTTGACCTTGCTGAGGTGCATGTGTCCTGACAGGGTGAGGGGGCAAGCTCCCCTTCTGAATGGCTACACTCCTCCAGGTCATGCCTGCTTCCTGTCCAGGGCCAGGGGGTGGTAATCAGGGACTGTTGTTGTTTTTTATTTTGTTTTGTTTTTAACAGCTTTGGGTTCTCGAAGGACACTGAAGGCTGAATTTTGCTGTCCCAAAGGGTGGACAGCCATGATCCCTAAGTGACCCCTCTCTAGATTTCCCTCTGGGAAGGCAGGGCCTCTACCCCTCAGAGACCACCCCATCCCCCAGGACCAGCTCCTCACCTGCTTGCCTGGATGCTCCTTCCCAGGAGGAGCATGCTTATCATGACCACCACAGCCGCCAGGGCAAGGATGGAGTGATTCCAGGGAGATGCTGGGGAGGGACACACAGGACAGAGCCCTGAGGAGTGGCCAGACACCTCTCAAGCCCACTAACAGCTGGGCCCTGGGCTCAGACCCAGCTTACAGTATCAACTGTCCTTTGCGTGGAGACCCTAATCCAAGATGAGCCCCTTGCCCTGGGGCACTCCCAGTGTAACAGGTGGGAGGGTGGAAGACACAGTCTCTACTCTGGAGAAGCCCTAATCTAATGGAGGAGACAGTACTGCAGTTAAATTACAGTGGGGCCACAGGGGTGAAGGGCAGAGGCCATCGGAGGGTAGGGGGCAGGTGGGCCAAGATAAACTTTACAGTCTTCAGTTTTGCCAGGGGCTGGCACAAGGCAAAGAAAGAAGGCTGGGCACAGTGGCTCATGCCTATAATCCCAGCACTTTGGGAAGCCAAGTCAGGTGGATCACC
The DNA here is from genome assembly GCF_047675955.1 of Chlorocebus sabaeus. NCBI lineage: Eukaryota > Metazoa > Chordata > Mammalia > Primates > Cercopithecidae > Chlorocebus > Chlorocebus sabaeus. The sequence goes on along the minus strand of NC_132929.1, from coordinate 40,664,561 downwards.
TGAGGTTGGGAGTTCAAGACCAGCCTGGCCAACATGGTGAGACCCTGTCTCTACTAAAAATACAAAAATTAGCCGGGTGTGGTGGTGTACCCCTGTAATCTCAGCTACTTGGGAGGCTGAGAATCACTTGAATCCAGGAGGCAGAGCTTGCAGTGAGCCAAGATTGTGCCACTGCACTCCAGCCTGGGCAACAGAGTGACCCTGCCTCAAAAAAAAAAAAAAAAAAAAAAGACAAAAAAAAAAAGAAAGAAAAAAGAAAGAAAAAGAAGGAAAGAAAGAAGGCAGGGAGAAGGGTGGAAGGAATGGCAGCTGCCCACAGAGAATACATAAAGTAACTAAACTGAATGTGGATACTCAAGATTTGTCCATGCTGTACCAAAATGAAGGAGGGTCCAGCCTCAGAGCTTTTGTATTTGCTGTCCTCCCTCCAGGAATGTTCCTCCCCCGAATAATCTGCATAGCTAACCCCTTAGTTTCCTGCAAGTCACCTTCCTGATGATAAAAATGTTACCTTTTTAGTGAGGCCTTCCTTGACCACATTACTGCCCTTGCTACATACTTCCTATTCTCTTTCTCTGTTTAATTTTTCTTTTTATTACTCATCACCAATGCACTATGCATTTTAGTTGTTTATTTTTAATCCCCACTAGAATGTACGCTCCATGAAGGCAGAGATTTTTATCGTATTTTATTCACTATTGTCGCCCCAGTGCTGAGAACACTGTCTGGTATAGAGTAGGAGCTTAATAAATGTTGTGATGATTGGAGGGTTGCATAAATAAGCGACCACACCCTGAGAAAAGGAAGGGGCGGTCCAGCAAGACCCCTCTGGGTACTGAGACACCCCAGACTGAGTCCCTGTCTTGGAGGAAATGTGCCGCCTGACCTGGAGGGGGCGACAGTGTCAGGGCCTTCAGCCAAACTGCTCTGTGTTGAGGGGCACACCCCGGCCCCTGCCGTCAATCTCTCACCACTTACCATCTTCCACACGAAAAAACCAAAGCATCTCTTCCAGCAGCTCCTGGGGCACCACAGTACCAGCTGGGTCTCCGGGAGCCCCCTCACTGTGCTCCATGCCCCTGCTCCTGGTGGTGTGTACCGCTGGCAACGAGGTCCTTAGGCCCCTTAGCCCCAGCAGCCCTCCTTGCCTCCTCGGTTCTGGCCCCTGGGCCGAGAAGCCCTGAAGACCCCTGGAAACAAAGCAGAGAGCATGACTGGATATCCTACCCGAGTTTGATCTCCCTCCGTGCCCAAATCCAGATCTCCTCTGGCCCAAAGTTTTGGGACCAAAACGACCCGAACGAACCCAGGAGCACGTGGAGCCTGGAAGGGCAGAGACTGTAGAAGTGGGGTGACTCAAATCTTTATTAAAAGCCATCGCATGTGTGGAGGAGCACTGATCTGGGAGTGAGAATGACTGAGCCACTGACGGGCTCTGGGACCCTTGCAAAGGACATCTCGGGTCTTCGCCTGTCCAGCGTCCCCACCTGGCTTCTACGAGCCCACAGCGCGCCCACGCGTTGCCGTAGCAATTGTCCCTTGAGTGTCATGCGGTAGCCAATCACAGGCCTGTGTTTCCCCACGTGTCAAAGGCTGGGCCTATTACGTCTCTCTCCTGGGAATTGGCACGCCTACGGCACAGAGAGGAGAAAAGGGAAAAGTGCCAGAGGCAAACAGCTGCGGGCTCCTAATGCTGAGAGGGCACCCCCTGCCCCGATCCCGAGAGCTTCTTTTGTTTGTTTGTTTTTTGTTTTTTTGGACAAGTTATCAGCAGAATTGGTTTCTGTTGTTTGCAAGGGAAGAACCTGAACCCATGCTCTCTGGATAAATCCCTTACTTCGTGTAGGCCTATTTCCGTCCCAACTATTAATAATAAACTGAACCTCAGTCAGTCTCAAAACAGTCAGACATTCTGACATCTTGTACTACCTGTACTATTACTACTTAACATAAAATGTTCTAGCATCCATACTTTAAAAAACAAAAAGAAATAGGTGAAATTAATTTTGACAACATATAATATTCGGGCCAATATTAAAATTACTAAGTTATTTTGCTTATTTGCTTTTTTTTTGAGATGAAGTCTCACTCTGTCGCCTAGGCTGTAGTGCAGTGGCACGATCTCTGCCCACTGCAACCTCTGCTTCCTGGGTTCAAGCGATTCTCCCGTCTCAGCCTCCTAAGTAGTTGGAATTACAGGTGCGTGTCACTACCGCCCGACTAATTTTTGTATTTTTAGTAGAGATGAGGTTTCACCATGTTGGCCAGGCTGGTCTCGAACTCTTGACCTCAGGTGATCCGCCTGCCTTGGCCTCCCAAAGTACTGGGATTACAGGAGTGAGCCACTGCACCTAGCCCAATAACACATTTTTTAAAAGGACACACATTAAACACATTAAACTGTCTCTTGGGGAGGAGGAGGAAGGGAGCAGGAATGGAGATAAATGTAACTAAAATAAAACAAGAGAAGGGTTTTGAACAGATCAATTATAAAACATGCCATAGGGCACCAAGGAAAAAAGTGTACAGGGAGGATCAAAGCATTCTCAGGCCCCCTCACACTCTGTCACTGCCTTAGGAGCTCAAAAATCTCAGACCTAAATAGCCTTTGGATGCTCAGCCAGGGGCATTCAAAAACAACTGGATGGCAAACAGCCAGACAGAAAATCGGAGTATCAACAAAAGGACTAGCTTTACATCAGAGTTTCCTCCAGCACTAAACGCTCTGAGAAAACTAAAAAGGCATATCTACAAATTGTAAGGGAAAATATTTTGACACAAATACAATACTGGCAAGCTTTTCATATGTGAATGATCATTCATATGTCAAGGTGGAGACAGAAGTCAGGGAGAAAAAAAGACCTTTCTTAGACTTTTTTTTTTTTTGAGACAGAGTCTCGCTCTGTCGCCCAGGCTAGAGTGCAGTGACATGATCTCAGCTCACTGCAACCTACGCCTCCTGGGTTCAAGCGGTTCTTGTTTGTGCCTCCACCTCCCAAGTAGTGGGACTACAGATGCCTGCCACCACACCCGGCTATTTTTTGTATTTTTAGTAATGATGGGGTTTCACCCTGTTTCCCAGGCTGGTCTTGAACTCGTGACATCAGGTGATCCACTCGCCTCAGCCGCCCAAAGTGCTAGGAATACAGGCCCGAGCCACCGTGCCTGGCCTTTTCTTAGACTTTCAAGGACTCACATGCACACTGCCTACTTACTCATTTGAGGGAGATTCTATCTATCTATCTATCTATCTATCTATCTATCTATCTATCAATCATCCATCTATCTATCTATCTGCCTACCTACCCATCTAAAATCATGGAAAGACAAAGTTACAGGAATGGCCAACAGATGTGATCTTGTGTTCTAGCTCCAACTGACTGTCCAGAGCACTGTCCAAGAAGGATTGTGACATTCCATCAAGTCTCAGATGTAAGAGTGCCTGGATTGATTAGTAGCATCAGCCACAGGCCCCTGTCCCATATGCAAACCCCCTGAACTCACAGAGAAAAGTGTTGAAGTTGAGAAACCAAACACAATCTTCCTCTAGGGTGTGGGATGAGATTTAGATACATGGGACATGCATGCTGACCTCTTCTGTATTGTGTGGTTTCTTATGGGCATATACTACCTTCATGAGACCAATACATGTAATTCCATTTTAATGTATTTATATGTATTTTGTCTATTTGTATGCCTCTTTTTTTTTTTTTTTTTTTTTGAGATGGAGTTTTGTTTTTGTTGCCCAGGCTGGAGTGCAATGGTGTGATCTCGGCTCACTGCAACCACCGCCTCCCAGGTTCAAGAAATTCTCCTGCCTCAGTCTCCTGAGTAGCTGGGATTACAGGCATGTGCCACCACACCCAGCTAATTTTTGTATTATTAGTAGAGACGGGATTTCACCATGTTTGCCAGGTTGGTCTCGAACTCCAGATGTCAGGTGATCTGCCCGCCTTGGCCTCCCAAAGTGCTGGGATTACAGGTGTGAGCCACTGCGCCCAGACTTTGTACGCATTTTTAAATGTAGGTATTTGTTGTACCTTTTGAGACAACAGTTCCAATTTTGGATATTTAATTAATGGAACTAATCAGATCAGTGTGCAAAGATGTAGATAAGCTACTGTCCACAGTGGAGTGGTTTTTTTTTGTTTTTTGCTTTTTGAGACAGAGTCTGGCTCTGTCACCCAGGCTGGAGTGCAATGGCACCATCTCGGCTCACTGCAACCTCCATCTCCCGAGCACAAGTGACCCTCCTCCCTCAGCCTCCTGAGCAGCTGGTACAACAGGCATGTGCCACCATGCGCGGCTAATTTTTGTATTTTTTGTAGAGACAGGGTTTCATCATGTTGCCCAGGCCGGCCTTGAACTTCTGAGTTCAAGCGACCTGCCCACCTTGTCCTCCCAAAATGCTGGGATTACAGGCATGAGCCACCAAACCTGGCCAAAGTATGTTTAAAATATGTTTAATATTGTTACAATAAACACACACTGACCAACAAAAAACTAAAATGACAAACTGGATACAAATCTAGAACCCAGAGTCAACCCTCTCTGGCTTTGTCAGATGCTGCAGAAACAAATAACATATTTCTTTCTCTTTTTTTGAGACAGAGTTTCACTCTTGTTGCCCAGGCTGGAGTACAATGGCACCATCTCAGCTCACTGCAACCTCCACCCCCCGGGTTCAAGTGATTCTCCTGCCTCAGCTTCCTGAGTAGCTGGGATTATAGGTGATTGCCACCACAACCAGCTAATTTTTGTATTATTAGTAGAGATGGGGTTTCACCACATTGGCCAGGCTGGGCTTGAACTTCTGACCTGAGGTGATCCATCCTCCTCAGCCTCCCAAAGTGCTGGGATTACAGGCATGAGCCACCACATCTGGCCAATTTTGTATTTTTAGTAGAGATGGGGTTTCACCATGTTGGCCGGGGTGATCTCAAACTCCTGACCTCAGGTGATCGATCTGCCTCGGCCTCCAAAAATGCTGGGATTACAGGCATGAGCCACTGCGCCTGGCCAAAGACATATTTCTATCAAAGCACGCATCCAGTTTGCTTCTAGAGTGAGTATCATATTATCATTTGCATGATTAAACTAAACTTTATGCCTTATTTGCATTTTATTAGTTTTGCCTTTAATGTTCTTTTCTTGTTCCAGGATCCCATTTAGGAAATCATACTGCATTTAGTTGTCTTGTCTCCTTAAGCCCCTAGGGGAGATCCCTGCATTTTAAACAGAGCTTAACCATGTTATTGGACTGTGACTTCTGCCAAAGACCTGGGCCACCCATCCCCAAGGCAAGATGAGGACACTCACCCTGGATCCTGAGTTCCTGAGGACTGCCTTGATCTGCTGTTGGGAGCAGCACCAATTTCTGTATCTTCCTCTTTCTCCTCTTTATGGGAGAACAGGATAGTCTTTGCACTTGAGCTCTTCCAGACAGTAACAGCTGTCACTTAGGGGACAGTGCCTGGAGAGCCTGCGGCAGCTGAACCCATCTGGTAGCTCTGGCCTTAGCACACACCCAGGCCTGGAGCTTTCTCTATCACTCCGGGGTGACTGACCTCTTGAATGAGTAGACTCAGAGTGCAAACAGACTCCACCTGACTTTCACAATCCGAAAGCACCAGGAGTCCAGTGCTTTCTTTGTTATGTGTTAGCCTCTAGTAAAGAGAAAACATCCGGATCCTCTGGACAGGCAGGAGAATGAACTGCAGAGGACCTGTGGTCTGTGGGTTCCATCACTGCAGAGGGATATGTGGTGTGCCCACTCAAGGTCTCTATTGCCCAATATCATCATCAATACTTAACCACGGAGCAGGGAGCCAGGCTGGCCTTTTACAGCCTGTGCTTTCTCATAGTGAAGGTCATGGCATCATGTGAATTCCTCACAAGGAGCTGTAAAATATGACCTTTGGAGGTGGGGGTTGGGAAAGGCTGTGTGAGCACCAGTGACCCAGAGAGTAGGAAGCAGGCCAAGGCAAGCAATTTGGTGGGGAAGCAGGAATGAGGTGCTCCTCCCACCAGGGCAGCGCCATTCAACTCTGATAGTCTATGGGCTTTTCCATCAACTGGCTCCGTGCATCTTAAGCAATCATTGTTGGTTTAGTGAGGAGTGGGCTTATTTCACATAAGCCCACTCCTATGTCTTTTTTTTTTTTTTGAGATGGAGTCTGACTCTGTCACCCAGGCTGGAGTGCAGTGGTGCAATCTTGGCTCACTGCAAACTCCGCCTCCCCGGTTCAAGCAATTCTCCTGCCTCAGCCTCCTGAGTAGCTGGGACTACAGGCGCCTGCCACCACTCCCGGCTAATTTTTTCTATATTTAGTAGAGACGGGGTTTCACTGTGTTAGCCAGGATGGTCTCAATCTCCTGATCTCGTGATCTGCCCACCTTGGACTCCCAAAGTGCTGGGATTAGAGGCGTGAGCCACCATGTCCAGCCGCCCACTCTTATTTCTTCACAAATGAAACAGAGGCTGAGTGAGGTCACATGTCAAGCCCAAACTCCTCTATGAGTTGAACATTAGTCAACAGTGTATACTGTGTGTGCATGGGGCAGAGGAAAGAAGACCCAACAGGGAATCCAGGGGCTGCCTGGAACTTCAGCTCCTCCTCATTTTTTAATGCATTCATTTATTCATTGAATAAATGTTACTTGAGTATCTACTGTGTAGATACATGGTAAATAAGACGGGTGAGAGCCCCGCTCTCTTGGAGCTCAAACTCCAGGGGAGACAGACAGCTAACAAAAAGTAAGCAAAAACATAATTAAAAGATAATTATAGCAGTGATCATTTCTGTGAACATCTTTTTTTTTTTTTTTTTTGAGACGGAGTCTCGCTCTGTCACCCAGGCTGGAGTGCAGTGGCTGAATCTCAGCTCACTGCAAGCTCCGCCTCCCCAGTTTACACCATTCTCCTGCCTCAGCCTCCCGAGTAGCTGGGACTACAGGCGCCCGCCACTTGGCCTGGCTAGTTTTTTGTATTTTTTAGTAGAGACGGGGTTTCACCGTGTTAGCCAGGATGGTCTCGATCTCCTGACCTCGTGATCCGCCCGTCTCAGCCTCCCAAAGTGCTGGGATTACAGGCTTGAGCCACCACGCCCGGCCCTCTGTGAATCTATACTAAAAACTGAATAATGAGGGGTTAACCATGCAAAGACCTGAAAAAGCAAGTACAAAGGTCGGGCATGGTGGCTCATGCCTATAATCCCAGCACTTTGGGAGGCCAAGGCGGGTGTATCACCTGAGGTCAGGAGTTCGGGATCAGCCTGACCAACAATGTGAAACCCCGTCTCTACTAAAAACAAAAAAATTAGACAAGTGTGGTGGCAGGCACCTGTAGTCCCAGCTACTCAGGAGGCTGAGACAGGAGAACTTTTTGAACCCTGGAGGCGGAGGTTGCAGTAAGCTGAGATCACACCACTGCACTCCAGCCTGGGTGACAGAGTGAGACTTCATCTCAAAAAAAAAAAAAAAAGAAAGCAGGTACAAAGACACTGAAGAAATAATGAGCTTAATGTGTCTGGGACAAAAAGGTGGCCAATATAGCTGAATCATAGTGATGAGGGGGAAGTGGCATGGAATAAAGTCGGAGAATAGATAGGAGCGAATCATGCAGGGCCTTGTAAAACAGGGTAAGGAGTTATATTTTACCCTAAAAGTGATGAGAAGCTGCTGGAGGGTTTAGGCAGGGAAGTGATGTGATCTAATTGACATTTGTCTAAGATCACTTGGCTCTCTGGGTGGAAAATGGATTGTAAGAGAGCAAGAGAGGAACAGGGAGACCATTGGGAGTCTGTTATATTCATCCAGGCAAAACACATTAGTAGTTTGGACCAGGCTGGTGGCAATGGAGACGATGAGAAATGGTCAGATTCAGGGTGCATTTTGGAGAGAAAGGTAGTTGATAGATTTCAAGAGAGAAACTCAACACGAACACTCTTAAACACAAAAGGAATTTATTGGCTCATAAACTAGGAAGGGCAGGGTGGAGCTGACCTGAGGCATATGGGAACCAGGGATTTGAAAATCCTTGGTGTTTTGTTTCTGTGGCTCTTTCCCTGCTTTTCTCTGGGTGTCAGGCTCATCACCCTAGGCTGGCCACCTCCAGGAAGTTTGACCAGATGATAGGAAACCCAGGCTCACACTCTTACAGCTGCAGGGGAAGTAGTTACTTTTCTTAGCTCTTGTTTAAAAATTCCTGGGAAATGACTCTAATTGTCCAAGCTAAGTCATGTACCCATCTCTTGGATCAATTGTTATGGCTAAGGAGGGGAGTACGACAGATAGCCAACCCAGAGCTCATGCTTGTTGGGTAGCCAGGAGAGCCAGGAGAGACTGTTGGATAGCCAGTGTGAGCTGGACAGCCCACGCCATGTGGGTGCCTGAAGCAACCATTTGACCACAATCCCCCTTGTCTGCCTCGGAGGAGTGTTGTGGTACTCTAATGGGATAGTGTCCCCTTAATAAGGAGACTGCACAATCCCAGGTTCTCCACTCTTCTGCTTCTGTGCCTTTTCTCTCCCTCCTCTTACCCTAGCTCTTTCTACTATGGCCTATCCAATAACTTGTTCCATGGTTGCCATGTGCCAGGCATTATGCCAGTGATAAACAGTTGAAAGCATTGTCCCTGCCCTCATGGAGACTCCAGTCTAGCAGAACAGGCAGATGGGTGTTCCTCATGTCATCACAACCTTTGTGTGACAAGTGCCATGAAGGAAACGTACACATGGAGATGAGAGTACATCACCAAGCCCTCCTTTCCTCACAGCATCAATATCATTCCTGGCCAATAAATCCTACCTTGAAATCTCTCCTGACTTCTCTAGTCCCTTATCTCCCTGCCTAGAAGATGATAGACAGTCAGCAGTGGAGTGGAGTGGAAAGGGCTTTTGGCTTTCCTCTGCTGTTCTGGTATCTGCCACCTGCTGACCCTTCGAGCCTCAGCTTAAATGTCATCTTCTTAGGGAGTCTTTCCATATCAGTTGAGAATTGTGTTTGGCTCTGGGTAACAAAGACCCAATCTCAGTGGTTTAAACCATAAGAGTTTATTTTCTCATAGAAGAATGTCAGAAGTACCCTGTTATTAATGTCATAAGACCAAGGAAATCAGGGCTGAGGTTTCTAAGATTCCTTCATGGCCCCAAGATAGCTGATGCAGCTCCTGCCATTATATCCAAGTTCCAAGCAGAAAAAAAAGCAAAAGGGAAAAAGGACAAAAAGGTGTGACCATGCTCCATAGTAATCAAATAACCTATCTGAGAGTAAACTCAGATAATACAGAGAACTAAGGTCAAGGGAATTATTCCCAGAAAACAGTAGCAAGGGCAGCCAGGTGGGCTAATCAGAGAACTTACTCTACTGCCAGGGTGGAGGTCTTCACAGGTCATGCCCAGCAGGATTTGATAACTGTCATGGGCCTGTGACTGCTGTGTGGACTGTAGCACAGCCTGCTAATTTCCCCTCAGATTACATTCTTCCCTTCTTTTAATAAGACAATCCTCTAAATTTTAAAGGCATATGGCCACCCAACTAGAAACTGCATTTCTCAAGCCGGGCGTGGTGGCTCATGCCTGTAATCCCAGCACTTTGGGAGGCCGAGGTGGGCGGATCATGAGGTCAGGAGTTCAAGACCAGCCTGGTGATACCCCATCTCTCCTAAAAATACAAATTAGCCAGGCATGGTGGTGTGCACCTCTAATCCCAGCTACTCAGGAGACTGAGGCAGGAGAATCGCTTGAACCTGGGAGGTGGAGGTTGCAGTGAGCTGAGATCATGCCATTGTACTCCAGCCTGGGTGACAGAGCAAGACTCCATCTTAAATAAATAAATAAATAAAAATCAATTAATTAAAAAATAAATAAAAAGAAAAAATAAATAAACAAATCAAAAAAAATTAATGAACCTACATTTCCCAGATTCCTTGCAGTCATAAGTGGTCCTTTGACTAAGTTTTGGCCGAAACAGACCTGAGAAATCATTGCAACTTCAGAATCACTTTTTTTTTAAATTTATACAAAATTTTTTTTTTATTGGAGTATATATACAGGAAAGTACACAAATGTTAAGCTTAGTGAATTTTCACTTGTGGACACAGTCATGCATGGGAACATATGCCATCCAGATCAACAAATAGAACAATTGCACCATTGCACACTGTACTCCAGCCTAAGCAACAGAGTAAGACCCTGTCTCTAAAAGAAAAAAAGAAAAAGAAATAGAACATTTCCAGATCTCAGAAGTCTTGTCACTATCCCTTACAGAGGCAACCTGACTTTTAATACCATAGATTAATTTTGTCTGTTTTTATACTTTATATAAATGTAATTAATCAATATGCAATCTTTTGTGTCAGCTTCTTTTGCTCAACATTATACTTGTGAGATTCATCCGTGTTGTGTATAGTTGTGGTTCCTTCATTCCTGTTGTAGTGTAGTATTCTATTGTGTGACTATGCTGCACTATTTCTACTTGTGGATCATATTTTTATGAGAAAATTCAACCCCTCCACTTCCTCCTTCCTCTTTCTGGAACACAGATATGATGGTGGAAAGGACATCTCAGGACAGGGGTTGTTAACCTATGGGCCAAATCTTTTTTTTTTTTTTTTTTTGAGATAGAATCTCACTCTGTCGCCAGGCTGGAGTGCAGTGGGGAGATCTTGGCTCACCGCAACCTCCACCTCCTAGGTTCAAGCAAGTCTCCTTCCTCAGCCTCCCAAGTGGTTGGGACTACAGGCACGCACCACCATGCCCAGCTAATTTTTGTATTTTTAGTAGAGATGGGGTTTCACCATGTTGGCCAGAATGTTCTCGATCTCTTGACCTTGTGATCCGCCCACCTTGGCCTCCCAAAGTGCTGGAATTACAGGTGTGAGCCACCGCGCCTGGCCTATGGGCTAAATCTGACCTGCAGAATGGTTTTGTAAAAAAAAAAAATAAAAAATCTTACTGGGACACGCTATGCTCATTTGTTTACATATTGTCTAGCGTTGCTTTGGCATTACATTAGCAGAACTGAGCAGTTGTGATGATTGATTCACAAAACCTAAAATATTTGCCATTTGGTCCTTATTTACCAAACAAAAAAAAATTTGCCGGCGGGGCACAGTGACTTACGCCTGTAATCCCAGCACTTTGGTAGGCCGAGGCAGGTAGATCATATTAGTTCAGGAGTTCAAGACCAGCCTGGGCAACATGGTGAAACTCTGTCTCTACTGAAAATACAGAATTAGCCAGGCTGTTGGTGCATGCCTGTAGTCCCAGCTACTCGGGAGGCTGAGGCAGGAGGATCACTTGAACCTGGTAGGTGGAGGTTGCAGTGAGCCAAGATCGCACCACTGTACTCCAGCCTGGGCAATAGAATGAGACCCCTTCTCAAAAAAAAAAAAAAGTTTACCAACCCAGACAGCAAGACAGAAGGAATCTGAGGTTGGGCGCGGTGGCTCAAGCCTGTAATTCCAGCACTTTGGGAGGCCGAGACGGGCAGATCACGAGGTCAGGAGATCGAGACCATCCTGGCCAACACGGTGAAACCCCGTCTCTCCTAAAAAATACAAAAAACTAGCCAGGCGAGGTGGCAGGCGCCTGTAGTCCCAGCTACTCCGGAGGCTGAGGCAGGAGAATGACGTGAGCCCGGTAGGCGGAGCTTGCCGTGAGCTGAGATCCGGCCACTGCACTCCAGCCTGGGCGACGGAGCGAGACTCCGTCTCAAAAAAAAAAAAAAAAAAAAAAAAAAGAAGGAATCTGAGCTCTTGAATGACCTCAGGTAGCTGAGCAACCTACCTGCCCTGGACCACCTATCCGCTTCTGAAAGTGTTACGTACGGGAAAAGTTTGGGGATCTCCCTGTTACAGAAATTTACCCTGTACTGTAACTAATACATACATTCTGCATGTTTAAAAACGGTTTATTGGATAACTAAATAACATGGCAGCAGAACTAACTTCTAGTCCTGTCCATCTTTGCTACTGACCAGCTGTGTGATCTTGAGCTAGTCACTGGGACCTCAAGTTTTTATCAAAAGGCATTAAGGTTCTACAAGGAGTGAAAAAGCAAAGGATTTTAGAAACTATTATCAGAAGGAGCCCATTGTGTAATGACAAAGTGCAGGTCCTTTAAACATGGGAGATTTCCACCTGGGGTCAACCGGTTGGTTTTTCTGCTAAATAAGGTAAAACCACCAGTATGAAAGAGAACTTTTTCCCTAAATTGTGATGGATGCAAGAGGGTAGGGAATACCCGCTCAGCTGTCCAGAAACCTGACCCTCAGCTGGATTGCAGAGGACCCTTTAACCTCAGCTCAGGGTTAAGTTCCAGGAGGCAGAGTCTTGCCCTGACCTTCAGGGCCTAAGGCTAAGTATCTTCCTGAGTCTCAGCCTCCTGTCTCCCCATGCTGAAGATGTGACGACTGCTAGGCTGACAGCCAGCAAAGGTTTCAAAGTTGTGGAAACTGCTCTGCATTTCCAGGGCAGGCTGTTCTGCTCCTTGGGGTGGGCCATCTGTCATCAGCTGGCACCAGGAGGGGTAGACAGGCCTTTGGCTAGCTGTTTGTTCTCACCCTCATTTTCAAAAGCATCATTTACATGTAGAAGCCAGTTTAACAATTCAGTTTGAACAATAGTTCTTCCAAGTCCCCAATGGCGCACGTTATCTTCTCAGTAAACTTCATGGAAAATAAAATGACATCTGAAAGTGGTGATGTAAGTAAATGATGACACATGGGAGCAGAGATGTATGTCCAAGAATGTTCGCTGCAACATTGTTTAAAATAGCAAAAAGAAAAAAAAGGAGTGGGTATGGTGGCTTCTGCCTGTAATCCCAGCGCTTTGGGAGGCTGAGGCAGGAGGATCACTTGAGCCCAGAGTCTGAGACCAGCCTGGGCAACAAAGTGAGACCCAATCTCTAAAAAAATATTAACCAGGCATGGTGGCATATAACCAGGCATGGTGGCAATATTAACCAGGCTGTGGTCCCAGCTATTTGGGAGGCTAAGGCAGGAGAATCGCTTGAGCCCAGGAGGTTGAGGCTGCAGTGAGGCATGATCCACCACTGTACTCCAGCCTGGGCGACTGAGTGAGAGGCTGTCTCAAAAAAAAAATTTTGTTTTTGTTTTTGTTTTTGTTGTTGTTGTTGGCTGGGCGCGGAGGCTCACGCCTATAATCCCAGCACTTTGGGAAGCCAAGGCGGGCGGATCACCTGAGGTCAGGGGTTCAAGACCAGCCTGGCCAACATGGTGAAACCCCATCTCTACAAAAATACAAAAGAAATTAGCTGGGCATGATGGTGGGTGCCTGTAATCCCAGCTACTCGGGAGGCTGAGGTGGGAGAATCACTTGAACCCAGGAGGCAGAGGTTGCAGTGAGCCAAGATCGTGCCATTGCACTCCAGCCTGGGCGACAGAGTGAGACTCTGTCTCAAAAAAAAAAAAAAAAAAAAATTTTTTTGAAACAAAAATACAAATATCGAGGATCAGAGGAGTGGTTAAATTATGGTACCAATGGAACCACATATTTTTTCTAGGGGCTAATTTTTATGTTAAACCCAGAAGAGAAAAAAAAATTAGTGAGGGACATTTTTGGAAAAGGTAAGGAAAGTAAGTCCAAAATTATTTCCAGTGAAGCACTGACTTGAGGCCTTCATCTGTAATAGGATGGTTGAGAGGAGTGACAGGTGTTCAAAGGGAAGTCATCTGTATACCGAAGTAAAAGGATCTCCATGATCAAAGTATTTTCTTCAGACACAAGTTTTGCTGGAAGTATTTCAAGAATATTTGCAAAGTATAGGAAGTTTGGCAAAACCTGGTGTGAAACAGTAAAACCAAGTACAATATGTACTTTCTCCAAGAAAAGACCTTCTGCAGCCACCACCTCAATCCCTTTCACCTTATCGATAGCATTTGAGACTATCTATGTTGTTGACCCTTATTCATAATCCTTTAATTATTTCTATGTCTTTGACCTCTTGCTCCTGGTTATAGTATAACCAAAAATTTTCTTCAGTCCCCTACTAAACCAGAGTCCAAGAGTAGAATAAAATCAAAGTCTATCAGCCTTTCTTTTAGCTATAGGAGGTGCTTAAAATTTAATCATTCTCAGACACAGCACTGTGAATAGTTTCATTTTGCAGACATATTGTTCAATAATGTGTTTGAGGAATGTCAAACAACTTGGTAAGTAAGAATTGTGTGTTAATTTGTATCAGTTTTGTCCCTCCCATTCACAGGTAAGTAAGCACTCTTTTTTTTGTTTTGTTTTGTTTTTTAAGACAGGTTCTGACTCTGTTGCCTAGGCTGGAGTGGCATGAACATGGCTCATTGCAGCCTCAATCTCCTGGGCTCAAGTGATTCTCCCACCTCAGCCTCCTGAGTAGCTAGGACCACAGGTATGCACCACCACACTTGGCTAATTTTAAAAATTTTGTAGAGACAGGGTCTTGCCCACACTGCTTTCAAACTCCTGGCCTCCAGTTATCTTCTGTCTTGGGCTCCCAAAGTGTTGGGATTATAGGTGTGAGCCACCATGCCTGGCTTGATTATTTGCAGGCATACTATAGTTAGAGAAAGAAAAAAAAATTTTTTTAAGGAAAATTTTGTTTTGCTAAGCGTAACCCATTTTACAACAAATTGCATTTTTTGGAGGCATCATCCTTAAATTTACCTGCATATTAATTTATCCATTTGGATTAAATTTTCCATTTAAGATTTTCTGGCCAGGCGCAGTGGCTCATGCCTGTAATCCCAGCACTTTGGGAGGCCAAGGTGGGTGGATCACCTGAGGTCAGGAGTTTGAGACCAGCCTGACCAACATTGAGAAACCCTGTCTCTACTAAAAATACAAAAATTAGCCGGGCGTGGTAGCGGGTGCCTGTAATTCCAGTTACCCGGGAGGCTGAAGTAGGAGAATCGCTTGCTTGAACCCAGAAGGCGGAAGTTGCAGTGAGATAAGATTGTGCCACTGCACTCCAGCCTGGATGACAGAGTTGAAACTCCGTCTCAAAAAAAAAAAAAAAAAAAAAAAAGGTTTTCTACAGTCTTGACCTCCTAGACAGAATATTTAATACATCCTGGATTCTAAGGGGGTTTGGCAAGGTGGGTAGGTATTCTGAGGCATTTGGTCCCTCATTTCTGAAAACTAGATGATCTAAAGTATACAATATTATTCATTTCATGAATTTTGAGGGTCCTCTGAAATAACATAGCAACCAAGGGTAGGACTTGCAAAGCTAATAGTCAGGGAGATTTAGGGTAATTCCTTTATGTGTGTTGAGAGTTCCTTTCAGTTTGAACATTTAAAGCCTGTTACATTGAGGGTTAGAGATGGAACACAAAGGACTAAAGAGATGTTTTTCATATGCCTAGCAGAATATAGAACATAAAAAAAAATACTGACAACATTTCAAAACGCAATCTGAGTTTCATCATTAGTTTCATTCAGTCCTATATAATGAATTCTCCATAGGTGGGTCTTGGGTCAGCAGTCCACATTTGCACAATTACCTGCTTCTAGACAAAGGCATCCTGGAAATCCTGAGATGTAAGTGCTCTGGTACAATGTGCCAGGCATCCATGTGCAGCAGCAAAGTCAGTTTACACAAAGAGGCCTGAACTCCTGAGTTTACTCCCTGCAGTATCGGTAGTTATATGATGATACACTGTCACTCACTGCTGGTGGGAATGTAAAATGGTGTGGCCACTTTGGAAAACAGCTTGTCACTTCTAAGAATTAAAACATAGAGTGGGGCTCAGCAATTCCACTTTTAGGTATATACCCAAGAGAATTGGAAACATATTTGTTCTTTTTTTTTCTTTTTCTTTTTTTTTTCTTTTTTTTTGAGACAGAGTCTCACTTGGTTGCCCAGGCTGGAGTGCATGGCTTGATCTTGGCTCCCTGCAACCTCCGCCTCCCGGGTTCAAGCCATTTTCCTGCCTCAACCTCCCAAGTAGCTGGGACCACAGGTATGCACCACCACTCCCAATTAATTTTTGTGTTTTAGTAGAGATGGGGTTTCACCACATAGGCCAGGCTGGTCTTGAACTCCTGACCTCAAGTGATCCACCTGCCTCGGCCTCCCAAAGTTCTGGGATTACAGGTATGAGCCACCATGCCCAGCCTGGAAACATATTTCCACACAAAAGCTTGCACATGAATGTTCACAGTAGCATTATTCATAATAGCCAACAAGGAGGAACAATTCAAATGTTCAACTTGAGGCAAGACAGGTAGTCAAGGAAGTGACCATGTCCTCGGGATGCGGCAACCGTGGTGACCATACAGTCAACACAAGAAGCCCCAGCATTCACATTGTAGTTCAAGCAAAGCTATCTGCAGTAGGGAATTTCCGCTGTAAAGAGGATGTGCATTTTGGCCAGGCGCTGTGGTGCAGCCTGTAATCCCAGCATTTTGGGAGGCCAAAGCAGGAGGATTGCTTGAGCCCAGGAGCTCGAGACCAGCCTGGGCAACATGGCAAAACCCTATCTCTACAAAAAAAAATTAGCTGGGCATGGTGGTGCGTGCCTGTAGTTGGAAGGCTGGGGTTGGGGGATCACCTGAGCCTAGGAGGTCGAAGCTGCAGTGAACCGAGATCATGTCCCGGCACTTTACCCTGGGTGACAGAGCAAGACTCTCTCAAAAAAAAAAAAAAAAAGAGTGCCTGGTACAGCCCCTTCGGCCCCTACCCCTGAGGCTATAAAGTTTTATTTTGATATTTCTTCCAGAAGCCAAGATCTCTGACTTATATACAGGGGTCTTTAGGCCAACTGTGAGGAGAGAGCAGAAACCACCTGTTAACGATAAGACTGGGTAGCTCTGGTTTAATTTATTACAGAGTCAGCTAAATCAGATTGGAGGCAAGTAGGATTCCCACACGAAAGCAGGATATAAGCAAATGAGCCTTTTTATAACTCTTACATAAAGACTGAGATGATCATTATCTCCAACAGAGGGATGTATTATAGACCAGAAGGTTTTGGCAGATCTCCAGGGAATGATAATCTTTATTGTAAAATGTAAAGAGGATACCACAGGCACCTCCAACCAACCAAATTATTACACTTCTAGGACAAATTTTCTTAGAAGTGTATTTATTGATAGCCCTTACATATGAACAGAAATATGCTACCACCCCACACAGGATACATGATATATATTCATAATAACAATCTATACAACACTTCCTTGGGGTAGCTTCATCCTCTCTTTCCCATATTCTGAAGCTGGTAGATAAAGGAAGCTTGCTAGTGAGCACCTGATTAGAAACTATGGAACTCATCAATTGCATGCAATCGCCCTTCTTTGAGTCCCACGTTGAGGGTAAAGGGTAAGGAAGCAAGGCTATGGCGCTATCTAGTGGCTGTCTAGGAAGTAGCAAAGGTGATTTTGTTTAAAAAAGGACTTCTGTTTTATCACTATATATGTGGAACCTGATTTCAGAGAACAGCATCAAAAAGTGTTTTCGGATAAAATCACAGGTGTCCAAGAACAAGAACTGGCCACAGCTGTAGCTATTTTACTAACTAGTCTTTCCTCCTGTTAACAACATACAGCTTTGTTAACACCGTCTAGCATTTTTGCTGCGGGTAAGGGGTTAGGAACTAAAGTTTTTAAGATTTGATCTCTTTAAGTGTACTTTAAAATATTCTTTTGGTTTTCTAGGATGCCCCTCAGCAGCAATGAGGAAATGTCCATATTGTTAGGCTGCTTCTCCTACCTGTGCTACATTTGGCTTCTCTTCCTGGGGTCCCAGATACCCCTTAGATGTCCCTTAACCTCTCCAGTCTCTCTCCTCAAGGAGAGAGTCCTGTGGACCCATGCTGCTGCGTGTGGCCTTTCATCCCCAGCCCTGATTTACAGAGAGACTGGACAGGTTAGGGAGTGACATCTACTGGACCACACAGGGCAGTAACAACACAGAGGGCAGATTCCGTCAGAGGCACTGGAGCAAATGAACTATCCGCTACGCTCTGTGACAGGACAGACTGGTGGGCAGCACCTCCTTGCCAGCATCTGGCATCTGATGCAACCACAGGCAGGTGATGGCTATACCTGGAGTGGCTCGTTAGGAACTGCATCTCAAAAGGCTTACTGGGCTGTGCCCAGAGGTCAGTTCCTGCCCCTGGCACTGGGCTGACACCTATGTGTGGCAGTCCTTCCCCTGGTCAAATGTGGCATTGCCTCCTAGGCCACAAGCAGGGGTTCTTGTGGACTTAGGCGTTGGACACCTTACCAACCGGAGTTCTGTTCTGTGGTAGTTATCCTCGCCCTGCAGATATAATACCCATATAGTCATGGGGTGGGGTGAGATGATGGGAACAGGAAGTGGAAATGCTTGTTGCCTCCTCCTCCTAAAGTGTACCAAGGTTTACACTTTAGGCAGCATCCAAATTCTCTCTCTCTCTTTTTTTTTTTTTTAGATAGAGTCTTGCTCTGTTGCCCAGGTTGGAGTGCAGTGGCACAATCTCGGCTCACTGCAAGCTCCGCCTCCTGGGTTCACGCCAGTCTCCTGCCTCAGTCTCCTGAGTAGCTGAGACTACAGGCGCCCGCCACCACGCCTGGCAAATTTTTTGTACTTTTAGTAGAGATGATGTTTCACTGCGTTAGCCAGGATGGCCTTGATCTCCTGATCTCATGATCTGCCCACCTCAGCCTCCCAAAGTGCTGGGATTACAGGCGTGAGCCACCACGCCCGGCCTGCAGCAGCCAAATTCTAAGGTGAAAACCAGATGACTATTTGCATTGTATTTCTAGGTCATGCTGTATGGGAAAAGACCAGTCTTTGAATATTAGAATCACATTCTGCTTACCCTAAGAGAGGATACTGGAACAGAACTTGATCAAGGGAATAGAGGTTTGGGGTTCCATCTCACTCTCCTTCTCATATGTGATCAGATAAGCAAAATTACTGGAATATCTTCCTCTTTGCTTCTCTTTTCTATTCAAAACACATGTGAATTTCTCAATGTCTATGCATACATTAGAAAATCTTCCTCAATAATACCAAACTATGTGAGAAATGGGGGTCCCTACAGAGTATTAAAGGGGTACATGGGCTGAGTGTGGTGGGTCATGCCTGTAATCCCAGCACTTTGGGAGGCCGAGGCAGGCGGATCACCTGAGGTCAGGAGTTCGAGACAGCCTGCCCAACATGGCAAAACCCTGTCTCTACTAAAAATACAAAAATTAGCCAGACATGGTGGCAGGTGCCTGTAATCACAGCTACTCAGGAGGCTGAGGCAGGAGAATCACTTGAACCCAGGAGGTGGAGGTTGCAGTGAGCCGAGATCACACCACTGCACTCCAGCCTGGGCGACAGAGCAAGACTCTGTCTCAAAAACAAAAACAAAAACAAAGACAAGAACAACAACAACAACAACAACAAAAACAGGGCACATGGAGAAAGAATAATCTAAAGAGGCAAGAGCTCAAAGCTTCAGGATGAATGTCTGAACTTGGCATTGAAGAATGCACACAATTTAGAGAGGAATTGATGTGGGAGGGCAGTCTAGGAAGGAGAGCGTGAGCAAAGGCGCAGGAGCAGGGATGTGCAGAGCTCATAAATTAGGAAAAAGGACTGGTCCAGGGTCACTGGTTTAAGACTGTGTGATGGGAAAAGGTGGTGAGATGGCCAGGCGCAGTGGCTCACGCCTGTAATCCCAGCACTTTGCGAGGCCAAGGAGGGCAGATCACCTGAGGTCAGGAGTTCAAGACCAGCCTGGTCAACATAGTGAATCCCATCTCTACTAAAAATACAAAAATTAGCTAGGCATAGTGGCGCATGTCCCAGCTACTTGGGAGACTGAGGTGGGACAATCACTTGAACCTGGGAAGCGGAGGTTGCAGTGAGCCAAGATCACGTGCTACTGCACTCCAGCCTGGACAACAGAGTGAGACTCTGTCTCAAAAAAAAGAAAAGAAAAGGTGGTGAGAATTAGATTAGAACAAAATTCGGTTGAGGTCTGTGCTCAGATGCTGTTTCATGGATGTCTGATTCTACTCAAGGAGGCTTTGGGGATACAGAATCTAAGCACTAACGGTCCTCAGAGGTCTTCAGGGGATAAGGTTCCCTGTCCATTTTCCCTAGGAATCACCTATATGGTATCCTTCTGTGTGCAAAGGAACCCACAGGGGAGGAGTAAAGATGGAACCTTCGATTCAGGAAGGTGATTGCAGGCAAGTAACTAAGCCTCAATTTCCTCAGGTGCAAAATGTGGGTAATTGACTTGCTTAATACATAGGATCGCTGTGAAGGCCAAACGGCTAGGATCACAAGCCTTGGAATTACAAGAGTCCCACCTCTGCTCTGTCATTTACTAGCTGTGTGAACCTCATACACTGATAAGTCCTTACTTTCACAGAGCCTCAGATTCTGTTCAGTAACGTGGTTGTAACAGTATTTACCTCCTAAGGTTGACCTGATGATTAACCATAATAATGAATATAAAATGCTTAGCAAAAACGTACTCAGCAAATATTGGTTATAATGGTTGAGAAAATGACATGCACTACATACATGAGGTTTCATTGTCTGAAACACGTACGATTTGTTACCAAAAGACTTATCCTGGGCCGGCGCAGTGGCTTACGCCTGTAATCTCAGCACTTGGGGAGGCCGAGGCAGGAGGATTGCTTGAGACCTGTGCAACATGGTGAGATACTGTCTCTACAAAAAAATCAGCCGACCATGGTGATGTGTGCCTGTAACTCAGCTACTCCGGAAGGTGAGGTGGGAGGATCCCTTGAGCCCAGGAGCAGTGAGGTTGCCGTGAGCCGTAATCGCGCCACAGCACTCCATCCTGGGCGACAGAGCAAGACCCTTTCTGAAAGAAAAAAAATTTTTTTAATAAATAAATAAATAAATAAATAAATGATTTTAAAAAGAAAAGAAAGACTTAATCGGGAGGATTGGCTACATAGTGCAAATAAACAGAACAAAAATCTAGGGCCGCTGTAGCGGGCAAATTCGTTCACCAATTCCAACCAGACCCCGCCTCCAAGCAGGCAAGCCCCGCCTTTCCCAGGCTGCTCCCTTGTCCCCGCCCCGACGCGCCTGCGCAGAGCGGGCCGCCGGCAGCCTAGGCGATGAGGGTGTTGGTGCGGTGCTGTTGGGGTCCTCCGCTGGCTCATGGCGCTGGGCGTGGGAGGCCGAGTCCCCAGTGGCGAGGCCTGGCCCAGCTCGGCTGGGAGGACTCCAGAGTCCGCAAGAAGCCTCCCTGGCGGGTGCTCTTCTTCGGCACGGACCAGTTCGCCCGCGAGGCGCTGCGGGCGCTGCACGCCGCCAGGTACCCGGGCCAGGGATCCGGGAACCCGGCCGCCGAAGGCCCCCAGGCCGCGCCCGGGCGGCCGGCCCCGAGGGTTTTGGACTTCTGGTCGCGGAAAGCAGGGGCGCCATAGCGGTGTGGGCCCAGATCTTGGCGTCTCCCGGCGCCCGCAAGGTGCGCCATTCCCGCCGGTCAGCCTTTGGGCGCCTAGTCCCTGCGGTCTGCGACCCCCACTCCCCGCTGCTTCTGTGGGTTCTCCAGACGCCCCGCCACCCACGCTGTGCCTAGCCGGGGCTGGGCGCTCTGCCTGCATCCCCCGGGCCAGTCCCACGGCCTCCCTGCCTGTTTTGCGTGTGGGGAATCTGTGGCTCAGAGAGGTGATGCGATTGCCGAAGGTCATCAGCCGAGGTGGTTCGGACTAAAACCTGGTCCCACTTCAAAGTTCTCCCTGCTTTGCATTTCCTCCTCCTGCCCCCATCCTTCGGCACACCCATGTCTTGCTCTTTTGCTCCCCCTGTGCTCCTTGTATACAAGGACATAGTCCACAAGCTTCCTGTTTTCAAAAGGATAAATTTATAAATCAGAACTGTTAGGTATACATTTAGTATTCATAATATTTAACAAGTCTTGTTTACTGGGAAAGAAAATTATTTGAAATCCAACTAGTCCTGAGAGTCCATGGTATGTGGTGGCAAGACCATATATACTTCTCTCTTTTTCCCAATTAATGTTTTTTATTTCCCCATTCTGTTTTTTCCTGACGCAGTCCCCCTTCCACTTTTTTTGTCATCCCTATCTCCTCTTCCCTACAAATACTTCACTGCAGCCCCTCATGTATTGAATCCTTCGTCAATCCCCTGTGTGGTTTTCCTCCCTCCACACACCCCTCTGTGCACACACCTGGCAGGAAACCCTGTGTTCCCTTTGCACATCCTCCATGGGCTGCTGTTGTCACATGAGTCTCTCACTGCATTTATACATTTATACCAACACTTTTGTTTTTGTTTGTTTTTGAGGCGGGGTCTCACGCTGTCGCCCAGGCTGGAGTGCAGTGGCCAGCTCATAGCTCACTGCAGCCTCGACCTCAAGGATCAAGCAGTCCTCCCACCTCAGCTTCCAGAGTAGCTAGGACTACGGGCGCGCACCACCACGCCTGATTTTTAAATTTTTTGTAGAGGCGGGTTTTCACCACGTTGCCCAGGCTTATCTCAAACTCCTGGGATCGAGCGATCCTCCCACCTTGGCTTCCCGAAGTGCTGAGATTACAGGCATGAGCCATCATTCCTGGCCTATCCTGATACTTCTGATGATGCTTCACTTGGCAGCTCCATTATTCCTGTGCTTTCTTTATAGTGCCCCAGGACATACTCCTCATAACTCCTCAACATGTGCATACAATACCTGTTTAATAAATATACTCCCCTGGGTACTAGAATACTATGCAGCAGGTAAAAAGTATGAGGTAGGGCCGGGCGCGGTGGCTCAAGCCTGTAATCCCAGCACTTTGGGAGGCCGAGACGGGTGGATCACAAGGTCAGGAGATCGAGACCATCCTGGCTAGCATGGTGAAACCCCGTCTCTACTAAAAAAATACAAAAAACTAGCCGGGCGCCGTGGCGGGCGCCTGTAGTCCCAGCTACTCGGGAGGCTGAGGCAGGAGAATGGCGTGAACCCGGGAGGCGGAGCTTGCAGTGAGCTGAGATCCGGCCACAGCACTCCAACCTGGGCGACAGAGCGAGACTCCGTCTCAAAAAAAAAAAAAAAAAAAAAAAAAAGTATGAGGTAGTGCTACATGTACTGCCATGGAATGATGCCCATGTTATGTATTTTTGTTTTTTAAAAAGTAGTGTGATGATATCATGGTTATGGTAAAAAAAAAAAAAAAGTTCCATGGATTCAAAGGATATACAGTGAAAAGTTACTTCCTTTCGCCTCTCTTTAGTAGTTCCCAGTTCCTTTATCCAGAGACAGCCACTGTTTTCAGTTCCTTCTAGAAATGTTCAGTGCAAATACAAGTATATGTATATGTAACCCATTTTTCAAGAAGACTCACATCATGGCATAAATAGCATTGTTAAGAGGAAAAAAATGCAAAGCAGTATGTAATATCCCAATTGTGTAAAGTATCCATACTATATATGTTTCTGTATGCACAGGAAATCCCTAGAATGATACTGTTCAAACAGTAGCCACTAGCCATGTGTCGCTCTTCACATTTTAAGTAATGAAAATTAAATAAAAAATGAAAACTGAGGCCGGGCATGGTGGTTCACGTGTGTAATCCCAGCACTTTGGGAGGTGGAGGCAGACGGATGACTTGAGGTCAGGAGTTCGAGACCAGCCTGGCCAACCTGGGGAAACCCCGCCTCCGCTAAAAAACACAAAAATGAGCTGGGTGTGGTGGTGCATGCCTGTAATCCCAGCTACTTGGGAGACTGAATCAGGAGAATCACTTGAACCACGGGGGCAGAGGTTACAGTGAGCTGAGATCACTCCACTGCACTCCAGCCTGGGTGAGAGAGTGAGACTCCATCTCAAAAAAGAAAAAATGAAAACTCAGTCTCTCACATTAGTTTTAATCATTTAGCCCTAAATGCTTCATGAGTTTAATCATGCACATTCTTAGCGATATGTGAAGTCGTTTTAGCTTTGAGTCATTGCCTTAACACTCATACTTTTCTTCCAATCTAACTTAGGGAAAACAAACAGGAAGAGTTAATCGACAAACTGGAGGTGGTCACAATGCCTTCCCTATCACCAAGAGGACTGCCAGTGAAGCAATATGCTGTGCAGTCTCAGCTTCCAATATACGAGTGGCCGGACGTGGGATCTGGAGAATATGATGTTGGAGTAGTGGCTTCGTTTGGCCGACTTTTGAGTGAGGCTCTTATTCTTAAATTTCCCTAGTAAGTTTTATTTGTAAGGAAATACAGTATAGAAACCTTGGTCTTTATAAATGGGCCTTGTATCTAAAATGTGATAATTTGAACTCCAGTTATGTTTTCTGTAATTTTTTTTTTTTTTTTTTTTTTTTTACCATTTTATTTTTGTGTACATGTTTGCTTAAAGTCAATGAATTTCTCTGCCAGGTTCAGGTAACTGAAGGGCCTTTATAAGTAGTTCATATTGTTTAAACCCAAGGTATGCTGCAAGCACAGTCTGGAACACAATAGGAAATAACATCTTTCTAAAGACAGGCTTAGAAATTTGAATCCAGTAACTTAAGATGTTCCCTTTCTCTGGTAACAGAGTTGATTCATACCAGGCTGCTAGGCCTCCAGTCACAGGTATAGACAAGAAAACAGGGTATAGACCACCAAAAGCAAGACCAACCAATCCATTCTGTGTTATGGTACAGGTTTCACAATTCAAATCGCCTGTATTCAAAGGAAAATTTACAAAACTTTCGTAAGCTGTGTTTGTTGTAAGAAAAGGGATCACTGCCATTGGTAAGTCAACAGCTATAAGAGCCTGTGCCATGTTCAAGACGCATTGAGAAAGACTATTTGCTATGAGGCCACAGAGGGCAGCATTAAATCCAACATATGCTGATCTCTGTTCAGGTAGATTCTGTTCTGCTTGTGGAAGCTGGTTAGTTTTTCTGGTTATGACATCAAAAATTGTTAAGTTTTCCTTGATAGTATTGGATTTATGATTTTCCGTCTTGAGCCTTATGCTCTTCTCCCAGCAGCTGGTGTGCCTCCCCAGGTCATCTTCAGCCATGCGGGGGCTCACTGAAGCCTTTGCTCAACTTGCCTGGGCACAGCCATATTTGGCTGACACATGACTCGGCCTGATATTTTCTTTTCAAGTACTAAAGAACATTTTATTTTATTTGTGGCATGAGTTGTCAAAATGTATTTAATTCCTTATCACCCTCTGTAAACTTTCATCCACCTTCGTTTAAATTCCATATATATGCTGAAAACACCCAAATTGGTCCCTCTAGCTCAGCTCTGTCCCCAAACTCTAGTCCCCTAATACCTACTGCCTCCACAGCTCTGCTTGGATGTCTGATAGCCGCTTTACATTCAAGATACCCAAAGCATCTCCTAAAATCTTTATCTCAGTAAATGGCTACTCCATCCTTCTAGCTGCTTGCACCAAAATCCTGGAGTCGTGCTTGATTTGTTACACCCCATATCCCATCCATCAGTAAATCCTATTGGCTCTGCCTTCAAAATCTGTGTAGAATCTATCTATATCTCATCACTTCCACTGCTGCCACTCTTGCCTACATTACTACAGAAGCCTCCTAACTGGTCCCTACTTCTGTCCTTGGCCCTCTCAGTCTTTTACCAATCCAGCAGCCAAAATGATCCTGTATTTGTTTATTTATTTATTTCTATTTTATTGTTTTTAGAGACAGAGTCTTGCTGTCACCCAGGCTGGAGTAGGGTGTTGCTGTCATAGCTCACTGCAGCCCCAGACTCAAGGGATCTTCCTGCCTCAGCCTTCTGAGTAGCTAGGACTATAGGAATGTGCCACCACACCCAGCTCTTTTTTTTTTTTTTTTTTTTTAGAGACAGGGGTCTCGCTACGTGGCCCAAGCTGGTCTCAAACTCCTGGCTGCATGTAATTTTCCTGCTTTGGCCTACCAAAGTTTTGGGGTTACAGGCATGAGCCACTGTACCCTGCCTCAAAGTGATCCTTTTAAAACATAAGTCAGATCATGTCACTCTGCTCAAAATCCTCTGGTAGTTTTCTGTCTTACTCAGAATAAAAGTTAGGCCAGGCCTAACTGGCCTCCCAGCTGTGCCTCGAACTTGCCGAGCATTTACCTTCTTCGAGATCTTTGTACTTAATGTCCCCTCTGCCTGGAATGCTTTTCTCCCATATATATGCATAGTTATTTCCTTCTTCATGTTCTTGTTCAAGTGAAAGCTTTCTCTGACCACTACTAAAATTGTAATCTGTCCCCCTCATATTCCTCTTTGCTTTATTTTCTCCGTAGTCCTCAGCATCATCTGGCAAAACCTTTTACATATTTTGTTTTTTCTTGCTTATCTCCCACTCTTTGTACATAAACTCCCTGAGGGCAGGTTTTTTTTTCTATCTGATTCACTGCTGCTTGTATGCCTAACACTTAGAACAGTGCCCACACATGAGTGTGCTCAGTGAATGTCTGTTGGATTGGGCTGAACAGTGAGACTTAGAATATAAGACTTTCTCATATGTACATGCTCCCAAGTGCATAGAATCATGCTGATGGAGGCATCATTAAACTAATGACAGATTAATAAAGTATTTAAATTGCACATGAGTGGATGATAGGTATATTGGGATAAACAGCAAAGGTGAATGGATCATTTGGTGGGAAGCTTATTTTAGGCTGGGCGTGGTGGCTCACGCCTGTGATCCCAGCACTTTGGGAGGCTGAGGCAGGTCACTGGAAGCTAGGAGTTGGAGATCACCCTGGGCAACATCCTAAGACCCTATCTCTACAAAAAATAAAAAAGTATCTGGATATGGTGGATGCACTTGTAGTCTCAGCAACTTAGGAGGTTGAGGTGGGAGGATCTCTTGAGCTTGGGAGGTTGAGGCTGCAGTGAGCCATCCAGCCAGGGCAACAGAGCGAGACCCTGTCTCAAAAAAAAATTTTAAATAAAGAAAGAAAAAAAAGAAAAAGCTTATTTTAGGCAGTCTGTATGTAAACCAAGTGAAATGAGGATAGTTATGTGACTAAACTATAAAATTAGAATTGTTCGTGAGATGCATAATAGGGTTTGAGTGGTTCTCTTATAGTCATAAATGCATTTTAAAATTTTATTTAAAAACTCCCAGACATCATGGGCTGTTGTAGAACATCTTTTTTGTTTGTTTGTTTGAGACAGAGTTTCGCTGTTGTTGCCCATGCTGGAATGCAATGACGTGATCTCGGCTCACCACAACCTCTGCCTCCCAAGTTCAAGCGATTCTCCTGCCTTAGCCTTCTGAGTAGCTGGGATTACAAGCATGTGCCACCACACCTGGCTAATTTTGTGTTTTTAGTAGAGACAGGGTTTCTCCATGTTGGTCAGGCTGGTCTCAAACTCCCAATCTCAGGTGATCTGCCCGCTTTGGCCTCCCAAAGTGCAGGGATTACAGGCATGAGCCACTGCACCCAGCCAGAACATCTTTAGACAGCGAATAGTTGTCCTGGTTCTGTTTTTAATTAAATTTCATTGGTTTCTTACGATAAGAGAATTAACATCTAACTTTTTTCGTTTCAGGTGATACAAGACTTAGATTTAACTGTCAGTTTTTCCAAATTTCTGGGAAAGTTTCATAATGAAAAGTAGCATAATAGCTTAGGTACTGGTAACAAAGTGGTAAAGCCCACTGACATACTAATTTCTGCATCTTCTAACTCAGTGGCATATTGAATGTCCATCCCAGTTGCCTCCCGAGATGGCGTGGCCCAGCCCCTGTAATCCATACAGTGCTTCACGGAGACACAGTTACTGGAGTAACAATTATGCAAATTAGACCTAAAAGGTAGCATGTATTTTTCTTTCTTGAGATTTTTGTGATTTTAAATGTTGATGTCAGCCTGTTTGGGGGGCAATGGATGAATGCGTGGTGCTCACTAATTTCTGTGACTCCAGAGTGCTTCTGTTTGCTTTTATATCCTTTCTGTTTTCTCCTGGTTTCTAACATCAACTATATGTCTTTTGGTATTTATGTAGGGTCTCTTTAAAGTTCATATGAAAATTTTAATTTGTTAATTGAAATCAGTTATATTATTAATACTTGGATTTCTATAAAAGATATTATATAAATGAGAGATCGATTTTTGTATGTTAATTGTTTTGAATCTTGGTTTTGCTGGCCTTGGTTTCTAAACTGTGGCCAAAAAATTTTTGGAACCTGAAATGAGAATATATTGTATATCAATATGCAATATAATTGTCCTAAAACATTCATTTTGTCCTGTCATACCTACAGAACAATTTAGAAACAATTTAGAACAATTGTTTAGAAACAATTATTTAGAATTACTTGAGAGTTTATTCAGTCTCTGCCTGTTACCACCTAATTTCCCCTTAGAAAAGCATAATTCACAAGTTCACAAGAACAACATGGTATCTGGGATTTGCTTTAACTTACTTCAGAAAACAAGAGAGGGAGTAGATGAGACAAGCGTGGCAAAACTTTGGTAGTTCTAAAATCTGAGCCAGGCATGGTGGCTCATGCCTGTAATCCTAACACTTTAGGAGGCCGAGGTGGGAAGATCACTTGAGTCCGGGAGTTCAAGACCACCCTGGGCAACATATAAAAAATTAAAAAATTAGCCAGGTGTGGTGGTACACACCTGTAGTCCCAGCTACTCAGAGGCTGAGGTGAGAGGATCTCTTCAGCCTAGGAAGTTGAGGCTGCAGTGAGGCAAGATCACGCCATTGCATTCCAGCCTGGGCGATGGAGCAAAAACCTGTCTCAAAAAAAAAAAAAATCTGAATGATGTGTGTATGATGATTCATTAGACTGTTCACTCTGTTTTTGTGAATGTTTGCAATTTTTCACGATAAACATATTATTAAAGCTCCTAGGTTAGAAATAGAATTAACAAAAACACAAAGTAAAAAAATTTAAATAAAGCATATTTCTCATGAAAACCCATGGCCAGTGTTTACAGAACTTGATGTAAAATGTCAGACTTGTGGGAATGCAAATATACTTGCATTTACTTTTTGTTTTTCTTGAGGCGAAGTCTCACTCTGTCACCCAGGCTGGAATGTAGTGCAGTGATCTCAGCTCACTGCAACCTCCGCTTCCCAGGTTCAAGCGATTCTCCCGCTGCAGCCTCCTGAGTAGCTAGGACTACAGGCACACGCCACCACACCCAGCTAATTTTTTGTATTTTTAGTAGAGATAGGGTTTCACCATGTTGGCCAGGATGGTCTCGATCTCTTGACCTCGTGATCCGCCCACTTCGATCCCTCAAAGTGCTGTGATTACAGGCATGAGCCACCGCGCCTGGCCCTACTTATAATCTCCCATGGTGATAATCTAGGCAAAATTCTTATCCTTTGAGGAAGGGACTATAGAAAGAAATAATTATGAATATCCTAACTGTACTTCCATGGAAAATAAATTCTTTGCCTTATGCTTTTCATATACAGAGATTTTTTTCATGCTATTACTGATGGTATAATTTTTCTGTAATTGTAATTAAATTCCTGATACGCAACTGTATCCTTTCTTCGCTTTAGGAAAAAAATTTAGACTCTAAATACAGGCCATATTTTGTTTTCCCATCTTTCAAACTGACGTATCTTCCTTGCTAATGGCTAACAGCCAAATTAATAGCCAGTATAAACTGTCTTTATTTATTTTTTTATTTTTTAAGAGATAAGGGCTAGCTGTGTTGCCCAGGCTGGTCTCAAACTCCAGGGATCACGAAATTCTGCTGCCTCAGCCTCCTGAGCAACTGAGACTATAGGCATGCAGACCACTGTACCCAGCTTGTATCTTTTTGTGTGTAGACAAACATTGATTCAGGAAATAGTAATCATTGTTATTTACTTTTGATTTTTTGCTAGGTTTGATGTAGGTCCAATTCTCAAACAAGAAACTATTCCTGTGCCACCCAAGAGCACTGCGAAGGAATTGGAAGCAGTGTTGTCACGACTGGGTGCCAACATGGTAAAATTCTCCAATATCCTACTGCTTTTTACTCATTTAGTGGGTTTTCTAAGTGGTTATGAAAAGAAGAACAATTTTGTGACTTCTAATTTTCTTGAAAACAAAAAAGGGTAGTTTCTGTCTTTGGCTTCCTAAAAATTAGCCTGGCATTTGTGATCTTATGTAAATCTTTGAGAATTTTACAAAGGCTTTCAAGTGAGACAGGTGATCTTATACGGTCTACTACATGTCATAGTGTGGCCTTAGACTATTCTTCCCAATTTCAGTCTTCTCACTTTCATATGTATACCTTGCATCCCCGTCAGAGTGAACTAACAGCAATTTCCTAAGCGACTCTTAACTTTCCTTCCATTTCTTTGCCGGGCTTCAGTCATTTACGCTTGAATTCTGCTGACCGTTCTACCTGTAGATGATCTTTCTTCTCTCTGTGGCTTTGTATATATAGCTCATTGAGACTGCATGAGTAGGGTCAGGGTAAATGTTTAATGACTAAATTTATGTTTTCCATATGAACGGGTTAATTTTATACAGAGGAATATTTTTTTTTCCCACCTGTATAGATGGTGTTTCCTATTCTAGGCACTTACCTCACAAATGATCTTAATGATAGTGACTGCCATTTATTGAACATTGGCTTGTGTACTACGACTGTTCTAGATACTCTGTGGACTTTTTTTTTTTACCCTCCCAACTTTGAGGTAGTTGTTGCTGTTGATTGTTTCACAGATGATGACATTGAAGGCCAGAGATAAGCTAAATAAGTTTTCCACAATGAGACAGCTGGTAGGTGGTGGAACTAGGACTTGAACCCAGAGCTGGGTGACTCCATAGTACATTCTCTTATGAGATTTCACTGCCTTGTTACCCTTGGGGTGAGAGTGTGTATCGCCAAGCACGGGCTCTCCTGATGCCAAAGCTTCCACAGCATTCTCTAGAAGTGAATCCATGACCTGTATCTACAGACAGCAGAATCTCTACTGAGGTTTCCCTAAGTAGACACCTATACTCACAGCTTAAGCCAATGTACTACCTTGGCCTGCCACGTAGATCTTTTAAAGGTATAGGTTCAGCCTTGAAGAGCCAATAGTAAAGAAAAAATTTTTTAAATTGAAAAACAGAAAAAGAAAAAAAAGAAAGTTACAGGTTATTTCATGGTACTGAATTGTAATGTGTTTCTGCTTTTGTTCTTATGTTCATTTTGAATATATCACACTCTTTTTTTTTTGTAGCTCATTTCAGTTTTGAAAAATTTGCCTGAAAGTCTGAGCAATGGAAGGCAGCAGCCAACAGAGGGGGCGACTTATGGTAAGTGGGGGCTGCAGACTCTCACATCTTTCTAAAGGTTCTGCTTGTCATGATAGCATCTGAACATTCTGACTTCTTAGCTGTACTTTTTGCTTAATTTTGATTGAGTGCCCACTTTTCTGTGCTTTTCCACAGAATGGTAGAAAGCATTCTTTCTCCCTCTTAGCATATAGTCTCATGAAGGATTGAGCATTTTTTTCCAACTTTTTGATTTTGAAAATATTAAATAGAAAGACTGGTATAATAAACACCAGTTTACCCCAGAGTCAACAATTATTAGTATTTGTCCATATTTTCTTTCTTTTTGTGTATTTAGTATGTGTATTTTAAATTTGGCTTATTCATTTGGAAGTTTGAATCGTGATCTTTCATTTCTAAGTAGTGTGCTTTTCCTAAGAAAAATGAACAATTTCCTAATAGCATCCAACGTTCAATTCATCTTTAAGTGTTCCTAATTGTCTAAAAATTTATTGTATAGTTGTTTTATTTTTCAAACTGGGATTTAGTTGTAATTAGTTGTTATGTCTCTTTAGTCTCTAAAAAAGATTCCTCTTTTTTTCCTCGCTGTATGTCATTGACTTTTTGAAGAGACCAGGCCAGTTATTTGATTTGTTTGTTTTCTTCCAGTGTTGTTTAACTTGTTCCCTATCACTTATATTTCCTATAATTAGTTCTAAAGGTTTGGCTGGATTCAGGCTGAAAGTTTTTGGAAAGAGTGTGTTTCAGTGACGTTTGTTTTCTTCTTTTTTTCTTTTTTTAGTAGAGTTAGGAGTATAAACATTTGTTTCAGTTTTTTAATTTTAGGGATTACTTCTTGTTTTTCTTTATGATTAAATGTTATTTTTTGAATATATAAAACATATAGCTGATTCAAAGTATTCAAAATACCTAGAGAAGTCTTACTTTTGTCCCCTGCAGTCTTAAGGTACCACTTGAGTAAGCCAAGGCATCAGGTTGTACTAAAACAAGTGAAGCTAAGTTTGATCACTTGGTTGAGATGGTGACCACCAGATCTTTCCAGTGTTAAGATGTGTTTTCCCTTTTGCAATTAGCAGGTAATCTGTGGGGTAATACTCTGGCACTGTGCAGATATCCTGTTCACCTTTCACATGATGGTTTTAGTACAGATTGATATTCCTTGCCCAAATGAATTATTTCACTATGGATTACAAAATGGCAATTTTCTAATTCCTTTTACATTTAATAGCTGGTATTGTTCTGGAAAGAAGAGTTTTTCCTCATTAATTGGAGATGAATTTTAGTTAATCCTAAAATGGGGACAGGGACTTTATTCTTTCTCTTTAATTAGCATAAGAAGTTGATGCCATTAATTGCCTTCAGTTTTGGTGTCAGATGTGTTCTTTTTAGTATCATTTGACACGTAGATTTTCACTGATTGTGTTTTACAGTCGTAATTCTTTGTATTGATCAAATTTCCCATATTGCCCAGTGGGAGCCCCTTAAATTTGGCTCCTACATTCTGTTAACACTCTTCATTTCCCACTAGTCTGGAATGCGTTCTTGCTTCCACCACAGTAATGTCCCAGGCTCCCCTATGTGTCCTCTGGCCCACATTGAAATCTACCAGTATGATTTCCAGGGAGCTCTTGTTCATTTTAGTGGGGTCGATAGTTAGAGATCATCTGATACAACAGTGTGTGGCAAGATAAGATATCAGTGGACAAAACTAGAAATTATAATTTTAAAAAATATTTAAGCTTACATTGTTTATTACTCAGATTTATCATTAAAGGGTTTTCCTTATATTTTCTCACACTATCTTTTTTTAAATATTAACCTATTTATTTGCTATTCATAACATCGTTTCAGCATTACAATACCAATATTACTACTAACAGTAAAAATACTAAGTAAGATTTAAGATTTCTTTACAGTTTTCCTTTTTGATCCTTGGAATATATCCTAAGGATATACAGTCAGATTACTGCCTTCAAAACTTCCTGGTAATGATTATTTTTTCCATGTGGTTTTGTTACCTAGTTTCATACATAGTTAAGTTTCAGTTTGTTTTTTTTTTTATTTTAAGGGTTGCTTTATTTTCTTTTAGGATTAAATTTTATTTTTTGAATGCATAAAATATTTACATGCTTCAAAAGTTAAAACAGCTTAGAAAGGTATACTCATAGAAATCCTACTTCAGTTTCTATCTCATCTAACCCGTATTTCTCCCTCTATAGGTAACATTTTTATTAGTTTCTGATTTAGTCTTCCAGTGTTTCCTTTTGCCAAAATAGACGAACACATACATAGTGTTATTTTTTATTTTTCCTTCACAAAAGGTAGCATAAAATACATATTCTTCTATGCCTTTGTTTTTTCACTTAATAGTGTATCTTAGAGACTACTTCCTATTAGTAAGAAGAGATTTTCCTCTTTCTTTCTTGTTTTTTCTTTTAGATAGGGTCTCTGTTACCTAGGCTGGAGTGCAAAAGTGTGATCATGGCTTACTACAGTCTCAAACTCCCAGTCTCAAGCAGTCCTCCCACCTCAGCCTCCCGAGCTGGGACTGCAGGTACATTCCACCATGCCTGGCTAATTTTTTAATTTGTTGCAGAGACAAGTTCTAACTGTTTTGCTCAGGTTGGTCTTGAACTCCTAGACTCAAGCCATCCTCCTGCCTTGGCCTCCCAAAGGCATGCCTGGCCTCCTTTTTGTTTTTTATGATGGCATAGTTCTCAGTTATGTGAATATATCATAATTTACTCAACAGATGTCTGATTGATGGGCATTTGGGTTATTTCCAATCTTTTGCTATTTCAAATAATAGTACTAGTAAGATTAGGAAGATAACATGCACATAGTTATTTGTAATAGTATAGTAAAACTATGTGGAGTAGTTTTAATGTACCTTATTCCTGTCAGTAATGTTGAAGATCTTTTCATATATTTAAGAACTATTTGCATTTCTTTTTTCTGGGTAGTGTTATATCTTTTGCCCATTTTCCTATCAACATTTTGGTCTTTTTCTTTTCCGTTTTTTGGGTACTTATATTTCATAATAGAGAGATTAGTCCTCTCTGAGATAATTTGCAAATTCAGTTTGTCATTTGTTTTTTGATTTAACTTATGGCATTTCTTTTTGTCTCATTAAAAAAAAAAAGTTTATTTTGGCTAGGCATGGTAGCTCACGCATCTAATCCTAGCACTTTGGGAGGATGAGGCAGGTAGATCACTTAAGGTTAGGAGTTCAAGACCAGCCTGGCAAACATGGCGAAACCCCTTCTCTACTAAAAATACAAAAAATTAGCCAGGCATGGTAGTGCATGCCTGTAGTCCCAGCTACTCGAGAGGCTGAGAGAGAATCTCTTGAGCCTGGGAGGTGGAGGTTGCAGTGAGCTGAGATCATGCCACTGCACTCCAGCCTGGGTAACAGCAAAACCCTGTCTCAAAAAAAAAAGTTTAGTCTCATTTCATAGTTAGAAGGGTATTTTCTACTCCCAGGATGTGAAGAAGTTCACCCATGTTTTCTTTTAGTATTTATGTGATTATTTATGTATTATTTTTACTTGATATATGGAAAATTTTGAACATACAGAAAAGTCGAGAGATTAGAATGAATTCTCTGGTATCTCTTACTTAGTATCAATAGCTATCAATTCATGGACATTGACCCTGATGTTCATTTTTGCTCTTGGCTTTATCTTGTAGCCCCTAAGATTTCTGCTGGTACCAGTTGTGTAAAATGGGAGGAACAAACTTCAGAACAAGTATTCAGACTTTACCGTGCCATTGGAAATATAGTAAGTTGGGAAGTCAGGTTGCAGTTTTGCCTAGTTGGTTTTCTATGTGTGTAATTTGCTTTCTAAATATTTTTATTTAGGAATAATCCCAAATGTATCCCAAATAAAAGGTTTATCTTAGGAACAAAACCTAGGAAACCTGAAATTTATTCTTAAAAATTCTTTCAAGTGTTTAAAGTGTTTATAGAGACCTTAGAATTCACCAAGCACTTCTAAATATATGTATATTGCAGTTTCACATAACCAAGTTTTACTATCCTACTTCATAGGTGAGGGGAAAGAAAATGAGATGACTAACAGGAATATCCAGTCACTAAATAATGAACTTAAATCTTCTCACTCCTAATCCTGTGTTTTTTCCAATATGTCTTTCTGCCTTTGGCCAATGTTTTACAATCAGATTGTTAAATCATTGATTTCTACATATGGTACACCAAGTGTAGTAATATAACAGTTTGTTCAAATGTCTGAGTTAAATTCTCAGTTCATTGATAAATTTGTGGGGGTTTTTTCTTTCATTTCAATAGCTACTTGTATTGAACACTGGGCTTACCGTGTGTGTGTGTGTGTGTGTGTGTGTGTGTGTTTTGTTTTATTTTTTGAGACAGGATCTGGCTCTGTCACCCAGGCCTGGAGTACAGTGGCAAAACCTTGGCTCACTGCCAGCTCTGCCTCCTAGGCTCAAGTGAGCCTCCTGTGACAGCCCCTGAGTAGCTGCAACCACAGGCGCACACCACCACACCTGGCTAAATTTGTCTTTTTTTTGTAGAGACGGGGTTTTGTCATGTTGCCCAGGCTGATCTTGAACTCCTGAGCTCAAGTGATCCGCTCTCCTCAGCCTCCCAAAGTGCTGGGGTTACAGGCATGAGCCACTGTGCCTGGCCAAGTGTGTGGTTTTTAATGGACCATCTCTTATTAATGTTGGGTAAAATGGGGAACGACCATTGGATATCTATAGCATGCTAAATTCTTCAATAAGGAGGATCACAGACTTATATTATAGTTATTATCATCCCATTTTAAAGTTGAAGAAATTGAGGCTTAAAGTAGATAATGAATTGTTATTAAATGTTACTCAATGTCGTGTTGCTAGTTAATGAAAGTCAGTGTCAGGTTTTGAACGAGATCTGTCTTACTTCAAATCCTATCATTTTCCTGCTGCCACAGAGTGGCATCAGGAAACAAGGACTATAGGGCCAGACAGAGCTGAGTTCCATCTTGACTCTGCTACTTCCTAACTTTGTAGACTTAGGAAAGTTATTTAACCTCCGAGCTTTAGTTTGTTCATTGGAATATCAGGGCTGGTATAATGTATTTACAGCATCTTGTACAGTATCTGGCACACAATAGGTACTCATTAAATGATAGCTGCTATTATTCATTCATTCATTCAACAAAATATTTATTGAAGGCCTATTATGTGTCAAGCAATGTACTAGGTGCTATAGATACAGGTGGTGTGGGAGAACAGACAACAAATAAGCAAAAAAAAAAAAAAAAAAAATTCAGGCCAGGCATGGTGGCTCATGCCTGTAATCCCAGCACTTTGGGAGGCTGAGGCAGATGCATCATCTGAGGTCAGGAGTTTGAGACCAGCCTGACCAACATGATGAAACCCTGTCTGTACTAAAAACACGCAAAATAATTAGCTGGGTGTAGTGGCATGTGCCTATAATCCCAGCTACTAGGAAGGCTGAGGGAGGAGAATTGCTTGAACCTAGGAGGCAGAGGTTGCTGTGAGCCGAGATCATGCCACTGCACTCCAGCCTGGGCAACAGAGCAAGACTCTGTCTCGAAAGGAAAGAAAAAAAGACCGGGCACAGTGACTTACACCTGTAATCTCAACACTTTGGCAGGCCAAGGCAGGCGGATCACTGAGGTCAGGAGTTCAAGACCAGCCTGACCAACATGGAGAAACCCTGTCTGTACTAAAAATACAAAAAAATTAGCCAGGCCAAGTGGCGCATGCCTGTAATCCCAGCTACTTGGGAGGCTGAGGCAGGAGAATTGCTTGAACCCAGGAGGTGGAGGTTATGGTGAGCCGAGATCGCACATTGCACTCCAGTCTGGGCAACAAGAGCAAAACTCTGTCTCAAAAAAAAAAATCAAATGGTGTGATGAATTCCTTGATGAAAATAAAAATAGGATCATGTGATAGAATAACTGGAGGTTATTTTAGATTGGTGATGGGGAAAGCCTCTCTCTGACACTTAAGCTGAGATCTGAAAGACAATAAGGAGCCAGCCATGCCTAGATCAGAGAAGAGCATTCCAGGCAGAGGAACAGCTAGTACAAAACCCAAGGTGGGCTAACCCAAATAAAGAATCACAAGAAAAGAAAACTACAGATTGATATCCCTGAATATAGATGCACAAGTCCTCCACAGAGCTAGCAAACTGAATCCAGCAACATATAAAAAAGGATTATACACGATGACAAAGTGGAATTTTTTTTTTTTTTTTTTTGAGATGGTATCTCGCCCTGTCGCCTAGGCTGGAGTGTAATTGTGCAGTTTCAACTCACTGCAACCTCTGCCTTCTTGGCTCAAGCAATTATCCTGCCTCAACCTCCTGAGTAGCTGGGACTACAGGCATGCAGCACCATGCTCAGCTCATTTTTTTGTATTTTTAGTAGAGATGGGGTTTCACCATGTTGGCCAGGCTGGTCTCAAACTCCTGAACTTGAGTGATCCGCCCACCTCAGCCTCCCAAAGTGCTGGGATTACAGGTGTGAGCCATCACACCCTGCCCCAAGTGGGATTTATCCCAGGAATGCAAGGTTGGTTCAACATATGAAAATCAGTCAATGTATTATATTAGTAGAATAAAGGATATATATACTATATACTAATATACAATTCATATTAGTAGAATAAAGGACAAAAGCTACATTACTGTCTCAATAGATGCAGAAAAGCATTTGACAAAATCCAACAGATTTTTAAAAAACCTCAATAATAAATAGAAGAGCATTTCCTCAACTTGATAAAGGACATCTATGAAGAGCCTATAACTAACATCATACTTAATAAAAGAAGCCAAGCACAGTGGTGGATGCTTGTAGTCCCAGGTATTTTGGAGGCTGAGCAGGAGGATTGCTTGAGGCCAGGAGTTAGAGACCAGCCTGGACAATATAGCCAGACTTTGTCTCTTAAAGAAAAAAAAAAAAGAAAGAAAGAAAATAGAAGAAAGACAAAGCCTTTCCCTTAAGATCACAAAGAAGATAAAGATGTCTGCTCTCTCAAAGTTAAATGTCTTCTATTTAACTTTGTTCTGTTGGGGCAATTAGACAAGAAAAAAGAAACGAAAGGCAACCAAACAAAAGGTTGGAAAAGAAGAAGTAAATCTGCCTCTATTTGTAGATGATATGATCTTGCATATAAAAAATCATGAAGAATTTCCCAAAAAACTTTTAGAGCTGAAAACAGTAAAGAAGACCCAAGTAAATGGAAAGACCCCCGTATTCATTGATTGGATAAACTTAGTATTGTTAAGATGTCTCTACTCCCCAAATTGATGTACAGATTCAACACAATTCCTAAAAAAAATCCCAATTGGCTTCTTTGTACAAATTGACAAGCTGCTCCTAAAATATATACGGAATTGCAAGGGGCCCAGAATAACCAAAACTAACAAAATTGGAGGACTCATAGTTCTCAGTTTCAAAACTTGCTGCAAAACTACAGTAACCCAAGATAGTGTGGTACTGGCTATAGTTCATTGGAATCGAATTAAGGGTCTAGAAATAGGCCAGGCATGATGGCTCATGCCTTTAATCCCAGCACTTTGGGAGGCTGAGGCAGGTGGATCACTTGAGGTCAGGAGTTTGAGACCAGCTTGGCCAACATGGTGAAACCTCATCTCTACTAAAAATATTTACAAAAATTAGCCAGATGTGGTGGCATACGCTTGTAGTCCCAGCTACTCAGGAGGCTGAGGCACAAGAATCGCTTGAACCTGGGAGGTGGAGGTTGCAGTGAGCTGAGATCACACCACTGCACTCCAGCCTAGGTGACAGAGTGAGACTCTGTCTCAAATTTTTTTTAAAGTCTAGGAATAAACCCATACATTTATGGACAATTGATTTTTTTTTTTTTTTTTTTTGACAAGAGTGCCAAGACAATCAAACGGAGAAAGAATAGTATTCTCAATAAATGGTGCTGGGACAACTGGATGTCCACAATCAAATGAATGAATTTGGACCCTATGTCACATCATATGTAAAAGTTAAAGAAGCTAAGTGAATAGCTAAAACTAGAAAACTCTTAGAAGAAAATATAGGTGTAAATATTCATGATCTTGAATTAGGCAGTGGTTTCTTAGATATGATGCCATGAAGCATAAGCAATCAGACTAAAAATAGAGAAACTGGGCTTCATCAAAATTTTAAAAAGTTGTGCTTCAAAGGACACTATCAACAAAGTAAAAAAGACAGGCCAGGCATAGTGGCTCATACCTATAATCCCAGCACTTTGGGAGGCTGAGACAGGAGGATTGCTTGAGCCCAAGAGTTTGAGACCAGACTGGGCAATGTAGTAAGTCCCCATCATTACAAAAAGTAAAAAATTAGCTGGGCATCATGGTGCACACCTGTGGTCCTAGCTACTTGGGAGGCTGAAATGGGAGGATGCACTTGAGCCAGGGAGGTTGAGGCTGCAGTGAGCTGTGATTGCACCACTGCGTTTCATCCTGGGTGACAAAGTGAGACCCTGTCTCAAAAAAAAAAAAAAA
Organism: Chlorocebus sabaeus; assembly: GCF_047675955.1. NCBI lineage: Eukaryota > Metazoa > Chordata > Mammalia > Primates > Cercopithecidae > Chlorocebus > Chlorocebus sabaeus. Next base: position 40,624,882 of record NC_132929.1, on the reverse strand, counting down.
AAAGACAGCTTACAGAATGGGAGGGAATATTTGCAAATCATGTAACTGATAAGGACCTAATATCTAGAGTAAAGAACTCTTACAACAACTCTGCAGTAAAACGACAAATAACCCAATTAAAAATGGCCAAAAAGACTGAGTAGACATTTCTTTTTTATTTATTTTTGAGATGGAATCGTGCTCTTGTTGCCCAGGCTGGAGTGCAGTGGCGTGACCTTAGCTCATTGCAACTTTGGCCTCCTGGGTTCAAGCGATTCTCCTGCCTCAGCCTCCTGAGTAGCTGGGATTATAGGCATGCGCCACCACGCCCGGCTAATTTTTGTACTTTTAGTAGAGACGGGGTTTCACCATGTTGGCCTGGCTGGTCTCGAACTCCTATCCTCAGGTGATCCACCTCGGCCTCCCTAAGTGCTGGGATTACAGGCATGAGCCACCACCTTGGGCCCTGAGTAGACATTTCTTTCAAGCACATACATAATATGAATGGCCAATAAGCACATAAAAGATTATCAACTTCATCAGTCTTTAGGGATATGCAAATCAGAACCGCAATGAGATACCACTTCACACCCATTAGGATGGCTATAATTCAAAAAACAGACAAAAACTAGTGTTGGCAAGGATGTGGAGAAATTTGGAAACTTCATACATTCGTGGTACCATGTTTACCTCTAAAAATGGTGCAACCTGTGTGGAAAACAATTTGACAGTTCCTCAAAAAGTTAAACACAAAATTATCTTATGACCCAGCATTTCCATTCCTAGGTTTATACTCAAGAGAATTGGAAACATTATGCTCACACAAAAATGTGTACCCGAATCTTCATAGCAGCATTATTCAGAATAGCCAAAAAGTGAAAACAACCCAAATATCCAACTGATGGATGCATAAATAAAATGTGGTATAGCCATACAATGGAATATTATTAATACTCAGCCATAACCATAATCACATGCTATGACATGGATGAACCTGAAAAACACTATGCTAAGTGAAAAAACTATTTCACAACAGACTACATATTTTATTATTCCATTTATATGAAATATCCAAAATAGGCAAATCCATAGGCTGGAGGAGAGAGGATAATGGGAGGTTTCTGATAATAGGTGTGTGTTTTTTGTGGGGAAGATGGGTGATGAAAATGTTCTAAAAATTAGGCAAGAAAAAAACGAGTGGCATTGGTTGAACGACTCTGAGTCTACTAAAAACCACTGATTTGGAAGCTTCAAAAGGGTGAGTTTTCTGGTATGTGAATTACATCTCAATAAAGCTGTCAAAAAAAACAACCCAGGATGGAAAAGAGTTGGACATGTTTGAGGGACAGAAATGAGGCTGGTGTGGCTGGAGTATAGCTGGCAAGACGGAGAGTAGCTAAGGTGAGGTGAGAAGCAAGATTGAGTAGGATTGATGTGCAATGGGATGACATCAGAGGGCCACGGCAGGGGAGTAATAGGATTAGGTATGTACATTCTTAAAAGTTTGCCCTGGCTGCTGCTAGAGAGTGGAGTGAAGGTCAGTTAGGGAACTGGTTGGGCATGGTGGCTTACACCTGTAATACCAGCACTTTGGGAGGCCAAGAAGAGCGAATCGCTTGAGCCCTGGAGTTCCAGACCAGTCTGGGCAACGTGGTGAAACCCTGTCTCTTACACAATATACAAAAATTAGCTGGGTATTGTGGGATGCACCTATAGTCCCAGCTACTTGGGTGGCTGAGGTAGGAGGATCACTTGACCCTGAGAGGTTGAGGCTGCAGTGAGCTGTGATTCCACCACTGTACTCCAGCCTGGGCGACACAGCAAGATCCTGTCTAAAAAAAAAAAAAAGAGAAGAAGCTGCTGCTGCAACTATAGCCAGATGACAGATGATAGCAGTTTGGAACAATGATAATAGTGGATAGAAAGGAGTGGACATCCAGACTATGCTTGGAGATAGAGTCAGTGGGATTTGCTGGTGGAATCTGGGAAATTAGGGCAAGATAAATAAGAATCATTCATAGATTTTTGGCTTGAGAAACTGGGTGAATAGTGGAACCATTTAATTGAGATGAGGATGTCTGGGGAGGAACAAATTTGGGAAGAGAAATCAATAGTTTTGGCAATGTTAAGTTTGACATATGTTAAGTTAGAAGACATTCATATGGAGATATCAAGTAGACAACTTCCTGAGATGCAATTTAGGCCAGTAGCTTGAAATCTCTTGGCACCTGTAACTTACTACCTGGTGATTCTTACTCTCTGCAGTTTATCTTCACTGTACATGGAGAAAAGCTTTGTGCTATAAAAGACTGAGCCAGAAGGTGGGGTTTTGTTCCTAGAGCTGCCCTTTACTAACCAAGAGGAAGGCCCTTGTCTTTGAGCTTCTGCTTTTTTTACCTCTAAAATAGGGTTAATGACCATGTACACAACTGTCAAGATCAAAGGAAATAAACTAGGTGAATGTAAATTCATGCAAACGTACTATTTTGGCAGTAATGATGGCAGACACCAAAATGATTATATTCTTACCATCCCTTTCCTTTCTACAATGCTCTGTTGATAAGGTGAGCTTTACCTCCTCAAGAACAAGACTATATTCTGAGTATGTACCTAGCATGTTTATTACTCTCAGTAAATAGAAATCTTTTTTTAGTCAGTAAGCATGTTTCAAAAATATTTTGAGTTATTTAAAAGAAAAATATTGCACATATGAAAATTGTTTCAGAACTTTTATTGATGCAGGCAAAAGAGAAGTGAGCCAGCAAGTTATAGAAGAGGATATGACATAGATACGGTTATGAACTTGTTCTTCAAATTCATTTACTTATTTGATTTAATGTTCAAATTATTACAACAACCTAACTCTTCTCAAAGTTAAATACCCTCTTTAAGGGATGTCATAAAAAGAGCACTGTGCTGAGAATCAGAAAACAGGAGCCAATCCTGGCTTTGCTACTAACTAGCTGGGTCCAACCTTGGGAAAACAGCTGCATTTCTCTGAGCCTCACTCTCTTCATCTATGAAATAGAGGATTGAACTACAGTCTGGAAATAAATGCATTCAAATCAGAAATTTGAGAGAACTTATTTCCTGGTGTGTGTTAATTTTTATTAATATATTTAAATCAGGCTCTAGGATCTCAGGTATGTTGGAAATGTGTTACATGATAAAGGGAGGGAGGGGTAAGATGGATTATCTAGTAAATAGCATTGGGATAACTGTCCAACCATTGGTGGGGGAAACCCTTAAATCCTATCATTTAAAATCATAGTAGGCTGGGCATGGTGGCTCAAGCCTGTAATCCCAGCACTTTGGGAGGCCGAGACGGGCGGATCACAAGGTCAGAAGATCGAGACCATCCTGGCTAACACGGTGAAACCCCGTCTCTACTAAAAAATACAAAAAACTAGCTGGGCGAGGTGGCAGGTGCCTGTAGTCCCAGCTACTCGGGAGGCTGAGGCAGGAGAATGGTGTAAACCCAGGAGGCGGAGCTTGCAGTGAGCTGAGATTGTGCCACTGCACTCCAGCCTGGGCGACAGAGCGAGACTCTGTCTCAAAAAAATAAAAAATAAAATCATGGTAACTGCTATATTATAACAATGCATATGTAGTTAACAATACCGTATGGTATATTTACAATTTGTTAATTGAGTAGATTTTTCTTACGTGTTTTTTACCTTAATAAAAAAATCAAAATATAGATGAATCAAGGATTTAAATATAAAAATAAAATCACAAGGACTAGAAAAAAGCACAACTGAATAATTTGACAATATTTAATAATCTTAAAGTGTGGAGTAAGCCTTTTTAAGTATGATATGAACCATTAAAGTCTTGAGATAAAAGACTATATGAAAATAAAAAACTTATGCATGGAAAAAATGGCTGTCCCCAAGATTAAAAGTCAACAAACTGAGGAAAATATTCACAACACATATAAGAGTTAAATATTTTCTATATTTAGGAAATTAATGAGATAACCATCCCAGTTTTAACCAGGGCATAAACAGGCAGGTTACAGAGAAATAAAAGTGCACATAAATACATGGACAGCTCCTCAGCTTCACTAATAATAAACAGCAAGAGATTATCATATTTTTTTCTTACTTATCCAGGCAGTTTAGCAATAAAATGTTGATGCTGTTTAACCCAGGCATTCCACTTTAAAAACAAACAAAAAACCCCAAAACTATTATCCAGAAATGTATAAGTGCTCAAAGATATATCTACAAGGCTATTACCCTAGTTTATAGTGTTATAAATAGCAATAAATTGAAAATAACTGAAATATCTATCATAAAGATAGTTGTTGCATAAATTATATATTCATAAAATAGGTTACTGTGCAGCAGAGAGAATGAAATAAATAAGTATGTACTGATGAAACATCAATGCTTTATGGTCAAATAACAAAAGTCCTTGTAAAACAGTATTGATGCAGGACTTTTTGCTCCTTAACTCAGCTAAAATCTGGGTTCTTGTCTCACAACCAGGAAAAATTAGGCACGTGGACACACTGAAAGGTGAGGAGAGAGGAATTTATTAAAAGAAAGCTCTCAGCAAAAAAAGAGGGGATCCTGCCAACAGGCTTCCACCCCACAGATTGAATACCAGGCTACCACACAGGAGCTGAAGAGGCCAGGCTCTTCCCCCACATGAGGCACAGATTCCTGGTGGCTCCACCCCCATTCTTCCAGTGCTCATGTGGGCTCTTAGTCTGAGCCACGCCATGCTGATTTATTTCCTTTACTGCACATGTGTTAAGGGACAGAATTTTTCACCATGGACATGTTTAGGCAAGCCCCCTGTGCATAATGACCTGGGTGGCATTTGACTGTCTCCTGTCTCTATCAGTGTGTTCTACATTTTTATAATAATATTTGTAGAAAAAATACAGGGAAATGCACATCAAACTTAATAGTCGTTAATAGAGATGGGAATAAATACAGAATACTATCATTTTCTAAAATCTTTTAACATAATTGATGTAATGCTTGCATTTTTTATAAGGATAATAGATTTTTAATTGGAAATATTAGTATATTAGATATAAACATTGATTTAAAAGTAACATTTAAGATCTTATAAATCCTGGAAACACTGAGATAGAGAGTCGTGTTTGTGGTCTGTTCCATGAAATTTAGTGACTGAGTTTCCAGTTCCTCTAATTGCAGGAAAAGTCCAGATTAACACAAAATGGTAGTTGAAAAGTGTTTGGGAGTTGAGTGTATTCTGTTGTCATACCTTCTTTAATTTTACTTGCAGATTCCATTGCAGACGCTCTGGATGGGGAATACCATTAAACTTCTGGATTTGGTAGAAGTTAACAGTTCAGTCTTTGCTGGTACTAACTTTTGAATAGCTAACGTGGAAACTGTTTTCACTGTAGTCTGTCTGGAAATATGTCTGTTTTATCATATGTCACAATTACTAAAAATAAGAATTCTTTTAGTTTGTTTCAGTTCAGTAATGATAATACTTTTCATTCACTTATTGTCTTATTCTTTGCAACACTCATTCTCATGTATTTTCTCATTTAATCATTACAAGAACTGGCCGGGTGCGGTGGCTCACGCCTATAATTCCAGCACTTTGGGAGGCCAAGGCGGGTGGATCACCTGAGGTCAAGAGTTCAAGACTAGCCTGACCAACATGGTGAAGCCCCGTCTCTACTAAACACAAAAATTTAGCTGGGCATGGTGGCGCATGCCTGTAATCCCAGCTACTTGGGAGGCTGAGGCAGGAGAGTCACTTGAACATGGGAGGCAGAGGTTTCAGTGAGCCAAGATTGTGCCATTGCACTCCAACCTGGGCAACAAGTGAAACTCCATTAAAAAAAAAAACAAAATCATTACAAGAACCTGGGGAGTAGGCAGAGCAGTGTTCCTATCCCATTTTAAGCTCTGTGATTTCCTGCCTTAAGGTTTTCAGAGCGTGCAGAATGACTTGATTAGTTTCATTCTGATGAATATTATAATGAAAATATCTGGGCAGCTCAGTGAAAATCTAGGCCAGAGTGTATTCATACATCATGCCACAGGTCCATTCTAAGGCCCATCAGCACCCTCCCAATATGGTGGACAGAAGGAATGTGAGCCACAGAGGAAGGTGGTTTAATTTAGAGGTAGTTGGCGTTCCCCAGGAACCTAGGAATTAGGATTTGTTTGGGCAGGGATGAAAGGGCCAGATTAAATCCTAAACATCCCATGTATTTCCCCCGTTGGCTAGTTATTTCACCAAAGTGCTAACACAAAACTTGTAGATTCAGCATTTTAGGTGGTCACTGGGTAAAGGAATTACAGCCTTGTATGTTCATAGGCAGCTTTCCTCTGGGTTTCTGATGTACAGAGAGCACTGTGGCTTCCTTGTAAGTTTTGATTTACAAAGTCAGCATCATCAGCAAATGTGTTCTCTCCGGTATCAGTACTGCCTCCCAAGATGTTTTTTTGATTTTTAAGAAGTACTATGAAGTTGCATAATTGCTTTTCTCTCTTATATATCTTTTCTTTTTTCCATTCTTCAGACCCAAAATTAACGGGACAGGCTCTTATTCCAGGATCAGTAATATACCACAAACAGTCACAAATACTGTTGGTTTATTGCAAGGTATGTTTTCCATAGTTTCAAGTTATCATAGTTGTTTTACTGTGTTTATAGTCTGTATCATTTATTATTTTTAGTTGGAACTTAACTACCTGTCCATCAGATTTGGTCAAGAGACCATTTAATTTTCTTAAGAAATAGTGAAGTCTCTAGCATAATTTTTTGAAAGTGATGAAGTTTTGCCAAGGCATTATTATTACTCAATCAAAGAAAGAAGATTCAATAACTTGGTGCTTTCTTAAAAGAACACGTGTATTTTTAGTAGCCCAATTTAATTAACAGCTCTTGTGCTTGGTAACATAAGAGATAGTCATATCAAAATATCTGGCTGAACTACTACAGGACACGGATCCTACTTGGTTTTACTACTTAACAGTAGTAAAGAGGAGATTTCTGAACTATTTAAAATAACTTTGGAATCATTATTGTTTTATAAGACCATGATGTGTTCTGAGAAGTGTTCTATATTCCTTCCATTTCCTAGGTATTTTGCATCATATGGTGTTCATGTGAGATATTTCATACTTAAGAAGAGGTTTAGCTGGGCGCAGTGGCTCACACCAGAAATCCAGCACTTTGAGAGGCTGAGGTGGGTGGATGACCTGAGGTCGGGAGTTCGAGACCAGCCTGACCAACATGGAGAAATCCCATCTCTACTAAAAATACAAAAATTAACCAGGTGTGGTGACAGACGCCTGTAATCCCAGCTACTTGGGAGGCTTAGGCAGGAGAATCGCTTGAACCCGGGAGGCGGAGGTTGTAGTGAGCCGAGGTCGCGCCACCGCCCTCTAGCCTAGGCAATAAGAGCAAAACTCCGTCACAAAAAAAAAAAAAAAAGGTTTAAAATGTGTGATAGATTGACCTACAGACTGTGAATACAAAACTCCATCAACCTCTCTTTGTCTCTCGTCACCTTATTCTGGAACAGTGTTGGATGCATATGTCTTGCTGTCCTTTTCCAGGTCTATATATATGGGTTTTTTTGTTTGTTTTGTTTTGTTTTGTTTTTTTGAGATGGAGTTGCCCAGGCTGGAGTGTAGTGGCACGATCTCAGCTCACTGCAACCTCCACCTCCTGGGTTCAAGCGATTCTCCTGCCTCAGTCTTCCAAATACCTGGGATTATAGGCACCTGCCACCATGCCTGGCTAATTTTTGTATTTTTAGTAGAGACGGAGTTTTGCCATGTTGGTCAGGCTGGTCACGAATTCCTGACCTCAGGTGATCCACCTGCCTTGGCCCTCCCAAAGTGCTGGGATTACAGGCATGAGCTACCACGCCTGGCCTATGTATGTATTTCATGTTACATACCTTTTATTCTGCTACTTTTGTATTTAAATACATTTATACAGGACTATACATTTGTTATCGCTCCTTGGTAATAAGCTTGTAATTTTGGTGGCAAAAACCACAATGACTTTTGCACCAACCTAATAGAGTCAAAGAATTCTACATGTTACTTAGTATAGTGCTATTTGTAGCTAGGCATTTAGTAAAGGTTTGTTGGTTTGTTGTTTCCGTGATGATAATTGTATAAACTAATATTTACTTGGCTTTTTAGTTTTACCACCCCTGCCTATTCACTATTTGTATTTTGCCCTTTAGGATAGTTGGATTGGTGTTCGATCAGTGATGCTCAAGAAAACATTAACGGCTACTGACTTCTACAATGGATATTTGCACCCCTGGTACCAAAAAAATTCCCAGGCTCAACCAAGCCAATGCAGATTTCAGACTCTCAAACTTCCAACAAAGAAGAAGCAGAATAAAACTGTTGCTATGTAACAATGCATTGAGTAGTTAGGAAGAAGATGGATAAAAACCTATTACGTATTTGTAATTTATTAAAAACCTCATTTACAAGGAATTATCTGGACTTTCTTTTTTTTTTTCTGGAGACAGAGTCTTACTCTGTCGCCCAGGCTGGAATGCAGTAGCACAATCTCGGCTCACTACAACCTCCGCCTCCCAGGTTCAAGCAATTCTGCTGCCTCAGCCTCCTGAGTAGCTGGGATTACAGGCACATGCCACTACATCCAGCTAATTTTTGTATTTTTAGTAGAGATGGGGTTTCACCTTGTTGGTCAGGCTGGTCTCAAATTCCTGACCTTGTGATCTGCCCACCTTAGCCTCCCCAAGTGCTAGGATTATAAGCATGACCCACCGTGCCCGGCCTGGAATTAACTGGACTTTCCAAAGAAGATGGCACTGTTAGAAGAAGAGAAGATTATTGTCAAAAAGATGGATTGCTTCACTTTCTACTTTTTATGTAACAGTAGTTAAATAGCTTTTTCTACTTGAATTACAAAAAAAGTTTAAATAAAACTTGTATTTATGATACCAAACTCAAGGACATTATCTTTCCCTAAGAACAAGGGCAACCCTAACTGGTGTCTGTATGCACATACATACATACTGAGAAGAGGTTTTTTGTTTTTTGTTTTGAGATGGAGTCTCATTCTGTCGCCCAGGCTGGAGTGCAGTGGCGCGATCTCGGCTCACTGCAAGCTCCATCTCTCAGGTTCACGCCATTCACCTGCCTCACCTCCCGAGTAGCTGGGACTATAGGCGCCCGCCACCATGCCTGGCTAATTTTTTTTTTTTTTTTTTTTTTGTATTTTTAGTAGAGACAGGGTTTCACTGTGTTAGCCAGGATGTTCTTGATCTCCTGACCTTGTGATCCGCCTGCCTTGGCCTCCCAAAGTGCTGGGATTACAGGTGTGAGCCACCACCCCTGGCCGAGAAGAGGTTTTTTTAAAAACAGTGCATCTGTTTAATCTTTTTTAAATCGTGTCCTCACTGACATTTTAGGAGTATTGAATCTGCATTTTTTATTTCCAGTAACTAGTAAAGCCAGCTCTTTATATTTCACTACCAGCTAGGTTTAACCAAGTAGTAAATGTAGGTAATATTTAATAATCTCTGCCACAGTGATCTGTACTATAACATTTTACATCCAGATTTTAATTTTTATTTATCTTTTTAAAGATGGGGTCTTGCTCTCCCACACAGGCTGGAGTCCAGTGGCGTGAAACATTGCTTACTGCATCCTCAATGTCCTGGGCTTAAGTGATCCTCCAACCTCAGCCTCCCAAAGTGGGGCCAGCATGGCTGGCTAATTTTCTTTTTTAATTAAAATTTTTTTTGCAGAGATAGGGGTCTCATTATGTTGCCTAGGCTGGTCTTGAACTCCTGCCTTGGCCTCTCAAAGTGCTGGGATTACAAGCATGAGCCACTATACCCGACCCAGGTTTTCTTGAAGTAGGAACGTGCTAACATTTTTCAACTTACTTGTGCAATAAAGGTGATTGAGCATCTGGTGTGTGCACTTTATCTCCTCTGTCTCCAGGAGAGTCAAGCACTTTTGGAGAAGGAGGTACAGTGACCGCAGAATCCACACATCGACTTTTCCTGCCTAGATTCTGACAGTGAACGTCTTTCTCTATTCATTAAGTCATTTGTTAATTCAACAACATTTATTGATAGGGTGATTTGGTCATCTAAGTTAGGATGCTTTTATGAGTGAAAGAAGCACTTACAATAATTACTCCAGGGCAACAGACATAAACCAGGACTCTCCCAGGCAAACTGGGTTGTGTGGTCATCTGATTTACTGAGCACTTACTGTGTCACTAGAACTTCAAACTGGTTACCAGAGGTTCAGAGATCAAATATTTGACATCTTCAACCTACCAGGGAGACAAATGTGTAAGCAAATATAATAGTTATAAACGCCATAGCAGAGGCATAATAGAAGCATTATATCCCTCAGGAGTGTCCATGGAGGCTTCCCAGAGGAAGTCAATGGAATCAGCTTCCAAAGGATGAGTTTACTATGTAGACTAAGGCCTGGAAGGACATTCTAGCATCTGCAGAGGCACAGAGACTTAACACTATAGGGGGTTTTGGTAATGTTTAGCTGGGAGCATGATTGTTCTTTTATTATTCTTTAAACCATAAATTTGTCATACATTCCCTTGTATGTATGAGCTAGTTATAGAGCTGGCTGGTAAAAAGCTAACAATGGATTATGGAAGAGAAACAAATGGCATGTTAAATACCGGGGGAAAGCCCAGCGTTTTGATGAAAAGAATTGATAAAGGTGGAATCTGGTGATAGAAATGAGACTAGAAAAGCAAGTTGAGGCCTGATTATGGAGGGCTTTGAGAGTTAGGGCCTTTGTCTCATATGCAGTAGACTGTTGGAGAGTGGTGTGATCAGAGTTAGATTTTGGAAATTTAATTCGGTGGTGGTGTGGAAGATAGGTTGGGGGTAAAACCTGGGCACGAAGATCTGTTGGAAGGTTAGAAATGTGATCTTCAGGGATATGGATGGAGCTGGAAGCCATTATCTTCAGCAAACTAATCCAGGGACAGAAAATCAAACACTGCATGTTCTTACTTATAAGTGGGTGCTGAACAATGAGAACAGATGGACACATGGTGGGGGAACAACACACAGGGGCCTCGGGGGTGGGGATGGGGTTGGGGGGAGGGAGAGCATCAGGAATAATAAGGGATGCTGGGCTTAATACCTAGATAATGGGATGATCTGTGCAGCAAACCACCATGGCACACATTTGCCTGTGTAACAAACCTGCGCATCCTACACATGTACCCTGAACTTAAAAGTTGAGGATAAAAGAGAAAAGGAATGTGAAGATCTGAATTACATCAGTGGTTGGGATGAAGGGGAAATGATTGAAAAGATTTTTGTGGGTGAGGGAATTTGAGTTATTGGCTATTATAACCTTATGGAGAGTTTTGGATCCACCACTGATGAGCTCTTTGATTTCTGACAAGTCAGTATCACTGAACTTTATTTCTTCAAGTGTGAAATTAGGCTGATGATGAAAACAAAACACTACCAAAATAGTTTTGAGAATCAACAAGAGACTGTGAAAGTGCCTTGTTTTTCCAATTATATGTATTGAATACTTAATCCCCTCCAGGCACTCTGCTCAGGTTAGGGAATTGGGAGAGAAGGGAAATCAGTGTCCTGTAGGAGCTCACGAGTATGATTTCTGCAGGGGATCTAAGGAGTGCCCACTCAGACACTGCCACCAGTACTGGGGAAACCTGACTGAGGGCACAGCTTCCCGTCAGAGTTGTGACCAAGGAAAGGTTGGATTCCTCTTGCAACACCTAAGGAATATTCTGCCCCTTCCATCCCCTCAAACAGGGTAACGACCTCGACAAGGGGAATCTTGAATAGTTGACGGAATCGCAAGGGAGATCCCTTAAACCCTCACATTTGATGAAACCAATAATCTGTATGTGTGAAGTTAGGCTCTTGGTTGCAAATAACAGACTTGAAACACTTTTAAGAAATGGGGATTTTAGGCCAGGCACGGTGGCTTACACCTGTAATCCCAGCACTTTAGGAGGCTGAGGCGGGCAGATAGACCACCTGAGGTCGGGAGTTCGAGACCAGCCTGACCAACATGGAGAAACCCCGTCTCTACTAAAAATAAAAAATTAGCCGGGCGTGGTGGTGCATGCCTGTAATCCCAGCCTGGGCAACAAGAGCAAAAGTCTGTCTCAAAAAAAAAAGAAAAGAAAAGAAGAGAGAGAGAGAAAGAAACTCAGAGGTTTCCTTTGGTTACTGTCACTCCCTGCCTTCCGTTCCCCATAGTTTCTCTGATGACATATGTCTACTTAGCAGTTTTGATCTCTTACTACTACTGGTTAATGGCCTCAGCTCTGCCACCCCACATTCTGGGTGGAGCCTGTCTGACTCTCTAACCAATTACCATTGCCCTTGCCAGATAGAACCTTTTGTGTCAGACCACAACTAGTCCTTAGCCAGACTGTGAGTCGAGGCCCACCCCATTCCATTGATTCCACTCTGCAGAAAAAGCAGCATAAGGGGCTGTGAAATTGGTCATCATGACTGGCACAGTTGGTATACCTAGGACTGTATGAAATACCTTTCATGCATCTGAAATCTTGAGGTAAGAGTGCAAGGCCCATCCTACAGTGCACAGTTCCCCATCCAGGGAGCCTCAAGCTCATCCTGGAACTGGAGGATAAACACCAGGTATGGAAGTGCCATCTTCAAGTTGGCAGCCCATTTCTTCAAGAAAGTAAATGATGCACATCCCAGACAGGCATCAGGAAGCCATATGACTCGCTCTTTGTTCAGGCCCCTGTAGAAACCACAATTCAGTGTGACTGAGTAGCATTTCTCATCTGAACCAGAATCACCTGGAGTAGGTTTCCTGGGCTCTAATACGGACATTGAGTCAGAATCTCTGCATCTGGGACTCTGCATTTTACCACACTCATCAAATAATTTTTCTGCTAGAGCAGTAATAGTTTTAACTAGCATAAGAGATGCATGTTAATCTGAGCTACGTGTTGGCCCAGAGTCCAGAGTCCTCCCAGGAAGGTAGAACACAGTCTACTTTATGCTTTAGTTGAAAGGATGTATTTGCAAATACATTGCCTCCTTATGCAAGATGCTTCTATTTTGGTTCTTGTCATTGCTGAAAAACATATGCTTCGCATCAGACTCAAAACCAAATTTTCTTGCTAGTTACTAGTTGAGTGACTCAGGACAAGTTGCTGAAAGTTTTAACACTGATTTCTCAGTTTAAAAACATGTGTAATACCTGCCTTGCAGAATAGAAATACATCTGGGAAGTGCCTGGCATATAGCAGACCCTCAATAAATGGTAGCTATTGTTGTCATCTGTGGTTAATATTATGTCAATGACTGGGCCATCAGGTGCCCAGACATTTAGTCAAACATTATTCTAGGTGTGTTTGTGAAGCTGCTTCTGGATGAGATGAACATTTGAATCACGTCAGGCATGGTGGCTCATGCCTATAATCCCAGCATTTTGGGAGGCTGAGGCAGGCAGCTCACTTGAGTCTAAGAGTTCAAGACCAGCCTGAGCAACATGGCAAAACCCTGTCTACAAAAAATACAAAAGTTAGCTAAGCATGGTGATGCATGCCTGTGGTCCCAGCTACTTGGGAGGCTGAGGTAGGAGGATTGCTTGAGCCCAGGAGGTCGAGGCTGCGGTGCAGTGAGATTGTGCCACTGCATTCTAGCCTGAATGACAGAGTGAGACCCTCTCTCAAAAACAAACCAAAACAAAAAACCCCACACACTTGAATCAATGGATTCAGTAAAGCTGATGGCCCCCCTAATGTGGATGAGCCTCATCCGGTCAGTTGAAGGCCTGAATAGAATAAAAAGGCTGAATAAGAGGGAACTCCTCCAGCTTGACTGCCTTTGAGCTGGGATATTGGTTTTTACCCTGCCTTTAGATTTGAACTGAAAATCAGTTCTTCATAGGTCTCCAGCCTGCTGGCTTTTTGGCTGGGACTATACCATCAGCTCTCCTGGGTCTCCAGCTTGCCAACTGTAGATTTTGGGATTTAAACTCCATAATCACATGAGCCAATTCCATATAATAAATCTCTCTGTGTATATGTATACACCCCGATGGTTCTGTTTCCCTGGAGAACGCTGACTGATACACCACCACAGTCAAATGCTACCATAATCCCTTCTTTGGGCCTACAACATTTTCTCTTCTGAATGGTAGCAACAGCTTGTAGAAGAAGATGCCTTTATTTATTTTGATTTCTTATTGACACATAATAATTGTATGTATTTATGGAGTACATTGTGATGCTTTGATATATATAATAATGTGAGGGGATCAGATCAATGTAATTAGATATCCGTCATCTCAAACATTTATCATTTTTGCGCAGGAAACATTCAATATCCTCTCTTGTAGCTAGTTGAAAATACACATTGTTGTTAACTATGGTCATCCTACAGTGCTATACAACACTAGAACTTGTTCCTCTTATCTAGCTGTAGTTTTGCGTCCTTTAATAAATCTCTCTCTAACCCTTCCTTTCCCCTCCCCTTTCAGGCCTCTAATAACCTCTATGACTGCTTTTTACATCTATGACATCAGCTTCATTTAAGCTTCCATATATGAATGAGAACATACAGTGTTTAACTTCCTGTTCCTGGTTTATTTCACTTATTTCTCCAGCTCGCCAACTGCAGATTTGGTGATTTAGCCTCCATAATCACGTGAGCCAATTCCTTGTAATAAATCTTTCTCTCTACATACACATCTTGATGGTTCTGTTTCTCTGGAGGACGCTGAGAAATATGTCCTACAGTTCCATTCATATTGTCTTGAATGGCAGGATTTCATTCTTTTTATGGTTGACTAGTATTCCCTTGTGTATATATACCTCATTTTCTTTATCCATCCATCAGTTGTTAGACACTTAGGTTGATTCTATATCCTGGCTATTGAGGCTACTGCTGCAATAAACATGAGCATGCAGATGTCTCTTCGATATATTGATTTCCCTTTCTTTGGATGACTGCCCAGTAGTGGGATTGCTGAATCATATGGTAGCTCTATTTGCAGTTTTTACAGGAACTTGTATACTGTTGGAAATGTCTTTAGACCAATAGGAGCAAAAGAATTTTCAAGTAGGGGAAGGATCTATATAACTCAAAATTTCTTTTTAGAGATGATGAAACAGGGGCCTAGCAACAGCTAGGTAGTGATAATACTAGGATTAGAACCCGAAGACTACAGGAGATTTTGTTTTAAAGAAGGATTTGACCCTTCATTTGGTCTGGGGGACAAAAGAAACATTTCTGAGCATAAAATTGAGTTCTCGAGAATAGCTACCGAAAGGATGTTTGTTGCTTTATACTTTGTATTTAAATCAGTTCAACCTATTTTCACCATTTTTCTTTATATTTATCAAACAATTTCAAGGTGAAAATATATGACTTTGAGGGGCAGAGTCTTAGAGTCAACAAAGCTAGCATGAGCCTAGCCCTGTCACTGATTGTAAACCTAGGCTGGTTACTGAGCCTCTCCATGTATTGCCCTATCCATGAAATTAAAATTAAAATTAAAATTAAATACCTACTTTGCAAGTATTGTCATGAAGAATAGAAATAATATACTTGGCCAGCTGTGGTGACTCACACCTATAATCCCAGCACTTTGGGAAGTCTAGGCGGGAGGATCACTTGAGGTCAGGAGTTCGAGACTAGCCTGGCCAACATGGCAAAACCCTATCTCTACTAAAAATACAAAAATTAGCTGGGCATGGTGGTGCATGCCTGTAATCCCAGCCACTTAGGAGGCTGAGGCAGGAGAATTGCTTGAAGCCAGGAGGCAGAGGTTGCAGTGAGCCAAGATCAAGCCACTGCACTCCACCTTGGATGACAGAGTGAGACTCCATCTCAAGAAAAAAAAAAAAAAACAGGAAAAGGAAAAAAGAAATAAGTCATCTAGCACAGTGTCTGAAGAAACACAGTAGGTTCTCAATATCACTACTATTAGCTAACATTTTTTGAGGGCTAGCCATGTGTGTAAGGACTTGACCTGGACTGTCCCATTTTATCTTTACAATAACCCAGTGAAGCAGGTACCGTTATTGATCCTCATTTTTCCAGAATTTTAAACAGTCAGTGGTGGAGCTGGAATGTATGCCCTGGTAACTTAGATTCCAGTCGGTGTGCCTAACCAATCTACTACCACTATGTGTCTATTTGCAAATATTTTTATCCTTGATTAGGGAATTTAATGTGTTTGGCTTTGGTGCTCAGAAACAAAGAAATGGGAACACATGCCAATTGAATGCCCATTATATGCACGTACTATGCTAGACAATTTCAAAAATATTTTATTTTAGTTACTATTTCATCAGTCTTTTTTTTTTTTTTTTTTTTTTTTTAGAGACAGGATCTCACTACATTGCCCAGGCTGGAGTGCAGTAGCTATTCATAGGCACAATCATCATGCACATAGCCTCAAATTCCTGGGCTCCAGTATCCTCCTGCCTCAACCTCCCAAATAGCTGGGACTACAAGTATGTACCACCCTGTCCAGCTAATCACTGTCTTTTTTCACCTCTAAGATTCATAAACTTTTCTGAGACACTACAGATAGAAGCTATTTTTTGTAGTAAAGAAGTGCAGCTCTCGCTTTCCACTAATTTCTATTGCTGCTCTTCTTCCAGAAGGTAGATTATCCATTGTTATTTACATTAATTATTTACATTGTTGAAACATTGAGATGCTAGGTTGGCAGATAATACAAAAAATGTGGTACCTTTGCTTAGAAACTTTTATTCTAAAAAGTTAATGGACAAACATTAACTTTTCTGAGAAATTAAAATACTGTTTCCATTAAATAAGCATTTTTGTGTGCAGGCTATTTTGTTTCTGTTTTTGTTTTTGTTTTTCGTTTTTGTTTTTTTTTTTCAGTTTGATTGGAAGCAAGGAGGAGGAGGAATATTATCAGAGAAAGGCAGCTTTGAGGAAAGGCTGCTGTAAAGATTTTTTTTTTTTTTGAGATAGAGTTTCACTCTTTTTGCGCAGGCTGGAGTGCAATGGTGTGATCTTGGCTCACCACAACCTCCGCCTCCCGGGTTCAAGTGATTCTCCTGCCTCAGCCTCCTGAGTAGCTGGGATTACAGGCATGTGCCACCACCCCGGCTAATTTTGTATTTTTAGTAGAGACGGGGTTTCTCCATGTTGCTCAGGCTGGTCTTGAACTCCCGACCTCAGGTGATCCACCCGCCTCAACCTCCCAAAGTGCTGGGATTACAGGCATGAGCCACCGCGCCCGGCTGTAAAGATTCTTTAACATATCTCTTATAAATTTACAAAATCTAAAATATTAGAATTAGAAAGACCTTACAGATAATTTAGTTTAACCTTGGCCTCATTTTACAGAGAAGGAAACCAGACCTAGCAGAGGAAATGTTTTGCTCAAGGATAAAATTCAGGTTTCTGAACTCCCAGATGACAACTAATACATTATTAATTACAAATAACTATATATAACTTCTGTTTGATAATGCCTTTAGGTAGTAACCTCTAATATAGCCACATCAGCATTTTTCCAAGCCAGTTCCTGAATACCCACTTTGTGTCTGATTCCTCCAATCCAGTGCAGTACACATTTTACATAGACTTGGTCTGGCAGTGAAGAAACAGCATTCATTTTCAATCTTGGGTCTCAGCATAATTTGGTATATAACACTGCAGTCGACTGTACCCTGTAAAGCTTTAAAGGGATGGTATTCCAAGAATTAGTATTAGTCTGAAAAACCAAGTGTTTTGTTTCTCTTTCACTTTTTTACACATCCATGGTTCCTGGGGGTAAAATAAAAGTTTTCAGTCTAATGGGTGCAGTGGAGGGAGGCATTCTAAGTGGAAGGAAGCACATATTCAAAAGCCTAGAGGCCTCCTGAGACATCAGGAGGTGTTTGGGGCCCTTCAAGCAGTTGGCACGACTAGAGCACGTTGGCCCCACAGAGAGCTGAGTCAAGAGCCAGACCTGCTCTACTCTGCATACCTTGAACTTTAGCTTGAAGGCAGTGGGGAGTTATTGAAGGATTTATAGCAGAGGAATTATAGAAATATAGTTGCTTTTTATTATTATTATTATTTGAGACAGAGTCTTACTCTGTCACTCAGCCTGGAGTGCAGTGGCATGAGCTCAGCTTACTGCAACCGCCGCCACCCAGGTGGGTTCAAGTGATTCTCCTGCCTCAGCCTCCTGAGTAGGTGGGATTACAGATGTGCACCACCACCACCACACTCGGCTAATTTTTATATTTTTAGTAGAGATGGGGGTTTCGCCATGTTGGCCAGGCTGGTCTCAAACTCCTGACCTCAAGAGATCCACCCGCCTGGGCCTCCCTCAGTGCTGGGATTACAGGTGTGAGCCACTGAGCCTGGCTGCTTTTGATTATTTTGATCAAACAGATAATATATGAATACATTTTCATATAAACTCAACTATTAAATCCAAAGTCAAAGTTCTTCACCACTCCCTCCATCCCCAGTTCCTTCCTCAGAGGTAATCACTCTGCTGCTTGGTACATATCTCTCCAAACATTTAAAAAAGTGCATTCACAGCCGGGCGCAGTGGCTCATGCCTGTAATCTCAGCACTTTAGAAGGCTGAGGCGGGCAGATCACGAGGTCAAGAGATCGAGACCATCCTGGCCAACATGGTGAAACCCCATCTCTAATAAAAATACAAAAATTAGCTGGGTGTGGTGGCGGGCACCTGTAGACCCAGCTACTCAGGAGGTTGAGGCAGGAGAATTGCTTGAACCTGGGAGGTGGAGGTTGCAGTGAGCTGAGATGTGCCACTGCACTCCAGCCTGGCGATAGAGCAAGACTCTGTCTCAAAAAAAAAAAAAAAAAGAAAAAGAAAAAGAAAAAAAGTGCATTCAGTTATGTATATGCATGCATAGAGATATTTCTGGATCTGGGATTATTTTGTGTGTTTTGAAACAAATATTATCCTGTGAAAAGATAAATTAAGAGGGACAGCGCTTGGGTTTGGGCAATTATGAGAGCCAGCTGGCCTTCTGTTTACTTTGCTTGGTGTTCACAGCATATTTTGTGAACATTCCAGTTTTTCTGTGAGATTCTGACAGATGAATTGTGCTGTGGGAACCATTTGGCAGACAGACCCCAGTCACAACAGCTGCAAATCCTTACAGCCATGTCCACCAGGTCAGCCTGCACTGGGACCTGCCTGAATCAAAAGTTTGCTGCTTGCATTTGTGCATTACAATTCGACTGGAATTCACAGATATTAAACGTTCTTTGTTGGGATTAGGAAATGGACAATGTGCTTGCCATGTGTTATGGAACAACTGAGGACACAAACATGACCATGGGTTCCCTTTCTGAAACAATTAAAACATTTATTGTTTTTGGATTGGTCTACATTGTAATAAAAGTTGGTATGTAACAAAACATATCTACATAGTGTTTTTTTTTTTAATATCAATTGTCAAGTTAAAGTTTACTACCACACTAACAGAACAATGACTTTTAACATACGGGCATATCCACAGATTAGGTCTCATTAAAGCTGTTACTAAGTGGGGGCTAGGGATGTGGGTTCTAAGGAATACAGTTTTAGGAATAAATGAGGAAATGTGGGTAGATTTATTTATTCCACTCATTTATTCATTCAATACACTTTTTTGGCGGGGGTAGACGAGGTCTCTCACTTTGCCACCTAGGGTGTGGTGCAGTGGCTTCGACCTCTGAGCTTAACAGATTCTCCCATCTCAGCCTCCTGAGTAGCTGGGACTATAGGCGTGCGCCACCACGCCCAGCTAATTTTTGTATGTTTTTGTAGAGACACGGTCTCCCATGTTGCTCTGGCTGGTCTTGAACTCCTGGGCTCAAGCGATCCATCCACCTTGGCTTCCCAAAGCGCCGGGATTACAATCAATATACATTCAGTACCTATTGTTTATGCGCTAATCATGTGCTAACTCACTGGTTGAATCACTCTATTCCCTTTGCTCTAGATTGAAGCTTCGAGACCACCTGGGAAAATAGACAACTAATGTAATGAATATCCATAACCAGTTTCACAGACAACCAGTAGTTTGCAAGTTATTCCACCCATTGAACGATTCCAAATATTGGAGAAAAGGCCCCCAAGTTAAAATACTCCATGGAAACATGCTCTATACATCTACGTGGTGCTTACAATAAAAGATGACTTCCTGCGACTGACTTGCAACTCCGAAAGAAGTGATTTAGAGAAAAAAAAAGAAAGAAAGAAAAAGAAAAAGGTAAGTATGTCACCGTGCTCTTGGGAAATGCTTTTGGGATTTGTCCAAGTTCTAGAGTGGAACCCAAGGCTCCTGAGCCAGGGGACAGAAGTGATAATTAAGTAGGATGCAATTTAGTTGGAATCTTCCCTGACCTTAATCCCATAAACAGTTGCCTAGGTAAGGGCAAAGTCTACAGGCCCTAAAACAGGGTACAAGCTTCCCTAAAACATATTAGAGAGAAGCACTTTCAACAGGACCTTGTTGCAGGATCCCTTAAAAAAATTCAAAACAAGGAGATTTACATGTTATTCACCTTATCATAATTTCAGAAATATTTTACTAAAAAAAAAAAGTCGTGACGTCTGCAACACCTTAAGAACAATGATTATAAGTGTATTAATATTCTCTCTGATTTTAAGGGAAAAATGATGAAGGAACAGGAAGATGGGTGGGCGTACGTTCCCAGAAATCCCCAGAACGTCAAAAGGGAAGTGGGGACTTTGAGTGGAAGACTAACGGAGAGCGTCTACGGTTGTGCCAAAGGAAAAAAAATGTTCCTAAGAAAAGAGTATACAAAGTTCTGTTCACCAAAGCCTGGAACCCAAAGGTGTCCCTCCAAAGCTGTAAACGCGAACTGAAAGCACAAGCAGGTCCCAAGGGGCCAGGCGCCCCCTTCTCCTAGGTACGCAGGTCAGACAGGAGAACTAGGGCTGACCCACAGGTAATTCAGCCCTCTCCCAGTGCCCGCCGCCGCCGCCGAGGATACCACGGAGCCGCCCCCCGCTCCCGTCGCCGTGGCGACCGCCGGAGCCACGCAGCACCGCCCCTTCCTCGCGGCGTGGCCCCGCCCCCTCAGAACCCGGAAGCGGGAGTCTCGCGCCCGCTGAGCGGCGGTTCGGAAGTGGGGAAGGCGCCGGCCCGAGCTCGCTCGGCCACGCGCCCCGCCCCTCAGAGGCCGGCCTCCTGCTCTCTCCGCACGGCCTGCTGCGCCCGCGAGTCCCGAGCTCTCGGTCGCCCGCCCCTACCGGGGCCCAGCCGCCTCCACGGCCCGCGCTCGTACTGGAGCGAAGAGCGGCCTCTGGAAGAAGGGGAAGGGACGTGGGGGCGGCCACGGCAGGTGAGGGTGGGCGAAGCCCTGGGAAGCGGCTGGGTGTGCGGTATGCGGGGTTGTAGGTGTGTGTATGGCGCGTGGCTGCTTTGGTTGGTGTGACTTTGTGAGTATGTTCTGAGTGGGCCGGTCCATGTGACCACTCACGTGATCACGTGCCCTTGTGAGTGTGTGTCTGGGGCCGAGTGTGGGCTGTAGGGTGGTCGGTGTGCTTGCAACCCTGCCTTTGTGTGGCTGTCACCGGTGGGACTGGCGGGGAGCTGTGTATGAGTCTCCAGCGGGAGGTGGGGGCGGCAGAGGGCTTAACCGGGGCATCCTCCTGTAAACCCATCCTCGGGGTACACGACTGCAGCCCAGGGACATTTTTTTTTTTTCTCAGCAAACTTTTAAGAACTCTGAGCAGAGGTCAGTAATTTTGGAGACAGCACCTCGGCCTGAAAGTGACAGATGTCTTTGTTGTTGCTGAGTGTGGGCCAGGCGTGAGGTTTGAACGGGGGATGAGGCACAGAGCGGGACTAGAGTGTCTCATTTTTCCTCTTCTCGTTTTCCTGGGGAGTTATAAGTTAGACATTTATGCTGCTTCCTTTGTCTCCACCTACACTGGTTCAGCTCCTTTTGGCACAAAGATTCAACAAAATGAGGAGTAACTTTTTTTTTTTTTTTTTTTTTTTTTTTTGAGACGGAGTCTCGCTCTGTCACCCAGGCTGGAGTGCGGTCTCCCGATCCCGGCTCACTGCAAGCTCTGTCTCCCGGGTTCACACCATTCTCCTGCCTCAGCCTCCCAAGTAACTGGGACTACAGGCGCCCGCCACCACGCCCGGCTAATTTTTTGTATTTTCAGTAGAGAGAGGATTTCACCGTATTAGCCAGGATGGTCTCGATCTCCTGACATCGTGATCCGCCCGCCTTGGCCTCCCAAAGTGCTGGGATTACTAGGTGTGAGCCACCGCGCCCAGCCACTGAGGAGTAACTTAATAAACTGTGTCCAAATTCCAAAAGCTTTTATACCAAGAGCGTGAGAAGAGATGTCACAGATGTCAGGTAGGCAGCTTTTCCTCCTGTAAGGTTTAGAGATAATGCAATGAAGAAAAGAGGGATAGCTCTCCCCTGAAGAGATCTAAGAAAAGGATAGCTGTGTACTTCTGTGGTGAGGGATGGAGAGGTGCATTAAAAAGCCAGTTGCATCGCCCAGAGACTCTCAGCTTCTAATATTTTGTCATGGCTAATATTTATAATCACGGATTGTCCATAATGCACGTCAACTATAGATTGAAATAAAGTAGCAGAAACCTCTGACTAGTTATGCTGGTTATGTGACTTAAACATTGATAAAGGTGATTTTGTTGACTTTAAAGTGGCAGGTTCTGTTGAAGCCCTGAGCGATAGGGGCATAGTCACAACTGGCAGGTTTTTTTGTTTGTTTGTTTGTTTTTTGAGACAGAGTCTCACTCTGTCACTCAGGTTGGAGTGCAGTGGTGCGATCTCAGCTCACTGCAACCTCTGTCACCCAGGTTCAAGCTCTCCTGCCTTAGCCTCCTAAGTAGCTGGGATTACAGGTGCCCATCACCACGCCCAGCTGATTTGTTTTTGTTGTTGTTGTTGTTGTTTTGTTTGTTTTTTTGAGGTGGAGTTTCGCTCTCGTTGCCCAGGCTGGAGTGCAATGATGCGATCTCGGCTCACTGCAACCTCTGCCTCCCGGGTTCAAGTGATTCTTTTGCCTCAGCTTCCTGCTTAGCTGGGATTACAGGGATGCGCCACCAAGCCCGGCTAATTTTGTGTTTTTAGTAGAGACGGGGCTGCACCGTGTTGGCCAGGCTGGTCTCAAACTCCTGACCTCAGGTGATCCACCTGCCTCAGCCTCCCAAAGTGCTGGGATTATAGGCGTGAGCCACTGCACCCAGCCACAACTGGCAGTTTTTATTGTCCAGCAGCACAAGGGCCAGAGAAGACAGGGAGTCCACAGCACACCCTGAAGAGGGGTTTCCTTAGGCAAGATTGAGGCTAATATTGTGGCCCTTTTCCCACCAGCATGAACAGGTGCTTTTGTTTTTGTGAGGAACAAAATCATGAGAGATCAAATCAGTTTTGAGCTCATGGTCCACATTCATTCTTATTCAGTACTGACCAGTTTGGTCACAATCTCAGTTAACCTTTGCCATATACAGAATATTCCTGTTATGACTTAGAAAAGGATACCCCCTTGGTGGATGAAAGACAGCTAGGAGAACAAACTTTCCCATTCATACCACTCACAGCTGCTTTCCCTTTGCAGCAGTGATCTTTTTTTCCTTAGACGTCAGTTGGTCAGATGCAACATTTGGTATCCATTTTACCTTTCGTGTACTGCCAAACTAGCACAAGTGTTAAAATTACTTGTCTCTACAAAAATTTAGTCACAGCGGAGTGGAATCTCTCCATCTTGTAAGATTACTTTTAACACGTTGGCGTAGTGAAGTGGTTGTGAATTATTCTGAAGACTGTTGGTAAGGAACATCTTTCTATTTACTGCTATGGGAAAGAAGAGGAATCCACGTGAATATGTGTGCCTGTGTATGTGTGTATTTGTATGGTGGTTTGGTTTGTGCATTGCAACTGATTCCAAAGCTATGAATGTTTTATTTTATCCCGTTTTGTGACTCTAGAAGCATACTTTCTGGCTTAATTAGCTAAGGTGTTTTATAAATCTGTTAAGTAGATGTTATTTGCTAAACATGTTTTTTATTTTCCCTCCTTTAGAGTAGATTGTTTCTAATAATGCAATACTAGGAAATGTCTCCATTAAGAAGTATTTAGATGATATAGGAGTATTTCAAGTCTGTCCAGGTAGAAAATATTCCAGAATTAAGTATATGTGCTAGTTGCTTTCAATTAAAAGTTATAATCAGCTTAGAGAAAGCCTATACTTAAAATGGCTTAGATTTTTTTTTTTTTTTTTGAGACGGACTCTCACTCTGTCACCCAGGCTGGAGTGCAATCTTGGCTCACTGCAACCTCCGCCTTCTGGGTTCAAGCGATTCTCCTGCCTCAGCCTCACGAGTAGTTGGGATTACAGGCGGCCACTGCCATGCCTGGCTAATTTTTTTGTATTTTTAGTAGAGACTAAGTTTTGCCATGTTGGTCAGACTGGTCTTGAACTCCTGATCTCTGGTGATCCACCTGCCTCAGCCTCCCAAAATGCTGGGATTACAGGTGTGAGCCACCGTGCCTGGCAAAACTTTTTAACATATATTTTTTTGTTTTTTTGAGATGGAGCCTCGCTTTGTCACCCAGGCTGGAGTGCAGTGGAACGATCTTGGCTCACCGCAACCTCCGCCTCCTGGGTTCAAGTGATTCTCCTGCCTCAACCTCCCAAGTAGCTGGGACTACAGGCGCATGCCACCATGCCAGGCTAATTTTTGTATTTTTAGTAGAGACAGGGTTTCACTATCTTGGCCAGGCTGGTCTTGAACTCCTGACCTCGTGATCCGCCCACCTCAGCCTCCCAAAATGCTGGGATTACAGGCGTGAGCCACTGTGCCTGTCCTTAACATATTAATATTTAAGATAAAATGGATATACAAAGAATTATTTTCTTTATTTCAGTATGAATAACTATCTGTGCACACTAAGTTTCAGTGTAAGACTGGATGATGATTTTCTTAGTACTTTGAAGCAACTTATGATTTTAACAAACTTCTCTAAAATTACCATCTTAGCTTTGAGAGGAGAGACCATTATCACAATGTCAAGGTTGTAAATCAAGTTTAGTGTTGGAATGTCTACATCTGCTGTCTCCTTGGGGTTCAACTTAGTACGTCTCCAAGGTCACAGTTGAGTCTACTGAGGGCTCTGTGTTCCTGAGGGAGCAGATCTCGAGGGCCAGCAAGGAAGAGTTCCATTGAGTTTAGAATCCCTGTTCCTTGCCAGTCCAGAGAACTCCCTCTAAAACAACAGTTCAGAGTCAGCCCGGGAGTTAGGTCCTGGAGTCTCAACCTCATGTTAGCCGTGCTAGGATCAAGGCTTGCTCTTGAGGTAGAGGAAGTGGTACAAAGCAAATATTTGAATTCTTCCTGGTGGAATTTCCTCACTTGGCAATAAGAATCTGCAACAGGGAACTATAATTTCAGTTTCCTGTTATGACATAGCACAGATGCCTGAGCAAAGAGGGGCAGCCTTTTAGTTGAGGATGTTCAGCTAGACCAAAGCTCACAGATGCCAGGGTTAGGAGGATGGCCCAGTTCATTCTTCTTAGAATGTAGTTATTCATTTCATCAACAGATAATGCCTGCTATGTGCCAAGCACTGATCTGAGCTTTGGGGACACAGTAGTAACATAGTCATAGATGAGAAAACAAACTCCAAAAGGATCAAGACTTATCTAAGATCACAGAGCTATGAAAACTAGAAGTCACTAAGCTCACAACAAAAGACTACACATTTTTTCCTAAAGGCGAATGTTTCATTTTGTTGCTACTTACAGTGCCTTCAGGTTTACATTATGGATCTTTCAGAGGACCTTGTGTAACTTTTAATCATGTCCATGTGAGTGACAAATTTGTCTGTATTTTGTATTAAGAACTACATGTAGGCCGGGCACAGTGGCTTATGCCTGTAATCCCAGCACTTTGGGAGGCCAAAGATCATGAGGTGGATGGATCACGAGGTCAGGAGCTCAAGACCAGCCTGGCCAAGATGGTGAAACCCTGTCTCTACTAAAAGTACGAAAAATTAGCCGAGCGTGGTGGCAAGAGCCTTTAATCCCAGCCACTCGGGAGGCTGAGGCAGGAGAATCGCTTGAACTCGGAGGGCGGAGGTTGCAGTGAGCCAAGATCGCGCCACTGCATTCCAGCCTGGGCGACAGAGTAAGACTCTGTCTCAGAAAAAAAAAGGAACTACATGTGAATTTCTGGTTATGTGCAATTACAGTTAGATTTATGGTGTATTGTGAATTTATCAGGAAGCAGGCTTAATTTAAAGTTCTTTCTCTAGGCTGGGTATAGTGGCTCACACCTGTAATCCCAGCACTTTGGGAGGTGAGATGGGAGGATTGCTTGAGCCCAGGAATTCGAGACCAGTGTGGGCAACATAGGGAGGCCCCCATCTCTACAAAAAATACAAAATTGGCCTGTCATGGTGGTGTGCATCCATTGTCTCAGCTACTCAGGAGGCTGAGGTTGGGATAATCGCTTGAGCCTCAGAGGTCAAGGCTGCAGTGAGCTGTGATTGTGCCACTGAACTGCAGCCTGGACAACAGAGCAAGACTCTGTCTCAAAAATTTAAAAAGTCAAAAAACATCAACTCCTTTCTCTAGCATGGACTATCCCTATAATCAGACAGGAGCATCTTTATTAAAGGGATTCTTAAGGTAATGTCAAAAGATAGCTGATGGTATTGCAGTTGAGAACTAAGTTAGGAAGTATGGTGTCAGAAAAGGCTGTCTCACATCTGGTCCTAGCATTGCCATGTGATCTCGGGTAAGTCATTTACATTTTCTAGACCAGATTCCTTTTCTGGAAGAACTAAGAGCATTGGAATAATTTCTTTAAAAGCTCTTCTGGTAGCCCGGCACAGTGGCTCACGCCTGTAATCCCAGCACTTTAGGAGGCTGAGGTGGGTGGATCACCTGAGGTCAGGAGTTCGAGACCAGCCTGGCCAACATGGTGAACCCCCATCTCTACTAAAAATACAAAAATTAGTTGGGTGTGGTGGTGGGCACCTGTAGTCCCAGATACTCAGGAGGCTGAGGCAGGAGAATCACTTGAATCCCAGGAGGTGGAGGATGCAGTGAGCCAAGATCGCATCACTGCACTCCAGCCTGGGCAACAAGAGTGAGACTGTCTCAAAAAAAAAAAAAAAAAAAAAAAAAGCGCCCTTCTGATTCTGTGATTGTAGTATTTCACCAAATTGTTTTTCTGTAGTTTGAGTATATACTGAAAAATAGCCAGTTTCCTTGGTTTTCTTCTTTAAAATATTGTTGGTACAGCTAGATCAGACTCTACATTTAGTTCTGATGTAAACATGAATTCTTGACATGAAATATCACATGCTTTTATTTCAGGATTAACCTCCATTTCAGCTAATCATGGGAGAGATTAAAGTCTCTCCTGATTATAATTGGTTTAGAGGTACAGTTCCCCTTAAAAAGGTATGTATGGTTTTACTATACCTCTTATTTGCAAAATCTTGTATTGTTTTTGTGTGTGATTTAGATGTCATGTCTTAGTAGTGTTTGAGAGTAAAGGTTACTGCCAAGTATCATGACTCTGGGTTGCAGAGGATGAAGTTCACCCCTTCCCTGTCACGTACAGTCAACTTTTGAGACTCATTTTAGAGTGAAAGCAGGTATAACTGCAGTCATTTTTATTTATTTATTATTTATTTATTTTTGTTTATTTTTGAGATGGAGTCTCGCTCTGCCGCCCAGACTGGAGTGCAGTGTACTGCGTGATCTTAGCTCACTGCAACCTCTGCTTCCCAGGTTCAAGTGATTCTCCTGCCTCAGCCTCCCAAGTAGCTGGGATTACAGGCATGCGCTGCCACACTCAGCTAATTTTGTATTTTTAGGAGAGGCAGAGTTTCACCATGTTGGCCAGGCTGGTCTCGAACTCCTGACCACAACTCCTCCACCCGCCTTGGCCTCCCAAAGTGCTGAGATTACAGGCGTGAGCCACCGCACCCAGCCTGTACTCATTTTTTACAATTGCTTTTATATATACAAGCAAGCAGGTATGTATGTACTCTTCTATATAGTTTAGTGGAAAGTTTATAGCAACTATATAGTAAGTACAGTCAGATTATATTCCTGTTCCTGAGATTTAAGAATGGGGTCACGTTATAGAGCTTCTGTTTGCAGTGACCTACTCATTCTGCCACAGTCATCTTCTGGAAGCTTTATTTTCCTGGGATGTTTGAAAGTCCTAAATACTTATATTGCCATTGAGTATTGCCTCTGCTTCCCAAATTAATCCCAGAGTTTGGGGATCACACTAGACAAAGGCAATTCAAGTCACTGAGTAGAGTAAAACCGTTGCTGATTCCCTTGCAGAAGTGTTAGAATCCAGTGATCTTAAGATCTTTTGCAGCTGTTTGTGATGGCTCATGGCTGTAATCCTAGCACTTTAGAGACCTAGGAGGATCACTTGAGGGCAGGAGTTTGAGACCAGCCTGGGCAACATAGTGAAGCCCTGTCTCTATAAAAAGATGAAAAAATTAACCAGGTGTGGTGCTATGCACCTATAATCCCAGCACTTTGGAAGGCGGAGGCAGGAGGATTGTTTGAGCCTAGGAATTTGAGATCAGCCTGGGCAATGTGACGTGACCCTTTCTCTACAAAAACTAGAAAAAATTAACTGGGCGTGTTGGTGCACGCCTATAGTCCCAGATACTCAAGAGGCTGAGATGGGAGGATTGCTTAAGCCCAGGAAGTCAAGGCTGTAGTGAGCTGTGATCGTGCCACTGCACTCCAGCCTAGGTGACAGAGCCAGACCCTGTCTCGAAAAAAAAAAGCAAAAAAGTGAGTGGCAAAATATACAGGGCGAAAACATGAGCATGAGATACATTATCACCATCTGTGACCTGCGGAAGTCCAAAGGGGAACTGTGAGGCCTCTATGGACTTTGCCTTGCTCCATTTGTCTGCTCCTAGTGATGCCAGTGAGTGACCCTGGTTAGTGTGCTGCCATGCACACAGTGACACTGTGGAGTCCATAGCCCTGCTAGTGAGGAGCTCTCAGAAAACAGAGCCTGGAGGCCTTGAGTTTTTTAATATAAAAGTAGAACAAATACTGATTTGCATTGTCAAATGTTCAAGCAGTTAATGTACTTTTCTAAATACCACCAAAAGTCAGAGAAAACAAAAATTAAACTAGGATGCAGTGAATAATAATAATAACTAATACTTCTAGGACACTTAACATTTGCCAGACTCTGCTGAGCACTTGACTTGCCTCAGCTTGCCTTTTTTTTCTTTCCTTTTTCTTTTTTTTTCTTTTTTTTTTTTTTTTTTTGAGACGGAGTCTCGCTCTGTCGCCCTGGCTGGAGTGCAGTGGTGCTATCTCTGCCACTGCAAGCTCCACCTCCCGAGTTCACGCCATTCTCCCGCCTCAGCCTCCCGAGTAGCTGGGACTAGAGGCGCCCGCCACCGCACCCGGCTAATTTTTTTTTTGTATTTTTAGTAGAGATGGGGTTTCACCGTGTTAGCCAGGATGGTCTCGATCTCCTGACCTCATGATCTGCCCGTCTTGGCCTCCCAAAGTGCTTGGATTACAGGCTTGAGCCACCGCGCCCGGCCTCCTTTTTCTTTTTTTTTTTTTTTTTTGAAGAGAGAGGATCTCTCCCTCTGTTGCTCAGGCTGGAGTGTTGTATTTTTATTTATTTATTTATTTATTTATTTATTTTAAAGAGACAGGATCTGGGCTGGGCGCAGTGGCTCACGCCTGTAATCCCAGCACTTTGGGAGGCCAAGGCAGGTGGATCATGAGGTCAGGAGTTCAAGACCAGCCTAACCAGTATGGTGAAACCCCATCTCAACTAAAAGTACAAAAATTAGCTGGGCATGGGAGCACGTGCCTGTAATCTCAGCTACTT
The DNA here is from genome assembly GCF_047675955.1 of Chlorocebus sabaeus. Classification (NCBI taxonomy): domain Eukaryota; kingdom Metazoa; phylum Chordata; class Mammalia; order Primates; family Cercopithecidae; genus Chlorocebus; species Chlorocebus sabaeus. The sequence goes on along the minus strand of NC_132929.1, from coordinate 40,595,021 downwards.
GGGAGGCTGAGGCAGGAGAATTGCTTGAACCTGGGAGGCAGAGGTTGCAGTGAGCCGAGATGGTGCCGCTGCACTCCAGCCTGGGCTACAGAGTGAGACTCCATCTCAAAAAAAAGAAAAAAGAAAGAAAGAGAGAGAGAGACAGGATCTTCCTCTGTTGCTTGGGCTGGAGTGTTGTGCGATCATATAGCTCAAAGGAGCCTTGAACTCCTGGGCTCAAGCGATTGTTGTGTCTCAGCCTCTCAAGTAGCTGGGACTATAGGTGTGTACCATCACACCTGGTTAATTTTTTCATTTTTTGTAGAGATGGGGATCTCACTATGTTGCCCAGGTTGGTCTCAAACTCCTGGCCTCAAGCAGTCCTGCCTTTTGCCTCCCAAAACACTGAGATTACAGGCGTGAGCCATCACGCCTGACCCTCAGCACATTGTTTTCTTTCTTCCTTTTTTTTTTTTTTTTTTTTTTTTTTTTTTTAAGACAGAGTCTTGCTCTGTTGTCCAGGCTGGAGCCCGATCTCAGCTCACTGCAACCTCCGCCTCCCAGTTTCAAGCGATTCTTTTGCCTCAGCTTCCCCAGTAGCTGGGATTAAAGGCATGTGCCACCATACCCAGCTAATGTTTATATTTTTAGTAGAGACAAGGTTTCACCATGTTGACCGGGCTGGTTGCAAACTCCTGACCTCAGGTAATCTGCCTGCCTTGACCTCCCAAAGTGCTAAGATTATAGGCATGAGCCACCATGCCCGGCCCCCTCAGTTCTTCCAGTGCTCATTATTTCCCCGTCATGTTGGGTCAAGAACCACTCCATCAGGAAAGTTTCTGATTACCTTCCTCCTTCCTACCCGCTTTTCACCAAAAAGCCAGTTTCTCTCTGTGCCACTCCCTAACCCCTACTGGTTTGACGTATTCTCCCAGGAGAGTGACACATAGACCTGCCTCGTTCCCCTTCTGTAGCAGAGTCTCCCGCACAACTCCCCAAAGGCTTGGTTTAGAGAGGCTCCTGAAGCATCTCCTGAGCTGGTGCTGTCTCTACCCACCTATCCAGATGGATAGAGACACGAGCTAGGAGCCTTGTCTCCCCAACAGCTCCCCTGTTCATACTCTGACCCTGCACATCCCAGCCAGTCGTCTGGGTCAGCACTGCAGAATGACTGCAGACTGCCCTCCTTGTACAGACACATTCTTAAACACACACGCAACCAGAAACGTGGGAAGAAATAAGATGCCTTGTATAGAGTTCACTGTTTAATGTTAAGCAAAATAGATTTCTTCCTATTGTTGTGGATGGACGGGAAAGGTAGAAACTGAGGGAAACAGCCAGGTGTGGTGGCTCACGCCGGTAATCTTAGCACTTTGGTAGGCTGATGCAGGCAGATCACCTGAGGTCAGAAGTTCGAGACCATCCTGGCCAACGTGGCGAAACCCTGTCTCTAATAGAAATACAAAAATTAGCTGGGTGTGGTGGCACATGCCTATAATCCCAACTACGTTGGAGGCTAAGGCACAAGAATCGCTTGAACCTGGGAGGTGGAGGTTGCGGTGAGCCGAGATCACGCCACTGCACTCTAACCTGGGGGACAGAGCGAGACTCTGTCTCAAAAAAAGAAAAAGGGTGGGGGGGGAAGAAACAGAGAAGCAGCAGCCCTCTGGAAGATTATAAAGTAGTTCTAAGTAGTTCTGTGGAATATGTTAGCCCTGAGGAAAGAAAAGGAGACTAGAGGAGTCTGTCATGCATGCTAATCTGGTGTGAGCTTCAGGTTACCTTGTAACAAACAAGGCAGTAGTGTTAAAATTGTCAGTGAAATGATAGTGTAAAATAACATAAAAAGTGAATTTATAAGATTTTCCACTTTTTTCTTTTAAATTTCCCTCCAGATTATCGTAGATGATGATGACAGTAAGATATGGTCGCTCTATGACGCAGGCCCCCGAAGTATCAGGTGTCCTCTCATATTCCTGCCCCCTGTCAGTGGAACTGCAGATGTCTTTTTCCGGCAGATTTTGGCTCTGACTGGATGGGGTTACCGGGTTATCGCTGTAAGTATTACTGATTCAGTATTAAAATGTAGACCGATGTTTTGTGGGTTTGTGTGTGTGTGTGTGTGTGTGCGCGCTTCTGTCTCTGATCAGCTATAGTAATAGGCACAGTTTGTTTGTTTGTTTGTTTGTTTGAGACGGAGTCTCACTCTGTTGCCTAGGGCTGGAGTGCAGTGGCGCGATCTCAGCTCACTGCAATCTCCGTCTCCCAGGTTCAAGCAATTCTCCTGCCTCAGCCTCCTGAGTAGCTGGGATTACAGGTGCCCATCACTATGCCCAGCTAATTTTTTGTATTTTTAGTAGAGACGGGGTTTTGCCATGTTGGCCAGGCTGGTCTCGAACTCCTGACCTCATGATTCACCTGCCTCAGCCTTACAAAGTGCTGAGATTCCAGCCATGAGCCACCGCGCCCGGCTGGGCAGTTTTTTTTAATTGAGGAAAGATATTGTTTCCTATTTTAATATGTGAGATGAAGCCTTTTGAAGGAGGCTGGTGTGAGTCCACAGTCACACAGAGATTCAGAGGGAACAAACCTCTATTGGCAGCCTCTCCATGCCCAGCGTTTACGTGCATTCTCTCCTGACGCTCAACTCGGAGTGGTTGGAAGTGTTGTCCTTGTTTACAGATGAAGAAACTGAGGTCTGGCTCACACAGCCAGTAAGTGGTGGAGGGAGGAACTGAGCTGCGTCTCCTGGCTCTGTTTCTGCTCCTCGTTTTACCACAGCACTGCTTCCAGGGTTGCTGAGCATGGAATATTAGACAACAAAGGGATTAACTAACACACAAGTGACTGAAAAGCTGGCTTTTCATGTAAATCTTTGATATTTGAGGTGAGATTCATTAATTAGCTCATACGTTAGCATTTGGTTAGGAAGATTTTTGTTCCTGATTATTACTTTATAGCTGAGTTTGGTCTAAATCCAGTTTCCCACTGATCATTCTTGAGTCTTCTCTGGGAGAAAAGTGTGTGGGAAAGGCACTCTTCCTGGTGACTGATCTGATTTTTCTTTTTTTTTTGCATGCTTCCACTGTAACGACACAGGTTGGTTAGGACGTTGGTCTCCTAATTTCCCAGGAAGGAGAGAGCCTTTTTAGCTGGCAGTTGCCTGCAGTATTCACTTGTAAGTGGTACTCCCGGTGGGAGTGCTGCTGTTAGTGTATGTGTTATTTACTGTTGAAGGGGATGAAAAAGCATGTCACATGTCTTCTCTTGGAAGGTAACTGAAAATTCTACTGAGGTTACCACCAACTGAGGCCACACAAAAGAAATCAGTTCCTCTTCCTCCTGAGAACCCATCTCTTACTTGAGAAAACAGTTATCATCACCACCACCTGCTGCTTTTCTCCTGGGTCTTTTCTTCTCTGGCTTAATTTCTCCAGCTTCTTTAACCATTCGTCACATGACATGTTTGAGCCTCTGCAACATAATCCTCCTTTGTTCAGACTTTCAGTCATTCCTCTTCACAAACAGCATTCTAGAACAGGGTAGGAACTGCCCTCATCCCAGCCCCTCTGCAGCCTGAGACATGACACTACCATTTTTGGTGGCCCCTGTTGATCAGCCAGGGAGGGGGAGCCAAGCAGCCTGCAGGTGCCCATCCCACTTGGGAGTGCTGTCCAACGGCATTTCTCGCTCCACAGTGGCAGATCATGAGAGCCTTGGCTTCTGGCTGGATGTTTCTTCTTTACCCTCAAGGTTCTCGATGTGGGCTTTCCCTGTTTCGTTAGGATAGTTAATCAAGAAAAGGTCAACAGCGTCTTGATCAGAATGTTCAGCTCCATGAGGTTGTGGAACTTATTTGATATTTGTTAGTATCTAGCAGTTACAATGCACAGACGTTTTTAAATTTTTTTTTTGTTGTAATTGTAGATTCACATGCAGTGTAAAAAATAGTTCAGAGAAATATTCTTTTTACACATTTCCCCAGTTTCCGCCAAACCTTTGCAAAACTGTAGTACAATATCACAACCAGGATATTGATATTACTACAATCTACCAATCTCATTCAGGTTTCTCCAGTTCTGCTTGAACACATCAGTTTGTATGTATTAAGTTGTGTATAATTTTGTCACCTATGTGGGCATGGATATTTATAAATTAAAGACTCCATGAAAATATCATCCCCTTTCTTTTAGGCTATCATCTGACTCAAATTCTCAAACTTTCTGCTAGGGAGAATCCGTTCCCCATTCTTTCTTGGAATGGTGGAAGTTTTACCCACAAATAGAATTTTAATAATAAAAGTCATACATCAAATCTAAAATGATCCCATAATTCATTTGGCAGTATCCATTCCAGTGATTCATCAATAACAAAATGAACCTAAGTGCTTAAACAATAAGCCTGTTAGACGAGGTTTTTTGGGGGTTTTTTTTGTTTTTGTTTTTGTTTTTTGGTGACGGAGACTCGCTCTGTCGCTCCAGCTAGAGTGCAGTAGTATGATCTCGGCTCATGCAACCTCCACCTCCCAGGCTCAAGCAATTCTCATGCCTCAACTTCCCCAGTAGCTGGGATTACAGCTGCCTGCCACCATGCCTGGATAATTTTTGTATTTTTTTAGTAGAGATGGGGTTTCACCATGTTGCCCAGGCTGGTCTCAAACTTTTGACCTCAAGTGATTCCCCCGCCTTGGCCTCCCAAAGCAGTGGGATTACAAGCGTGAGCCACTGCGCCCAGCCAGTGGGTTTTATATGTACATAAAAAAGGAATTCCTGACCAGGTGCGGTGGCTCACGCCTGTAATTCCAACACTTCGGGAGGCCGAGGTGGGTGGATCACGAGGTCAGGAGATCCAGACCATCCTGGCTAACACAGTGAAACCCCGTCTCTACTAAAAATACAAAAAAAAAAAGAAAATTAGTCGGGCGTGGTGGCACGCGCCTGTAGTCCCAGCTACTTGAGAGACTGAGGCAGGAGAATCGCTTGAACCCAGGAGGCGGAGGTTGCAGTGAACTGAGATCGTACCACTGCACTCCAGCATGGGTGACAGAGTGAGACTCCATCTCAAACAACAAAAAAAGGAATTCTTAGGGGACAAACCTGAGTCCCTTAGAAATGAGTTTGTGACTTGTACTTCTTTTTCCTCATCATTGCCAGCATTAATAGACAGGCTACATATAGTCAAGTACCATACTTCTTTTTCACAAACAGAAGTACAATAGCCTGGCATGGTACTTCTGTTGGCTCACACCCGTAATCCCAGTACTCTGGGAAGCTGAGGCAGTCAAATCGCTTGAGGCAGGCAAATCGCTTGAGCCCAGGAGTTCAAGACCAGCCTGGGCAACATGGCAAAACCCCATTTCTACAAAAAATATATATATAAAAATTAGCCAGGCATGGTGGTGCATGCCTGTGATTCCAGCTACTGGGGGGCTGAGGTGGGAGCATCGCTTGCGCCCAGGAGGTTGTGGCTGCAGTGAGCTTACAATTGTGCCAATGCACTCTAGCCTGGGTGAGAGAGAGAGAGAGAGAGACCCTATCTCAAAAACAAGCTGGGTGTAGTGGCTCGTGCCTGTAATTCCAACACTGTGGGAGGCCAAGGCAGGTGGATCACTTGAGGTCAGGAGTTTGAGACTAGCTTGGCCAACATGGCAAAACTGTGTCTGTACTAAAAATACAAAAATCAGCTGGGTATGGTGGTGGACATCTGTAATCTCAGCTACTCAGGAGGCTGAGGTAGGAGAATCACTCAAACCCGGGAGGCAGAGGTGGCATGAGTCGAGATTGCACCACTGCCCTCCAGCCTGGGCAACAGAGGAGACTGTCTCAAGAAACAAACACCCCAAAGTACAATAAATGAAATAGAGTAACTAAGTCATTTAAAAGAAGAGGAACAACTTTACTGAATACCCCCTTAAAGAAATGCTACCAAAAAGAGAGGGAGCTCTCCTTAGAACAAATTTTGTTTCCATCTCTCCTGAGCCATAATTCTGAATGAAATTAGATTTAAGAGAAAACCATATTTCTTTACTGGGATGGGTTCTGGTATGTTCATCCTTGAACCCCAGACTTTTTCAGCTGTTTAGAAAGGAAATTGATGGGAATTGAAATTGTTACTCACATAATATCATTAGAATGTGCTTACTTTTTATACTCTTTTAATTTGGTCTGTTAGATAAAATGTGAATTATGAAGTTTCGTAAAAAGTGAGAGCTTATTTTTACATATTTTGAATAAGGAGCAGCGCTTGAGCAAAAGAGAAATGCCACTGTTTGAGTCCTAAGTTTTTCAAATACATGAGTTGCATTTTTACTTTTATGATTTTTAAAATAAAATTATTGTTATTATTTCAGTTGCAGTATCCAGTTTATTGGGACCATCTTGAGTTCTGTGATGGATTCAGAAAACTTTTAGACCATTTACAATTGGATAAAGTGAGTACCCTGAAACTAATTACATACATACAATTTTTTTTTATTTTTTGAGATGAAGTCTCACTCTGTCACCCAGGCTGGAGTGCAGTGGCACGATATCAGCTCACTGCAACCTCCCCCTCCCAGGTTCAAGTGATTCTCCTGCCTCAACCTCCAAAGTAGCTGGGATTACAGGCATGTGCCACCATGCCTGACTAATTTTTGTGTTTTTAGTAAAGATGGGGTGTCGCCATGTTGGCCAGACTGCTCTCAAACTGCTGACCGCAAGTGATCCGCCCACCCCAGCCTCCCGAAGTGCTGGGATTACAGGCGTGAGCCACTGCGCCTGGCCCTCTTTTATTTTTTAATAATAGCTTTATTGCAACATAATTCATATACCATGTAATTTACCCTTTTAAGTATACAGCTCCATGTTTTTCAGTATACTCCCAGGTATGTGCAACCATCACTGCAATGTTTTATAATTTTTTTAATGCCAAAAACCTCATATTCATTAGCAGTCGGTCCTCATCTTCCCCCTTACTAGCCCTGCAACCTAATTTACTTTTTTATCTCTATGGATTTGCCTATTCTAGATATTTTACATAAGTGGAATCATATCATATATGTGGTCTTTTTGACTGGCTTTTTTTACTTAGCATTATGAGTTTAAGGTTCATTCATGTTGAAGCCAGAATCAATACTTCGTTTCTCTTTACAACTAAATCATATTTTTATGAATATGCCATATCTTGTTTAACCATTAATCAGCTGATGCACATTTGGGTTGTTTTTGCCTTTTGGATGTCATGAATAATGCTGCCATGAACATTCATGTACGAGTTTTTGTGTCGACATATGTTTTCAATTCTCTTAGGTATATGTTTAGGGGTGGAATTACTGAATCACAGTTTTCTTAGACATAAACCACTAAATGATTTTGGGTTTTTTCTTTTTTTTTTTTTTTTATTGAGACAGTCTTTCACTGTGTCACCCAGGCTAGAGTGCGGTGATGCAATCATGGCTCACTGCAGCCTCAACCTCTTGGGCTCAAGCAGTCCTCCCACCTCAGCCTCCCAAGTAGCTAGGACTATAGGCACATACCACAATGCCTGGCTAATTTTTGTATTTTTAGTATACAGGCCTTTGCTATATTTCCCTGGCTTGGTTTTGTTTTCTTTTTTTCTTTCTTTTTTTGTTTTTTTAGACAGAGTCTCACTCTGTCACCCAGGCTGGGGTGCAGTGGTGCGATCTCGGCTCACTGCAACCTCCGCCTTCCGGGTTCAAGTGATTCTCTACCTCAGCCTCCTGAGTAGCTGGGACTACAGGCACACACCACCTTGCCTGGCTAGCTTTTTGTATTTTTAGTAGAGGCGGGGTTTCACCATGCTGGCCAGGCTGGTCTTGAACTCCTGACCTTGTGATCCGCCTGCCTCAGCCTCCCATAGTGCTGGGATTACTGGCATGAGCCACTGCGCCTGGCCTGGTTTTGTTTTCTAATGCAATCTGTGAATGATATTTTTTTAAATTATATAACTTGGATGCAGAGTTGTATTATCTTGATGGACTGTGTAAATTGCATTTAAATACAATATTTTCTAAATTTCTAGCTGCTGTAAATATTTTAGTGTATTGGCTAATGATAACATATTCTGTGGTTAGTGATAATTGAAGCAACTTTTTAATACTCATGTTCAAGATTGATCAGTATTTTAGGATCTGCCTCATATTTGTTTATAATTAGGTTCATCTTTTTGGCGCTTCTTTGGGAGGCTTTTTGGCCCAGAAATTTGCTGAATACACTCACAAATCTCCTAGAGTCCATTCCCTAATCCTCTGCAATTCCTTCAGTGACACCTCTATCTTCAACCAAACTTGGACTGCAAACAGGTAAGAACAAAATTATTATTTCTGTTCAGTGAAATTTTGAAAATGTTGGCTTTTGAGTGTTTGGTATATTAGGAAGGGACGGCTTATATCTACTTCTATATTCTGCAACTTCCTTGGCTTTTTTTTTTTTTTTTGATACAGAATCTTGCTCTGTCACCTAGCCTGAAGTGCAGTGGTACAACCACAGCTCACTGCAGCCTTTATTTCCCAGGCTTAAGCGATCCTCCTACCTCAGCCTCACAAGTAGCCGGAACTACAGGCAGGCATGCGTGGCACCACACCTGGTTAATTTCTGTATTTTTTTGTAGAGATGGGATTTTGCCATGTTGCCCCATGCTGGTCTCTAACTCCAGGGCTCAAGCGATCTGCCCACCTTGGCCTCCCGAAGTTCTGGGATTACAGGCATGAGTCACTGTGCCCGGCTGTTTCTTGGCTTTTAAAATTAGAAACAATTACCTTTACAAAAGGAAAGAATTGAATGAACTCTAAATTCAGCTTTATTACCCTAAATTTTAAAATTTTGTTTAATATTCATTAATACACTTTTGCTGTTTCTATTCAGTAATACACTTTTGCTGTTTCTATTCAGTACTTCTATATAAATACCATGTTCTGTTTATCCCACTTATTATTTTGTGTAAACAGTTCCATGTATTGACTGACATAGTTTTATTAGGCATTTGACTTTTCCCAATTCTTCATCACATTCTACAGTAAATCTTTGTACAAATTACTGGGTTTTTTCCCTTACCGATTTTTTTCCTTGAGATATGTTCTCCAAATGGAAAGACTAGAGCATTTGGTCTGTCAACAGATGTTCTGCACATCATGACCCTTGTATTAGTCTGTTCTTCCAAAAGATAGAAATGGTGGAAATGAGGCCGGGTGCAGTGGCTCACACCTGTAATCCCAGCACTTTGGGAGGCTGAGGTGGCTGGATCACCTGAGATTGGGAGTTTGAGACCAGCCTGACCAACATGGAGAAACCCCATCTCTACTAAAAATACAAAATTAGCTGGGCATGGTGGTGCATACCTGTAATCCTAGCTACTCGGGAGGCTGAGGCAGGAGAATCACTTGAACCCGGGCGGCAGAGGTTGCGGCGAGCTGCGATCACGCCATTGCACTCCAGCCTAGGCAACAGGAGCAAAACTCCATCTCAAAAAAAAAAAAAGAAATGGTGGAAATGCTTCAGGAGCAGCCAGGGGGGTACTTGTTTCCTAGGAGCCATCCTTTCATTGATTTTATCATTTTAAGTAATTGATAGGTATCTATGATGCCATACAGCTGGCCACAGGACTTTTTTTTTAAAGGCTAGAGCCTCGCCTTGCTAGCAATGAAAGAAATATCTCTACAAATAATAATAATATTTGTATCTCTACAAATAATAATAATAATAAATTAGCCAGATACCATGGTACACAGCTGCAGTCCTAGCTAATCAGGAGGCTGAGGCAGGAGGATCGCTTGAGCCCAAGAGTTCGAGGCTGCAGTGAACCACAATCATGCCTCTGTACTCCAGGCTGGGTGACAGAGCAAGACCCTATTTCAAAAAAAAAAGCCCAATGACTAAACACATCTGTATGATCAGTGTTTTCAAATAATGTATAGGGAAGTATTGTTTTCACATCTACTTAAGATTGCACTCTGATATTTTTTAGTTTTTCTGATGTTACCTTAGTAGTTACTCAGTGTTCATGCAACAATTTCTTGTATACATTAGCTACTTTACAAATCCTTCCCGTCCAGATAATGCACTAAATAATGCTCATTATTTTTGGTGATTTTTATTGCTGTTCTAATTGTTAGACTGCCAAGACAGCCCCCATTCAGTTTGTGCTGTGGCACACGAGCTGCTTTTTGTCAAGTATCAGAGTGCTTACTGTGTGCCACACACTGAGGATACAGGAGTGAGCAAAGCCAACAGGGTCTACCCCTTACAGAGCGTACTTAGACCTCGTCACCTTCAAAAGATGAGAAAGTGATGGGGCTAGGAGAGAAGTTAGAAAGTTAACTGGAAGGTGACTCAGTGTTCCTTTTGAGGGAAGCTCAACTTCCAGCAAGGCTGTCCCAATGATAATAAGCATCAGAAGGTAGTTTGCACCTCATCTAAGTAATTTTCATCATAGGTTTAGAGAAATTAGTGTTTACCCTCCAAGATGGCTCTTAACAGTTGAAATTAATGGAATAAATATAAACTAAAGATCATATATAGAAATCCATAAAGATCTGACCAGTCACAGTGGCTCACACCTGTAATCCCAGCACTTTGGGAGGCAGAGGTAAGAGCATTGCTTGAGTCCAGGAGTTCTAGACCAGCCTGGGTAACATAGCAACACCCTGCCTCTACAGAAAAAAAATTTTTTTTGAGATGAGAGTCTCACTCTGTTGCCCAGGCTGGAGTGCAGTGGCACGATCTGACTGCAACCTCCACCCTCCAGGTTCAAGTGATTCTCCTGCCTCAGCCTCCCGAGTAGCTGGGATTACAGGCGCCTGTCTAAATTAGCCCCTGGCTAATTTTTGTAGTTTTAGTAAGAGGCAGGGTTTCACCATCTTGGCCAGGCTGGTTTTGAACTCCTGACCTCGTGATCCACCCACCTTGGCCTCCCAAAGTGCTGGATTACAGGCATGAGCCACTGCACCTGGCTCAGTAAATTTTTTTTTTTTTTTTTTTTGGAGAGGGAGTCTGGCTCTGTCACCCAGGCTGGAGTGCAGTGGCACGATCTCTGCCCACTGCAAGCTCCGTCTCCCAGGCTCAGGCCATTCCCCTGCCTCAGCCTTCCGAGTAGCTGGGACTACAGGCGTGCGCCACCATGCGCGGCTAATTTTTGGTATTTTTAGTGGAGAGAGGGTTTCACTGTGTTAGCCAGGATGGCCTCCCAAAGTGCTAGGATTACAGGCGTGAGCCACGCCTGGCCCTGGCTCAGTGAATTTTTTAAAAATTAGCCAGGCCTGGTAGTGCGAGCCTGTAGTCCCAGCTACTCGGGAGGCCAAAGTGGAAAGATCACTTAGCAGGAGTTTGAGGCTACAGTAAGCTATGATCACAATACTGCACTTTAGCCTGGGCAACAGAGTGAGACCCTGTCTCTAAAAATTTTTTTTTTAATTGTTTCAATGAAAAAATAAAAAGAGGCCAGGAGTGGCTCACGCCTGTGTTCCCAGCACTGTGGGAGGCTGAGGTGGGTGGATCACTTGAGGCCAGGAGTTTGCCACTAGCCTGGCCAACATTGCAAAAGCTCATCTTTACTAAAAATACAAAAGTTAGCCAGGTGTGATGGCATGCACCTGTAGTCCCAGCTACTCGAGAGGCTGGGGCATGAGAATTGCTTGAGCCCAGGAGGCAGAGGTTGCAGCCAGCTGAGATCACACCACTGCACTTCCAGCATGGGCAACTGAGACTCTGTCTCCAAAAATAATAACAATAATAAATTGAAAATATAAATCTATAAATATCAATTTGTCTTGAATTAGCCAAGTTGAATCTAATAGTAGCAAATTTGGGGAGTTGCAATAACTTTCAAATTGGGATTTTTGAAATCTATTTTGAAATATCAATCAGTAAAAAGATAATATCAACCAGAAGGAAAGAATATTTCTCTTAATGCTCAGTTTTCCAAAGGAAATAGTTTAATCCTTGGAAATAGGGCCAATTAGAAAAAAAAAAAAAAAACTTGGACTCATCAGGATGTCTATCTCAGTAAACGTATTTTGAAATATCACTTATAATTATCCTAAATCCTCAAATAAAAGTTTAATTACATGAACCCATAACTGTTTGGAAACTTGGGAAAGTGTGTATAAAAGCCAAATGCTGAGCTCTTTGGAGGAGGGGATTAGGACTTTTTATTTCTAGATCCTAAGCTAATACCAAGCTTTAATGTTCAATGAATATTTGCCATGTGTAGTCTCGGAAGTTTAAATTATAAAGTCTTTGTGTTTTACAGCTTTTGGCTGATGCCCGCATTTATGCTCAAAAAAATAGTTCTTGGAAATTTTTCATCTGGCCCGGTGGACCCTATGATGGCTGATGCCATTGATTTCATGGTAGACAGGGTAAGGATCATGACATTGGGGTGGGGACACATTGTATTGGGAATTTTTACATCTACTTGGTTCCAGAAGACAGATCTGTCTCACAAGTATGTGTTAGAGGTATTTGCTAAGCAGATTAATACATCTGAGCAGATATTATTGCTGGTAAGGGCTTGTCTACATTAGTGCTTCCCACCAGCTGTTTGTCAAAATCACTTAGGGAAGCTTTCAAAGGCCTCACAACAGACCATCCATCTGGCATCCCTGGGCATGGGATCTGTGAATCTATTTTTACTTCAGTCTTTTCCTTTACTCACCAGGTACATCTGATGAACCAGGTCTGTTGGCTTGCATTTAGGAACTCCTGGGCTAGATGATTTCTCAAGTCTCTTCTAGCTCTAAGATCCCTTAAAGGTTTATCTTAAAAAAACATACCAAAAAAAAAAACATGTATCTGTCACCTTTGAGCACTAGGAATTGGCTTGCTGCCCATAGGCACCTGGCTGGAGTAGGCAGTGTAGGCTGAGAGCTATAGAAGGCCAGGTTTCATTGGTTTATATCCAGGTTTCCAGAATAGAAAAATGCCACCACCTCCTGAGAAGCCCAGTTCATGGTCTCTCACCTATGTTGTGGTTCCTCACTGGTGACTTTTCTGGCCCCACCACAGATGATACCACCTTTATAAGCACAAATGTTGTCTGTGGATTTAATGTAAATGTGAAAAATAAAATTATTTCAAAAACTTTACCTGTATTTCTTCCTGCAGCTAGAAAGTTTGGGTCAGAGTGAACTGGCTTCAAGACTTACCTTGAATTGTCAAAATTCCTATGTGGAACCTCATAAAATTCGGGACATCCCTGTAACCATTATGGATGTAAGCTTCCTTTTAAGTAAAATAGCTGCTTTGCTTTTTAAAATGTGTCTGTCAAGATCTCCTAAAAAACTATTTGATAACTTTCAATGTGCCTCTTCAAATGCTGCCTTGGCTTTTGTTTTTACCCTCCAGCTTTCTCAATTCCAAAATAATCTGTTTATTGCTTATCTTGGATTTCTTTCTGGCAGGAATAACACCATTGAAATCAAAATAGACTGAACACAGAGGCTTATGCCTGTAATCCCAGCGCTTTGGGAGGCTGAGGCAGGAGGATTGCTTGAGTCCAAGAGTTCAGGACCAGCCTGGGCAACATAGCGAGACCCTGTCTTCTATTTATTAGAAAAGATAAAAATAAAAATGAATCAAAATAAATTTAAACAAGAGAGTCTACCCATTTGATGTATTTTTGCTGTTCTCATCAATAGATACTGCGCCTTAGCCATTACATATATGGGCAGCAAAGAGAAGGTGCTTCACAAGAGTGGAGAATCAAGAATTCCATAGTCTAATTACCACAAAAGCTTGCTTATTTTTTCATTGTGGTAAAATATATGTTAAAAATATGCCATTTTAACCATTTTTAAGTGCATAGTTGAGTGGCATTAAGTATATTCACAGTTCTGCAACCATCACCATTTTCACAACATTTTCATCATTCCAAGAAGAAATTCCATACCCATTAAACAATAACTCCCGTGCCCTTTTTTCCCCCGGCCTCTGATAAGCAACAGTCTATTTTCTGTCTGTAAAAATTTGCCTATTCTAGGAACCTCATATAAGTGGAATCCTACAACATTTATCCTTTTGTGCGGCTATTTCACTTAGCATAATGTTTCACAAGACTTATCTTGAAATGTTATACATGTGTCAGAATGTCATTTCTTTCTTTCTTTTTTTTTGAAACCGTCTCACTCTGTTCCTCAGGCTGGAGTGCAGTGGCACAATCTCAGCTCACTGCAACCTCTGCCTCCCAGGCCCAAACAATCCTCCCTCCTCAGCCTCCTGAGCAGCTTGGACCACAGGTGCACACCCACTACATCTGGCTAATTTTTTGTAGAGATGGGGTTTCACCATGTTGCCCATGCTGGACTCAAACTCTGAGACTCAAACTATCTGCCTGCCTGGGCCTCCCAAAGTGCTATTACAGGCGTGAGCCACCACGCCCAGCCTGCCATTTCTTTTTAAAGCTGGATAATATCCACCAATAAAACCAGTGTTGGTTTATACCACATTTTGTTTATCCATTCATCCGTCAGTGGATACTTGGGCTGTGTTCAGCTTTTGGCAATTGTGAATAATGCTTCTATGAACATTGGTATAAAAGTGTATGTTTGGGCAGGGCACAGTGGCTCACGCCTGTAATCCCAGCACTGTGGGAGGCTGACTCAGGATGATTGCTTGAGCCCAGGAATTCGAGACCAGTCTGGGCAATATAGGAGACCCTGTCTCTACTACTAATAAAAAAAATTAGCCAGACATGGTGCCACATCCCTGTGATCCCAGCTACTTGGGAGCTGAGGTGGGAGGATCACCTGAGCCTGGAGTGAGCCATGATCATGCCACTGTGCTCCAGCCTGGGCAACAGAGTGAAACCCTGTCAAAAAATGTATGTATATTTGAGTTCCTGCTTTTAATTCTTTTTTATTTATTTTAAAATTATTTTTAAAAAATAATTTTTTGTTTTTTATTTTTGTAGGTACATAGTAGAGGTATCCTACTTTTAATTCTTTTGGACATATTAGAATTGTACTTTTTGAAGAACCGCCATACTGTCTTCCACAGTGGCTGTACCATTTCATGTTCCTACCAACAATGCACAAAGGTGCCAGTTTCTCTATATCCTGGACATTTATTTCTGGTTTTTTGGTTGGTACTCATCCTAATGGATGTGAATTGGTATCTCACTATGGTTTCAACTTACTTAAAAAAAAATATATGATTATTTTGCCTTATAAATGGATTTGTTCCTAAATTCAAATAATATGGTTTTTTTTTTTTTTTTTTTGAGATGGAGTCTTGCTCTGTCGCCCGGGCTGGAGTGCAGTGGCCGGATCTCAGCTCACTGCAAGCTCCGCCTCCCGGGTTTACGCCATGCTCCTGCCTCAGCCTCCCGAGTAGCGGGGACTACAGGCGCCCGCCACCTCGCCCGGCTAGTTTTTTGTGTTTTTAGTAGAGACGGGGTTTCACCGTGTTAGCCAGGATGGTCTCGATCTCCTGACCTCGTGATCCGCCCGTCTCGGCCTCCCAAAGTGCTGGGATTACAGGCTTGAGCCACCGTGCCCGGCTAATATGGTTTTTGTGTTTTTGTTTTTGAGATGAAGTCTCGCTCAGTTGCCCAGGCTGGAGTGCAATGGCGTGATCTCAGCTCACTGCAAGCTCTGCCTCCCGGGTTCATGCCATTCTCCTGCTTCAGCCTCCCAAGTAGCTGGGACTACAGGCGCCCGCCACCACGTCTAGCTAATTTTTTGTATTTTTAGTAGAGTCGGAGTTTCACCATGTTAGCCAGGATAGTCTCAATCTCCTGACCTCATGATCGGCCCACCTCAGCCTCCCAAAGTGCTGGGATTACAGGCATGAGCCACTGCACCCAGCCAAATATGGTATTTTTAATAATGGGTTTTTGTCAGGAAATTATCCGTTATTAGCGTGTAAACAACTTCTTATCCTCTGCCATAATCGCTGCATTCTAACATTTACCGTAACATAGAACAAGCTTTTCAATGGTCCTCACAGGACATTTGCTCTGCTTGCTCTTCTTTCAAAGCTGTGCTCACCCCCTGGGTTCATGGTCACTGAAAATGGCCTATAAGTTTTAGTTGGAGATGCACTTAAACATACAGATTTAGTATGGTATATTTAGTGTACAATACTTTTTGCTTCTTTTACTTTTTGAAAAATTTTGTTGCGTGTAAAAACATAAATGTGTATGGGTATTGAAAGATGTCTAGAATCATGCGCTGCAAACTGGCTTCCCCAAGAAAGAGTAGCTTATACTCTTTACATTTTTTTGGAATTTTTTTCACTGAGCCTAAATGACTTAGGTTGTTGCTTTTAGTTAATAATAAAAGTAAAAAGTTCTTTGGGGACCTCATGATCTTTTTGAAATTTATTGGCATTTGCAATGATTGTTCTCTATTATTCTGTTAACCTACTTAGCTATATTTGAGGAAAAAGGAAATTCATGGTAGAATTTCTCCACACCCCAGCCGAGCCCGGTGACTCACATTTGTAATCCCAGCATTTTGGGAGGCTGAGGCGGGCAGATCACCTGCGGTCAGGAGTTCAAGACCAGCCTGGCCAACATGGTAAAACCCCGTCTCTACTAAAAATACAAAAATTAGCTAGGTATGGTGGCACATGCCTGTAATCCCAGCTACTCAGGAGGCTGAGGCAGGAAAATTGCTTGAACCCAGGAGGTGGAGGTTGCAGTGAGTCAAGATGGTACCACTGCACTCCAGCCTGGGCGACAGAGCAAGACTCCATCTCAAAAAAAAAAAAAAAAAAAAAAAAAAGCTTCCTCCTACCAAAAGAATGCAGGAGCTGCTCTGCAGCAAAATCTGTAGCTATTGTCCTAGGTTGGACTTAGAAGTCACAAGGGATCAGCAGTGGAGGTAGTTCAGGCTGCTAGGGGTTCAGAATTGTCTCTTCATATGAAAGGAATACTTAGGGTAGCATTTCCATAATGTGAAAAGAACATATTAAAACACCAGTCGATTACAGCGTTGTGTATGTGTGTGTGTGTTTTACCTTTCCTATGGTGCTGAAGCTTTATGTTTTTTTAAAGGTATTTGATCAGAGTGCACTTTCAACTGAAGCTAAAGAAGAAATGTACAAGCTGTATCCTAATGCCCGAAGAGCTCACCTGAAAACAGGAGGCAATTTCCCATACCTGTGCAGAAGTGCAGAGGTGAATCTTTATGTACAGGTAAGGCCTAGTTTGAAACCCAGAGCACTCTGAGCCCAACATACGTTTGCAACATGAAGCCTTTTTTTTTAATGGACTAGTAAGGGAATCAGGGAACTACAGAATTCCTTGTAGGAATGAGGCATTGACTTGATAAAAGTGGTTTACATTTATAATTTGTAGGATAATGTGAACAGGTGTATCAGAGATCCCTTTTCTAAGGACAGCAGGCCTGCGTTCACACACTGAGGTTACCATTGGTATGATGTGACCTTGCCCTCTGGACATAGTGAATTCCGTCAGAGCAAGACATCCGACCTAAATGGGGTCAATCTGAGTCCTGTGAAGTGACTTCTTGATCTAATTTTAATGCACTAAAAGAAAACCCTGCCAAGCGCAGTGGCTCATGCCTGTAATCTCAGCACTTTGGGAGGCTGAGGTGGGCAGATCACAAGGTCAGGAGTTCAAGACCAGACTGGCTAATATAGTGAAACCCTATCTCTACTAAAAATACAAAAAAATTAACTGGACATGGTGGCATGCACCTGTAGTCCCAGCTACTCAGGAGGCTGAGGCAGAAGAATCTCTTGAACCCTGGAGGCAGAGGTTATAGTGAGCCGAGATGACACCATTGCATTCCAGCCCGGGCGACAGAGCAAGACTCCATCTCAAAAAAAAAAAAAAAAAAAAGAAAGCACTAGCAAACACCATCCCTTCATACTCTAACTAAATGGATAATAGAATAGCAGTGAAGGGTGAGTGCCCTGGCAATTTGGCAAGAAGAATCAAGAGCCTTAAAAAACCAGTCATATTCCTTGATCCTGTCATCCCCTTATAGAAGACAGGGTCCTAAAGACAGGATCCTAAGCAGGAAAGCTTGATGCCCGGAGATATTCATCATAGCAGCACTAGTCACAGTAGCAGAAGATTGGAAGGACCTAACTCAGCAGAAGGGAAGGGTAAACGTCTCATGAGCATGCACCGTCTAAGGTGTCTCAGGAGACTCTGCAGGGACTCAGGGAGACTGCTCAGGGAGTGAGGAACAAAGATCCCAAATGTGGTTTCAAAAAATTCTTCGACTTTTCTCTATTTAGTATGTATTAGTCTGTAAATTTTAGAAGTATAAGACATTTGTCTACTATGGTGATGTTTTCCTACCAAACTTTTTATAGAGGGCAGTATACATTTTACTCTGTAATGCAGCTATTTAAAATAATGATTCTGGCAGGGTGCAGTGGCTCACACCTGTAATACCATCTCTTTGGGAGGCCGAGACAGATGGATCACCTGAGGTCAGGAGTTTGAAACCAGCCTGGCCAACATGGTGAAACCCTGTCTCTACTAAAAATACAAAAATTAGCTGGGCGTGGTGGCAGGCACCTGTAATCCCAACTACTCAGGAGGCTGAGGCAGGAGAATTGGGTGAACCCGGGAGGCAGAGGTTGGAGTGAGCAAGATAGTACCACTGCACTCCAGCCTGGGCGACAAGAGTGACTCTCCAGCTCAAAAAATAAATTAAAATAAAATAAAATCATGATTCTGCATTTCAACAGATACATTTGCTACAATTCCATGGAACCAAATACGCAGCCATTGACCCATCAATGGTCAGTGCTGAGGAGCTTGAGGTACAGAAAGGCAGCCTCGGCATCAACCAGGAGGAGCAGTAGTGTGTGTCTTGCTGTCAATGATGAGTTGACCCGGTGTGTTCTCGTATAGTCAGTGGCATCAGCGCCCGCCAGCCAGCCTTTTCCTTCAGGTTCGTCAGGCTCACCGGTTCTCACTGTGTCTGGGAAGTAGGACTGATGGTCATCTTCGTGACAGGCAGCAGCTCCACTAAGCCTGAGCAACTGTTCCCTCTTGGTTTTCTTAGCTTTTGAATTTGAAGAAGTACTTTCGAAGATTCCCATTTTAAGAACCATGCAAATTTTGCTACCAAAAGTCTTCACCACTGTGTTCTTAAGTGAATGTTAACTTCTGAGGTTTGGAACTTTGTGGTGTTTTTTCCTTCTTTTCTTTTCCATTCTTCTTTCTTTCTTTTTATGTTGTTTGCTGTAAATGCTGCACATCCAGATTGCATATTGGGACATTGGTTATTTTATGCTTTCTTGGATATAACCATGATCAGAGTGCCATGGCCACTACCCCACTGTTTGCTCTCCTGCAAATCAACTGCTTTTAATTTACACTTAAGCAAATTGTTTTGAGTGTTAGCTACTGCCTTTCTAGATATTACAGTCATTTGGAATAAAAATTCAGTTTCACTGAGTCGCTTTTGTGATTATTGTTGCTGCCCAACTGGGCTACACAGGCCTAGGACTTTCTGAGAAGTAGGTCATGGTTGTCAATTCTGTGTGACTTTGGGTAAGTTACTTAATCTCCCAGAAGTATAGTTTGCACATCATAAAATAACCCTAAGCTATTGTTTATTGATCTACTGTGTGCCAGGTACCTTTCTTATCTTCATTCTTTCCCCTGAGTGGAAATGTTTAAACCCACATAAAGTAGAGAAAATGGCATAATAAATGATGTCCCCATCACCCAGCTTCAAAAATTATCAACTCTCAGTATTGCTTATGTCTTTTTTTTTTTTTTTGAGACAGAGTTTTGCTCTTGTTGCCTAGGCAACAAGAGTGCAATGGCGTGATCTCAACTCACCACAACCTCCACCTCCTGAGTTCAAGCGATTCTCCTGCCTCAGCCTCCCGAGTAGCTGGGATTACAGGCATGCACCACTACCCTGGCTAATTTTGTATTTTTAGTAGAGTCAGGGTTTCTCCATGTTGGTCAGGCTGGTCTCGAACTCCCGACCTCAGGTGATCCGCCCGCCTCAGCCTCAGCCTCCCAAAGTGCTGGGATTATAGGCGTGAACCGCTGTGCCCAGCCTTGTTCATCTTTTAACCTACCTGCATTTCTTCCACACATGCTGCTATCGCTAAATTATTTTAAAGCCATTTCTGGTGCTGTATCATTTCATCTGTAAGTATTTCTATGTGTACCTTTAAAATACAGCCTTAATACCATTATCACACTTAAAACTTTACCAATAATTCCTTCAATTATTTACCAATAATTCCTTCACTATATTGTCTAATAATCCAGTGAATGTTCTCACTCACAATTATTCTACTTTTTTTTTTAGGTGACTTGTTCTAATCGGGTTTCATATATAGTCCACACTTTGTATTTGATTGAAGTGTCTCTTAGATTCCTTTTGAACTGGAAGCTCCTCCTCCCTCTATTTTTTTCTTGCCATATATTCAGTGAAGAAGCAGGTTCATTTGCCCTGTAGTTGCCCCACAGTCCAGATTTTCCAACTGCAGCCTCATGGTGTCCTTCCACTTGTTTCTCTGTCCCTGGTATTTCCTGTAAACTGGTAGTTACATCAAGAGGCTTGATCAGGTCAAGCTCGGTCTTTTTGGCAAGAACACTGCATAGGTGGGGCTGTGTGTTTCTCTTGCCTCATCTCAGGAGGCACATCACATCTGGTTGTGTCGAAGTTGTTATGATTGCTGGGTGTGTTCAGGCATCATCAGCCTGATCCAGTCCTGAGAAAGGCTCCTGCTGGCTTAGCTGCCACTGCTGACCATTGCACAGATGCATCATTCCATTAGGGGTTGCAGAACAGTAATAATACTAATTTTTATCTTTCCTTCTGCATTTATTAACTGGAAATTACCAATTTAAAAAAACCAAAAACTTGCCCTCCTCAACTGCTTGGTTTTGCCGAGGTACAATTTAGACAGAAAAATAAGCATCAGTGCTTCTTTCCCTTTATGTGCCAGGTTTCGGAATATTAGGTTGGCCATACCCTCTTAGACTTCATCCCCAGTACAGCCCTGATTATCCTGACTTTACAGGTGAGGACCTGGAGACTGGGAGAGGTCAAGAGACTTGCTCAGGGTCAAGCAGTAAGGGGTGGAGCTGGGATGCCAGCTTGAGTCTGACCATCCCTAAAACCAGTGATCTTTCCACAAAGGGGCCACAGTGTCTTCTCTATCTGTGGCTTGACAACAGTCGTGAGTTATGGAAACACTTGGTAAACCATAAGGGCGAAGCTTGACATTTTAACTAGTAGCATCTGAGGCTACTAGAGCTGTCTGACAGCTTTAACTACTCCCCAGCTCTGCACCCTGATGACTGCAAGTTGTCATTGCCAGCCCTGATCAATTTTGAGTACTGGTCTTGAATGCGTACTCAGGCCTATCAGGCCAGCCTTTGACAGGCATCCCAGCCTTCAACAGACTACCAGGCAAAAGCTGGTAGTCTAGCCCTATTATCTTAGGTCCTGGCATCACTGTTCCTTGGAATCCCCAGTTAGGAACGCAGCCATCTTAGACCCTCCACCCCCACTCACTCCTCCACCCCCATGTCTCAGGCTGAAGTGGATGTGGAGATGAAATTTGGGGTGCAAGATGTTTATTAAGGATCAACATCTGTGGCCTGGTGTGGTGGCTCACACCTGTAATCCCAGCACTTTGGGAGATCAAGGAGGGTGGATCACCGGAGGTCAGGAGTTCAAGACCAGCCAGGCCAACATAGAAAAACCCAATCTCTACTAAAAATACAAAAAAAATTGCCAGACCTGGCAGCATGTGCCTGTAACCCCAGTTACTCGGGAGGCTGAAGCCGGAGAATCACTTGAACCAGAGAGGCGGAGGTTACAGTGAGCTGAGATGGTGCCACTGCACTCCAGCCTAAGCAATAGAGTGAGACTCAATCTTCAAAACAAAACAAAAAAAAATCTGTGAAAGGAAGATGGATTGGGCAGACAGCGAAATTGAACTGTGATGCAGGCCTGATCAAGTACCCGCCAACTTGGTAGGGCACACAGGAGCTTGAAGTGCCCACTGGAATATTTTCATGGAGGACTAAAATGGCTGGGTCTCTATGCTCAGTTCCCAGAGGCAGCTGCCCTGGGGAAGGTAGGGCATTCGGTGGGGCAGCTCTCTGCAGCTGAGGCGGACACTGAAGGACTGACAGCTAGAGGCTGTCTGCCCAGTGCACTCCCGCAGCTGGGTGGAAAGGCCTTCCTGGAAGAAGGGGGTCCAGGCAGTGCATTTCCACATCTACTACACCCACATCCCCTGACTCTCAGAGATCTAGCAACTTGCCTCCAGACTTGAGCATTCCTCACTACAGGCCAGGCTTTGGCATCTCTTGCCCAGACTACTGCAGTCCTTACTGGCTCCACCAGCCATCTCCTCCCACCCCCACCTAGCTTCTGTGTGGTCCACACGCAGGTCTGATCTTGTCACTTGCCAGTGCATGAACACTAAGGACCTCTGTTGTGGAAATCAGACCACAGTTTCAGAAACTCTGAAGTAGGACTGTAACCATTTACTGAAGCTCTGCACACGGGAAGAGATGAGGGGAGCAACCTCCACTAAGAGCCAGGGACTCCACCTCTGTTCTTAACCTGTGCATTTTATAAGTTCATTTTGATACATGATGTGATCCAGGGCCTGCGCCCACTTCTAGAAGTTACCTTGGGATCCACAGGAGAAAGGCTTTGCACTTTAAGTATATAAACCTGCTTACTATATGTGAATAGTTTTAAGTACAGTATATATCTTGAAAAGGGGCCAGGCGCAGTGGCTCACGCCTATAATCCCAGCACTTCGGAAGGCCGAGGTGGGCAGATCACGAGGTCAGGAGATCGAGATCATCCTGGCTAACATGGTGAAACCCCATCTCTACTAAAAATACAAAAAAAATTAGCTGGGTATGGTGGCCCGTGCCTGTAATCCCAGCTACTTGGTGGCAGGCTGAGGCAGGAGAATCACTTGAACCCGGGAATCGGAGCTTGCAGTGAGCCAAGATTGCGCCACTGCACTCCAGCCTGGTGACAGAGCAAGACTCTGTCTCAAAAAAAAAAAAAAAAGGAAAAGGGAAGGGAGTAACTGTAAGTAAATACACATTGGAAAAGTGATTTAAATATACATTTTAGAAACAAGGAGAGTCACAATTAGCAAGGGAAAGTAGACTCTGAAAGGACAAGCAGATGTGTGTTTCCAAAGGTGGAGTCTATTCTGTTCAGTTTCTACTTTATGAGACATCTAATTTTTGGTGATGGGGTGGGGAACAATTTCCAACGCATCTGCACCCCTTCCCCTCCCACCCCTCAGGTCACAGCTCCCCCTCCTTCCACGAATCCTGTGCTGCAGCCACGCCACGCCACGCCCCGAGGGGGGTCCCTCTCCACACCTGTGGGCCATTGCTCAGGCTGTGCTCTTGGCTTGGACTGCCCTTTCCCTACTTCCGTCTCCTCTGTGAGCTTCATCCCCTTCCTTTCGTCCTTCCTCCAGGAAGAAGTCCCATGGTTGTTTGCACCCATCCATTACAGCGGGGACTGCACCCTATTTCAGTTATTGGTGTGCACGCCCTTCTCCCCCACTAGACCGTAAGCTTGGGGAAAAGGAGGGAACTGTGGGCTCTCATCTCTGTACCCACTCCTGGCAGACCACTGGCACAAAATCCACTCAGGAAGTATTCACTGGCAGTGAGTTGAGCCGTTGTGCTTACATAGCACCAATCTGTGACAGCTTGTCTGACCTGGAATTTCGCCCTGTATTTCCCAAAGAAAAGAAATGAGTACTGGATTTGAGAGATATATTTCAACATTTCAATTTTATTGTATTTAAGAACTTTTTTGTCTCAGAAAAAAATTACAAAATTCATTGTATAAAATTCATCCAGAGAAATGATTTCAGTCCTGTAGTACCAAAGAAATATCTGCTGAGAGAAATACTATTTTGGGAAGCAGTTAATAATTTTACAATATGCAATAGAAGCAGACACACAAACAACTACAATGTGGATACAAGTTTTGTCAAATAATCAGGAGAAAAATGAATAAAAATCACAATGGCAAATGGCTGTCCAAATTTTCCAAGTCCAACTTTATAGTGCTGTGAAGGAAAGTGTGAATATGAGACTCTCAATAAACACTTGTGCATCCATGAAAATTGAATTATTTTGGTTTAAAGATCGAATTTTGGAAAACTGAAAATAATTTTTGTAATTTCAAGGTAAAAAAATCTTTACTTTCAGAAAACACATTGTAACTGTGGTAAGCCATGGCATTTATTTATGTGAATAAGATAAAAACACAGAAATTATTCTACTCTTGTTACTTAAGGTGGAAGAGGAATAATTGTGAAATTATGTTTTAATTTTCCAGCCTGGCCAACATGGCGAAACCCCATCTCTACTAAAAATACGAAAATTAGCTGGGTGTCATGGCACGCGCCTGTAATCCCAGCTACTCGGGAGGCTGAGGCACAAGAATCGTTTCAACCCAGGAGGCGGAGGTTGCGGTGAGCTGAGATCTCGCCGTTGTACTCCTGCCTGGGTGAGAGAGCAAGACTCTGTCTCAAAAAACAAAACAAAGGCCGGGCCCGGTGGTTCAAGCCTGTAATCCCAGCACTTTGGGAGGCCGAGACGGGCGGATCACGAGGTCAGCAGGTCGAGACCATCCTGGCTAACATGGTGAAACCCCGTCTCTGCTAAAAAAATACAAAAAACTAGCCGGGCGAGGTGGCGGGCGCCTGTAGTCCCAGCTACTCGGGAGGCTGAGGCAGGAGAATGGCGTAAACCCGGGAGGCGGAGCTTGCAGTGAGCCGAGATCCGGCCACTGCACTCCAGCCTGGGCGACAGAGCGAGACTCCGTCTCAAAAAAAAAAACAATTTTCACCCTTAAAGTGTAGCTCAGAAAGATTTAGAGTAAGAGCATATATTTAGCTCACAACATATATGTTAGGAAACAAAAGAATGCTGATTAAATATAAATTAGTGGTAGGTAAAGTTGTCTATTTTTTTCCCTATCATGTCTCATAAGGTAATAGATCACAAATATGTTTTAGAATTTTTCTTAAGTTTCAAGAATCCAAAGATGGCCAGGCTCTATGGCTCATGCCTGTAATCCTAGCACTTTGGGAGGCCAAGGCAGATGGGTCACCTGAGGTCAGGAGTTCGAGACCAGCCTCACCAATGTGGTGAAATCCATCTACTAAAAATACAAAAATTAGCCAGGCATGATGGCACGTGCCTGTAATCCTAGCTACTCCAGAGGCTGAGGCAGTTGAATTGCTTGAATCCAAGAGATGGAGGTTGCAGTGAGCCAAGATCAAGCCACTGCACTCCACACAGGGCAACAAGAGCAAAACTCTGTTTCTTTTTTTTTTTTTTTGAGACAGGGTCTCACTCTGTCGCCCAGGCTGGAGTGCAGTGGCACGACCTTGGCTCACTGCAAGCTCCGCCTCCTGAGTTCACGCCATTCTCCTGCCTCAGCCTCCCAAATAGCTGGAACTACAGGTGCCCACTACCACGCCCAGCTAATTTTTGTATTTTTAGTAGAGACGGGGTTTCACCATGTTAGCCAGGATGGTCTCAATCTCCTGAACTCATGATCCGCCCGCCTTGGCCTCCCAAAATGCTGGGATTACAGGCTTGAACCACCTCACCCAGCCGAGCGAAACTCTGTTTAAAAAAAAAAGAAAAAAGGAATCCTAAGAAAAAAATACATCACCTGCAAAAGGTGAAGAGAGAAAAGGAAGTTTTTTCTCTAAAAGCATCTCTTGACAAATAGTGCAGATATCCTCTGAACCAATTTCCTTCTGTTTAATGTACCTGTATCTTGGTGTTTTTTTTTTTCCATTTAATTTATCCTGGAGCTCTTTCCATAACAACAACATCCTTTTACTGCTGAACAGAATTCCATTGTGTGGATGGAACATATTCTATTTCACCAGTCCCCTGTAGCCAGTCACTTGGTTTGTTTCCAATCTTTTGCTTTTTCAAAGTAATAACCTTGTATGTCTGTCATTTTGTATGCATACAGGTTTATATGTAGGACAAATTCCTAGGACTAGGATTGTTGGACCAATGGATAAAAGTATATTGTGGACAGATAATGCCAAATTACCTTTCAGAGACGGTGGCCCTGTGCACCCCATCAGGCATGTGTGACCGCCAAAGCCCCTGTCAGCTGTTTTATTCTATCTCCTTTCCAGTCTCAGGCTCAATGCAGAACTTTGAGGTAAGCTTTTCTCAAATGTAGGCTCCTAAACTGGCCACAGCCAGCTCTGCCACATGAAAGAGAGCTCAAATGAGACAGAAACAGCCTCTGGGCAGGATTTCTATCCTGCGCAGATATATTTTCCACATTCTAGGAAACCGTGAAGCTTCCAGAGCCACATTTCCCCAGAAACACATCCCCCTGCTGGTGTAGCCGAGCCCCACAACAAGCTGTGCTTGCCTGGCACCTCAAAGCCAAGCACCATGGATGCCACTTGCCATGGGTGCCTACAATTTCAAATAATGAGAAATAAGAAATTTCAGCTTCTCAGTCCCTCTAGCCAACATTTCAGGTGCACGACAGCCTCAGGTGGCAAGCGGCTACTCTCCCGGACAGGGCAGAAGATGGAACGCCCCATCCCTGGGGAAGATCACGAGGTCAGGAGATCGAGACCATCCTGGCTAACACAGTGAAACCCCGTCTCTACTAAAAATACAAAAAAATTAGCCGGGTGTGGTGGTGGGCGCCTGTAGTCCCAGCTACTCGGGAGGCTGAGGCAGAAGAATGGCGTGAACCTGGGAGGCGGGGGTTGTAGTGAGCCAAGATCGCACCACTGCACTCCAGCCTGGCGACAGAGTGAGACTCTGTCTCAAAAGAAAAAAAGAAGAAGAAGAAGAAGAAAGTGTGCCAAGAACTCCAAGAGCTCCAAAGGACCATACCTGTGGGACAGGATTACCCACAAAACCTGAAACAGGCCCTTGGACCCATCCTCATGAAAAAGATCATTGTACAAACATTTGCCTGCTGGGCTCTGCATGACCGTGCATTTCAGTAGAATCAGTCGGAGGTCCATTAACAGTGATTTTTTAAAAAGCCCTTAAATGATGGTCATCTTCTGTTCAGGTGGCTCCACATGCTGAGGTCCCATGTGCCTGAAGGTCTGGCCCCCCCGGTTACATGGCTGTGCACCTCCTGGGGGCACTTGGGGCTGCGTTTGCTTTCTTCCTGATGTTTTCTGTTAAAAACAAGAATCTTATTTCCTCTGTTGCCTAAGCTCTGCCTCACAGGACTGGTTTTATGTTTTAATTGCCTACCAGAGTTTGTGTTAAAAGAAGATGCAACAACTATATTTAAGAACATTTTGGGGAAAGAAAGGTAGCGTCGCTAATCCCTCTACCCTGAAATGACTCTTAGCTTTTCCACCTGGCTTATAGCAGCTATGGGGGGAGGTCCTTTCCTTTTTTCCCTCAATAATATGCTAGAAATATTTCCCTAGCAATATGCTAGAAATATGTCAGGATTGGTTTTCTTTGTTGCCTCATAACTAATGGAGCCTTCACAACTGTCAGTGACGGCCTAGTGCTCCATTCTGTGGTTGCCCCATCATGTACCACGTCAGTGGGTATCACAGCGTTTAAGGCTTTTCATCATGAGCTGATTTTGTTTTTAATGAAGGGTTAGTACTAGAACCTTCTATCCTGCTTGTCTGATGATTCCACGGAACACTCTGAATCCCAAATCAGGCTTTTGAAATTGGCATACTCAAATAAGTTGTGATGACCTCAGAAGGTTTATTTGACCTGACTTAACTGGTTCAACTCATATTAAGTCAGTTTTGGCTCCCATGTCTTAATGTTTGTGAAAAAGAAGTCCGAAGGTGGCTTATTCCAAAATGGAAAAAAAAAATCAAGGTATAGAAGGCTGGTAAGCAAGAGATTCTGGACAGCATCACTGGCTCCGGGGCATCATAGGGTTCAGTTTGGGCCAACACCAGGGTCAGGAGGCACTGTAGTTTGCCCAAGGGAAAAGGGGGCAGAGCTAGGGGTAGGAATCTGGAAGGCCCAGAGCCAGCACCACAGCATTCTTGTCTGAGCAGCCCTTGGAGGGCCCTGCTGCATTCCAGTGGGGGCCACCCAGCTCCTGAGAAGAAACCCAGCAGAGTACGCTCTTACCAGCCAGGTCCCTCCTGCCAATGGTCACAAGGCCCTCGAACAGTGCTTTGCTGGGGTTCTCACCAGCTGTAGACACGCCATGCAGCCAAATGAGCAGCATTCGGTGGCCGTGCTCCTGATAGCTCTTGGTGCCTGAGGACAGTGAGGGAGGAGAGAGGGAGAAAGAGCCAATGGGGCCACTTGACCAGAACGCCTGTCTATGCCACCCTGCACTGCCTCCTGAACATGCCCATGTGGGAAAGAGGCCAAAAGCCTCCAAGGCCCTTCTCCATGCTCCAGCCAAGCTCAGCCTGGAGATGGGTAAGGGGAGTGGAGGAGCAGCCTCTCAGATGGAGGGGGAAGGGTTTGTGTCTTGGTCTCTAGAACCTCCCCAGCCCCAGGCCTTCTCCTGAACACCCACTATACACTCTGTTGGTGTCACTCTGAATGGAGAAAGAATTGACATTCATCGTTGTAGTACCATGATGCACAAACTGTACACTTCACCTCTCTGGCTGCTCAAAATAATCTGTGTCTTGCATGATAGTGGTCCTAATTTACAGATGAGAATACAGCTTAGACAGAGACAGAGCTGGCCATGCTCTTTCCTCTGCATTGGTGGTTCTGAGACTCAGCTGCTCCTTGGAAACACCTAGGGCCCATGTCACCCCCAGAGATTCTCATGTACCTGGGTCTGGGTGCAGTCTAGGCATTTAATGGTTTTAAAGTTTCCTAGGTGGTTCCAACATACAACCATGTTTGGAAAATAATTGCCCACACGGCATGGGGTTAACATGCTATTTGGCTGGCTGTGATTCAGCTGGCTCTCCTGTGCTGGGGAAACAGATAGATGCTGGGCCACACCCATCAGGTCCAGGTCACTCCATTTGCCCCTCTGACCTTCCATGTCCCTCTTGGGGCCCTCAGCAGGCATGTCCTCACGGTGCTGCCCTTGGTGTAGTGGCACTTCCGCTTGACCCAGCGGTCTCAACACCATTTGCCCCCACCACTGTAATGTACAAGTGCTTCTTTATCATATGTGAAAGTTCTTATCTGCAGCAGCGTTTACTTTTGAACTCTGCTCTATTCCACTGATCAATTTGCATATTTTTGTGTCAGGAATCTCTTTTTTTTTTCTCTTTGGGAGACAGAGTCTAACTCTATCCCTCAGGCTGGAGTGTAGTGGTGTGATCTCAGCTCACTGCAAACTCTGCCTCCCGGGTTCAAGTGATTCTCACGCCTCAGCCTCTCGAGTAGCTGGGATTACAGGAGCCCACTACCATGCCCGGCTAATTTTTGTATTTTTAGTAGAGACGGGACTTCACCATTTTGGCCAGGCTGGTCTCGAACTCCTAACTTTAGGTGATCCCCCACCTAGGCCTCCCAGAGTGCTGGGATTATAGACGTGAGCCACCATGCCTGATCCAGGTATCTCTTTTTGTAATTTTAATTTGGCTTTATAAAAGGCTGAGTCTGCTGGAGTTAGATCCCCTTTATTGTTTTCCCCCAGAATGTTCACTTTTACGTCCCTGTTTATTCTTTCAAATTGTAGAATACTTCAATCAAGTTTCAAAAACCTCCTATTTTGATTAAAATTAGATCCAATTTTTAATCTAATTGGGGAAAACTGGTATCTGTATGATACTTTTTCTTGCCACAAATACAGAAGTCATTCCGTTTACACAAATCATCTTTTAGAGTTGAACCATTATTGTTTTATTCATATGTGTCATCTGTATTTGTCTTTTAGGTTTTCCAGATGAAACACACACACCATTGTAAATAGAGTCTCTTTTAAAAGATTCTCTATATATACTTTTTGCCCATTTAACAATGGTTCATAGGAGTTCTGTGGTGTTAGTATATTTTCTATATTTAGCCATTTCCTTGAATTATTTGATTAATTCTAAGATTTTTTTTAGTTGATTCCTCTGGATGTCCTATGTATATTAAATATTCCATCTGAAATTAATAAGTCTTTCTCTTCCTTTACAATATTTACACTCCTTATTTCTATTTCCTTTTCATACCTTAGTGCCAGGGCCAAAATTTCCATATAGATGTTGAGTAATAGTGATAACAGCAGACCCTCTTCTTTTTACCAACAATGGTTTAGTTTAGGTGTAAACAGTGGGTATCGGTTTGGGCTGATTGGTGAAGAATGTAAATTCACAATCAATGGGGAGGGAGAGGCAGAGTGTGCACCCTGTGCGGAGGCCTGGAGGAGGGACAGAGCACCAGGTGTGCTGGGACCAGGCTGTGGGTTGCACAGGCTCTTTCCCCAGCAGCACAGAAAGCTGAACACATTTCAGGTGCCCCACCCCTCCGCCCACTGGTTGCTTGGAGGGAGGAGAGGCAAGGTGCTACCTGTCCACTGTTGTTCGATGGCATAGACATGCGCCTCCGTGAAATCCCAGGAATATGCCAGCTTCTTCCACTCACGGGGCTGCAGATGCCTGGAGGCCAGCCGCCACAGCACAGAACGGAGCTGCTGTGTTTCCTGCCGATGGTCCTGCTTAAAGGACAAGCTCTTCCCAGAGGGGTCACTGAGGTCCCTGCATGAAAGGTGGTCCTGTGGGGCAGATCCCAAAAGTGCAGAAGCTCTCCCTCACGATCCCAGACAGGGACAATGCTGAGCCGAGGCCCCTATGACCCTCCTACCACCTCTGCTGGGGAGCCTGGGAGCTGGAGTCAGCAAGGCCAGGGGCTTAACGTCCTCTCTTCTGGTTTCTCACTCCATGCCTTGCGTTGACCTCTGGAACCCAAGCTGCTCCCACTGTTCTTCCACCCGGAATTCCTCTGCTCACCTTCCTGCCCCTCAACCTCATTGTCATAGTCAAAAGACCACCCATGTGCCACTTCCGGGGAGCCTTTCCAAAATTCTCTGGTCACCTGCTCTTTCCTGTGTTCTTAGAGCATGGGTGTCGGCAGAAGTACTCCGAAGCTCTGGCCAAAACCAGGCAGGGCAGGCATCAGATTTGCTGAATCACAATAGGCAGTAAAGGGTAGGATTACAAAATCCTTTCTAGCAAAGCAGGCAATGAAATTAGAGGTTACAAAAGAATTCTATCATAGCATAAATGAAGGCCACCCACAGAAGCCTAAGGCCCTCTAAAGGGAATGGATGCAGAGTTCTGGTTGTTAAGTTCAGGGTGAAAAAAATCACCCTGGTGTCTGCAATTCCAAAACTTACGTCATGGTCAGCAGTCTCTGGCAATCACTGTGAGGTGAAGCTTGGTTCTCACCTGGGGTATTAAAAACTGGTCCCCTGGGGCAGTGTTTTCAGCCCCATCTGCACACTGAGACCATCTGGGAACTTTAAGAACCACTGATGTGTGGCCCCCACCTCAGAGATTCTACCTGCATTGGCCTGGGGGTCCAGGGGGGATTTGTGATTCTGACATGCAGCCACTGCCTTCGTGGTGGGGACCTGTAAAGCCTGAAGTGGCTTAGTACTCAGCACAGAGATGAATCAGTTAGTCTAACCCTCAGTATTCACATTTTGGGATTATATTTAGGAATAATCTGTTGTATGTAAAGGGGTCGTAATGTTTAAGGAAATCTAGCGTATCAGTGGGAGAACATCTTATGATTCCTACTGAAATTTATCTACCAATTGATTTTGAAACAGTGATTTTTATTTAAAAGGGATAAGAGTTTACTAAGTTTGTAAACCACACTGGAATGTTTAAGATATTTGAGATTATTTCTAGTTTTAGTTAATGGTCTTATTAGGATAATTTAAGAATTTAAGAAGCATTTGAAGTGCTTAAAAAGAAAATCTGGCCGCGCGCGGTGGCTCAAGCCTGTAATCCCAGCACTTTGGGAGGCCGAGACGGGCGGATCATGAGGTCAGGAGATCGAGACCATCCTGGCTAACACGGTGAAACCCTGTCTCTACTAAAAAATACAAAAACCTAGCCGGGTGAAGTGGCGGGCGCCTGTAGTCCCAGCTACTTGGGAGGCTGAGGCAGGAGAATGGCGTGAACCCGGGAGGCGGAGCTTGCAGTGAGCTGAGATCCGGCCACTGCACTCCAGCCTGGGGGACAGAGCAAGACTCCATCTCAAAAAAAAAAAAAAAGAAAAAAGAAAATCTGTTATATTAAGTTTATTTATTCAGTTTCAGTGTTTAAGGTAGTTTGACTAAGTTTAAACACAGGACCCAACATTACTCAAAAGATTTCCCTGAAACTGACTGGAAAAATTTACTAGTTGTATAGATAGAATAATAAGATTTATCAAATTAATTTTAAAGTTTAAGAAAAAACTAGGTTTTTATTTTTTTTTATTTTTTATTTTTTTGAGACGGAGTCTTGCTCTCTAGCCCGAGCTGGAGTGCAGTGGCCGGATCTCAGCTCACTGCAAGCTCCGTCTCCCGGGTTTAAGCCATTCTCCTGCCTCAGCCTCCAGAGTAGCTGGGACTACAGGCGCCCGCCACCTCGCCCGGCTAGTTTTTTTTTTTTGTATTTTTAGTAGAGACGGGGTTTCACCGTGTTAGCCAGGATGGTCTCGATCTCCTAACCTCGTGATCCGCCCGTCTCGGCCTCCCAAAGTGCTGGGATTACAGGCTTGAGTCACCGCGCCCGGCCAAAACTAGGTTTTTAAATGTGTAATTTAGCAGATTCAATACAGATGCCCCTCAACTTATGATGGCGTTATGTCTTGATAAAAATATCATAAATTGGCCGGGCGCGGTGGCTCACGCCTGTAAACCCAGCAGTTTGGGAGGCTGAGGTGGGCGGATCACAAGGTCAGGAGATCGAGACCATCCTGGCCAACATAGTGAAACCCCGTCTCTACCAAAAATACAAAAAAAATTAGCCGGGCATGGTGGCACGTGCCTGTAGTCTCAGCTACTTGGGAGGCTGAGGCAGGAGAGTCGCTTGAACCCAGGAGGCGGAGGTTACAGCGAGTGGAGATCGCGCCACTGCACTCCAGCCTGGGTGACAGAGTGAGACTCTGTCTCAAAAAATAAATAAATAATATATATATCATAAAAGTTGAAAATGCATTTAATCTACCTAACCTACAGACTATCGTAGTTTAGCTTAGCCTACCTTACATGTGCTCAGTACACTTACCGTAGCTTAGAGTGGAGCAAATCATCTAACACAAAGCCAATTTTATAATAAAGTGCTGAATATCTCATGTCATTTATTGAATATTATATTGAAGTGACAAACAGCATGGCTATACGGGTACTGAAAGTACGGTTTCTACTTAATGTGTATCGCTTTTGTGCCATCATAAAGTAGAAAAGTCATAAGCTGAACCATTGTAATTGGGGACCGTCTGTATTAACTTTGAAAACTGAGGTAAATGCAAAATTATTTTCTGTATATAAAAACAACCCCCAAGGACACCAGAAAACTCCCTACCTCCATTTGCTAACTGGAATAGCAACATTCTGCCACTCCTCTGTCCCAAGTCCACAGGAGACATTGCTAATCAATCCCAGCACACTTACTTCTGACTCAGAAAGTTGCCTGAGCATAACATCCCAAGCAGCAGTTCAATCACCTGGAGATGGCATGAGATGGAACCACCTGCCATCTCTTTTTCACACGTCCATATGCATTCACGCATGCATGCATTCGTCAGCTGGACGCCACAGCAGTGTCCAGCAATATCTCCACGCTGGCATGGACCTCAGTCTGCCTTGTTTCAGCATGTTTGGACACTTGCCCATCACCAGATCCTCACAAACAACTGTGGTAGCATACAAGGTGGTGATTATCACCTACTTGGAGCCTGAGGGACCCAGAATTGGTCAGGGCTGGAATTCAAAGCCAGCTTCATCTGGAGCCAAAATCACTCCCTTTCCAATGAGGAAAGATCAAGCGTGAGGCCTCCGTACCTTCTCCCATCTGTAGAAACGATCAGCTTTTATGATCATGTCCACCAGGCTGACATGGTTGCTGCGGGTGGCCACTGCCAGGGCGGTTTTTCCCTGCTGCAATTAAGAGGCAAGAAGAGAAGCCAGAGTTTCTACAGAAGGGATACAAAAGGGCCTCTAGCACTGAGCACAAACCCTCCTGCCCACAAGAAGTGCTTTCCAGCAGTCTACACTGAGAGCAGAAAGGTTTTCTGGTTTTCTGGGCATGATGGGGATATGGAAAAGTCACAAATAGAATAAAGCAATAGCAATACATAATTCCAATGACCATCTCTTATGTTTCTTTAGAAATTAGGAAGCTTTAGAGCTTATGAAACTCAGCCCTCATTAACTCTTCAACATCCCCTGTGAAATAGGGGTTCCCACCCACTTTTCAGATGAAGAAACCAGAGCCCAGAGATGGTGGCTTGGTGGGGTTTTGTTTTGTTTTGTTTTTTTGATACGGAGTCTTGCTGTGTCGCCTGGGCTGGAGTGCAGTGGCATGATCTCGGCTCATGGCAAGCTCCACCTCCCGGGTTCACGCCATTCTCCTGCCTCAGCCTCCCGAGTAGCTGGAACTACAGGCGCCCCACCACATCCAGCTAAATTTTTTGTATTTTTAGTAGAGACAGGGTTTCACCGTGTTAGCCAGAATGGTCTCGATCTCCTGACCTCGTGATCCGCCCGCCTCCGCCTCCCAAAGTGCTGGGATTACAGGCGTGAGCCACCGCGCCCGGCCTGAGGGCTTGGGTTTATCATGTCACTTTTGTCCACCTCCCGTCAGGCCTCCTTTTCTCTAGGCCTCCCAGACGGTTACCTCCACAGACCTGCAGTGAAATGGGAAGCTCCCCTTCCCATCTGGCCAGCTGCCCTGGTGCCTAGCTCAAAGCAGGGAGCCCCCTCTTAGGTCCAGCTTCAGGATCTGATCCTGGCCGCCAGCTCTACCCCACACCATCCCAGGCTGGCCTCGCTGAGTCACATGTGCAGGTGCCCTTCTCCCCATACGCCTGTGACCTCCCAGCCTCATACCAAGTCTTCGGCTCTTCTGAGACCACTAGCACCTGCGGAAATAGCTGTCACAGTGAGCTGAGAAGCTTCCCCAAACCCGGTCCCACATGTGGGGGTTGTTGGACAGTACTGTGGGCAGTACTTCTACTCCCCAACCCTACCAGGCGACTCAGGAGGTCACAGTCTGATGGGGGCCATAAAGGAGAAAGCAATCATTTCACAGGCCTATACCAGAGAGGGGTGGGCCAAGGCTGAGGGACCTTAGTAGAGAGAGGAGAAGGTGGTCAGGAAGGCTTCCTGGAGGAGGTTGCATTTGGGCTGGTATAGAAAGGATGGCAGTCCTTGAACACCCTGAGAGGGAGGAGGGAGGGGGCATTTGAAGCAGGGTCTCTGGCAAAGGGGGAGCCATGAAAGCCTGAAGCGAGATGGGTTGTAAGCAGAGGTACCTTATCTCTCAGGTTTAAGTCAACCCCAGCAATGAGGAGCATCTCTGCTATGTCCTGCCAGGCGTGCTCTGCAGCCAGGTGAAGGGGTGTCTGCTGCCTCTAGGGGAGAAGCCAAGGGAATAGGTAAGTGAAAAGCACATGGGGTGGCCTGCCACCCTAAGTCAACCCCCACAATCATCCTAGTATATTTCTTCTAGTCTTTTCTTTAATGCAGAACGTTTTTAGTTTATTGGTTTTACATACATGAGATCATCCTATATGTACATTTTACATCTTTTTTTTTTTACCCCAACATGACACTTTTTGTGTACTGTAAACTCTGATAAACACCATTTTTGATAACTCCATAATAGCCTATTTGTGTCTGTGCCATAATTTACCTAACCACTTCCCTATTATTAAATATTGAGGCCATTTTCAAAGTGAAGACTGATAAATAATACTGCAGTGAATATCTCTGTGCATGAACTTTTAATATGTTTCTCAAGGCTCAGTTCCCAGCAGTGCTCATACATATTATTTAAAGGTATATGATATATTCTGCCAAACTGCTTTCGACTCCCAGTGGCTCTGTGAGCCATGCCCTTGCTGGTACTGAGAATTATGTGGTTGGTGGGTAGATTGTGGGGACAGGATTTAAAAGGGCTCTTTACTGATCACAGCTTCAGGACTCAGAGGCCTCTCTTTTTTTTTTTTTTTTTTTTTTTTTTTTTTGAGACGGAGTCTTGCCCTGTCGCCCAGGCTGGAGTGCAGTGGCTTTATCTCAGCTCACTGCAAGCTCCGCCTCCCGGGTTCACGCCATTCTCCTGCCTCAGCCTCCCGAGTAGCTGGGACTACAGGTGCCCACCACCACGCCCGGCTAATTTTTTGTGTTTTTTTTAGTAGAGACGGGGTTTCACCGTGTTAGCCAGGATGGTCTCGATCTCCTGACCTCATGATCCGCCCATCTCGGCCTCCCAAAGTGCTGGGATTACAGGCATGAGCCACGGCGCCCAGCCCAGAGGCCTCTTTTTACACAAGACTGCCTCAGTCACCCCTGCCCTGGGAATTTTCCCTAAGGAAAAAAAACAATGAAAGGAAAAGGTTGAATGTAAAAAGATATTCACTGCAATGTTATAGATCATGGCCAAAACTTGGGAACACCCAAAATGTTCAAAAGAGGGGAATGATGAACAAAATGATATTCCCTTCAACAACTATTTAAATTACCTTTTAAAAGCTAAAAAAAAAAAAAAAAAAAAAAGCAATTCCTCAACTCTGGGCCATGCTGGGAGACCACAGCCAAGCCTGCCAGCCTGGGAGGGTTTCCAGAAGCTCCCTGGGGCCCGGAAGGTCTCTGTAGCCACTTACATTGTCCATGGCATTCAAGTCACTGTCAGAGTTGATGAGGAGCTGGACCAAGGCAGGGAAGTTGTGCCTCACAGCGAGGTGCAGAGGAGAGGCACCCTGCTGTGGGAGGAGATACACGGATCAATCGACGAGTCCCTCCCAGGACTGCCCAGCTCCAGGCTGGTGCTGGGGACAGGAGGAGGGAAGGGTATAGTGCTTCTGGGTTTGGCCCTTTTAGCTTCTTGGCTGACATGGATGGCCTTAGGCAATTAAGGTCCCAAAGCTTGAATTCCTGGAGCTCCAAACTGATCCTCCAGATGGGTGAGAGTCTGAAGACCCAAGGGTGAGACCCTGCTATGTCAGGAACTCACTATGTGACCTCAGGCAAGTCATTTCCCTTCTCTGCTACTCTTCATCTGGCAAGTGAGGTTTGTCATGGTCCCTCCTAGCAACAATACCTGAAGATTCTCTGACATCTCATTTAATCCACACATCAACCTAGGAAGTATATAGGGATGGTGTTCTTATTAGTATCTTCATCTTACAAACAGAAACACTGAAGTTCAGAAAACTTAAGTCACTTACCCAAGGATACATAGCTAATAAGAACTATGTCTTATTGGACTTTCTACTCCCACTGCGTCCCCACCCCCAGTACCTAGGTACCTAGTACCTGATAACTATTTGTGTAGAAAATGAATGAATGAGAGAGCCAGCTGGGACCAGAAAAGATACCTCACTCCAAGTTCAACTCTCCTTCAACAGTGGAAGACACCATCCTCAATAGTCTCCTATGGCCCCCTGAGTAAATGACAAAGAGGGGATACTCCCTCCTCTCTAGGTGATATAGTGACACACATACTGTGGAATAATACAAGGCCAATACAATTGATATTAGAAACTAATACTTATTGTGGAAAACATCTTCATATATTGAGCTATAAAAGGGTTACAGAACAGAATACACACACACATAAAACAAAAATGCCCATTATTGCCATTACTAATTTAGGCCAGTGGGTATGGAGTGTTATCAATATTAGAAGATTTGGGCCGGGCGCGGTGGCTCAAGCCTGTAATCCCAGCACTTTGGGAGGCTGAGACGGGCGGATCACGAGGTCAGGAGATCGAGACCATCCTGGCTAACCCAGTGAAACCTCGTCTCTACTAAAAAATACAAAAAACTAGCCAGGCGAGGTGGCGGGCGCCTCTAGTCCCAGCTATTCGGGAGGCTGAGGCAGGAGAATGTCGTAAACCCGGGAGGCGGAGCTTGCAGTGAGCTGAGATCCGGCCACTGCACTCCAGCCTGGGTGACAGAGCGAGACTCCCTCTCAAAAAAAAAAAAAAAAAAAGAAGGTTTGAACAAAAAATTATTTGAGACATGTAATTGTATATTTACACAGAGCTTGCACAGTTGCTCTGTCTTACCGTGTGATGCCTTCCATCATGTCACAACACAGCAGGAAGTCCCTTACAAGAGGCTAGTACCATGTTCTAGGACTTCCCAGCCTCTAGAACCATGAGCTAAATAAATCTCTATTCTTTATGTCACCCAGTCTATAGTATTCAGTTATAGCAACACAAAATGGACTAGGACACCTTTCCCCACCAAAAATCCTAGTAGAATAAAATCATATAGAAGACAAAAATACTCTTCAGTAGCATTCTTGTATTGAATGCTTACGAGAAATGACATAAAATTTTAAAAAAGATATTCTAGTCACAATGACAGCCAAAAAAATAAACTAATTATGAAGGATATAATTAGAAATGAATAAGACAAAGGTAAACCAAAGCTATATAACATCACTTAGGGATATAAAAGAAGACATAAAGAAATGGCAAGGCCAGGTGTGGTAGCTCACACCCGTAATCCCAGTACTTTGGGAGACTAAGGTGGGAGGAGCACTTGAGCCCAGGAGTTCGAGATCAGCCTGGATAACATAGTGGGACCCTGTCTCTACAAGAAATTTAAAACAAAATTAGCTGAGCATACTGGTGCACACCTTAGTCCCAGCTACCTGGGAGGCTGAGGCAGGAGGATTGCTTGAGCCCAAGAGGACGAGACTGCAGCGAGCCATGATCCTATCACTGCAATCCAACCTGGGCAACAGCGTGAGACCTTGTCTCTAAAAAATCTACCTATCTAGGCTGGGCGCAGTGGCTCGCGCCTGTAATCCCAGCACTTTGGGAGGTGGAGGCAGGTGGATCACAAGGTCAAGAGATTGAGACCATCCTGGCTAACACGGTGAAACCCAATCTCTACTAAAAAAAAAATTACAAAAAATTAGCCGGGATTGGTGGCGGGCGCCTATAGTCCCAGCTAGTCAGGAGGCTGAGGCAGGAAAATAGTGTGAACCCGGGAGGCGGAGCTTGCAGTAATCTGAGATCACGCCACTGCACTCCAGCCTGGGCGACAGGGCGAGACTATGTCTAAAAAAAAAAAAAAAAAAAAAAAAAAAATCTATCTATCTATCTATCTATCTATCTATCTATCTATCTATCATTCTATCCCCACCGTGCACGGTGGAGACCATCCTCTTACCTAAAGCTCTCTCCCATCTGTCAAATATTTTTGTCATAATTTGTTAATTTTAAGCATTCTGAAAAGTAGTATATCATAATGTATTTCTCAAAATGCAGTATATCTCAAAAAGTAGTATATCATAGTATATCATATTACACTTCCCTAATAGCTAATGCTGTTAAACATCTTTTCATGTGCTTATTTGCCATCTGTATATCCTCTTCAGTGAAATGTCTATTGATGTCTTTAGCCCATTTTTTTTTTTACCTTGAGTTTTGAGAGCTCTTTATATACTCTACACACTAGCCTTTGTAAGACACGTGATTTGCAAATCTTCTCTCTTGGTCCGTAGCTTGTTTTTTCATCCTCTTAACAGATCCTTTGCAGAGCAAAAGGATCTTTTGCTCACAAAAAATTTTAATGAGGTCCAATTAATCAAATTTTTGCTCCTATGGATCATGTTTTTGATGTCAAGTCTAAGAACTCTTTGGCCCAACCCTAGATCCAAAAATTTTCCTCCTTATATATATATATATATATTTTTTTTTTTTTTTGAGACAGAGTCTTGCTCTGTTGCCCAGGCTGGAGTGCAGTGGCTGGATCTCAGCTCACTGCAAGCTCTGCCTCCCAGGTTCACGCCTCAGCCTCCCGAATAGCTGGGATTACAGGCGCCTGCCACCTCGCCCGGCTAATTTTTTTTGTATTTTTTAGTAGAGATGGGGTTTCACCGTGTTAGCCAGGATGGTCTCGATCTCCTGACCTCGTGATCCGCCTGTCTCGGCCTCCCAAAGTGCTGGGATTACAGGCTTGAGCCACCGCGCCCAGCCCTCTTTATATTTTTTCTAAAAGCTTTATAGTTTTACATTTAAGTCTGTGATCCATTTTGAGTTAATTTTGTATAAGGTGTGAGATTTTAGTTGAGGCTCATTTTTTTGCCTGTGGATGTACAGTTGCTTCAGTACCATTTTTTGAAAAGGCTATCAAACCTTCCTCCACTGAATTGCTTTTGCATCTTCAATAAAAATCAGTTGGACATATTTTCTTCTTTTTTTTTTTTTTTTTTTTTTTTTTGAGATGGAGTCTTCCTCTGTCACCCAGGCTGGAGTGCAGTGACGTGATCTCGGCTCACTGCAAGCTCTGCCTCCCGGGTTCACGCCATTCTCCTGCCTCAGCCTCCCGAGTAGCTGGGACTACAGGCACCCGCCAGTACGCCTTTACTTTCTGGCACTACAAGATGCTCCAGACTCACCCTATATGTTAGTATTCCCTGCCCTAGTCCTAGACTTAGCCATTTTCCCAAAGAATCCTGTTTCCTTGTAGTAGAGAATTTGCACCCTGCTTTGTTCAC
Organism: Chlorocebus sabaeus; assembly: GCF_047675955.1. NCBI lineage: Eukaryota > Metazoa > Chordata > Mammalia > Primates > Cercopithecidae > Chlorocebus > Chlorocebus sabaeus. The sequence continues at coordinate 40,554,450 of NC_132929.1, read as the reverse complement.
ATAACTATATCTTTAAGGTCTTTCCATACAAGTACATATTTTGATAACTGTCCTCGTTATTTTTTATTTATTTTTATTTTTATTTATTTATTTTTATTTATTTATTTTTTGAGATGGAATCTCACTCTGTCACCCAGGCTGGAGTACAGTGGCACAATCTCGGCTCACTGAAACCTCTGCTTCCTGGGTTCAAGCGATTCTTCTGCCTCAGCCTCCTGAGTAGCTGGGACTACAGGCGTGCGCTACCACGCCCGGCTAATTTTTTGCACTTAGTAGAGATGGGGTTTCACCATGTTGGCCAGGCTGGTCTCGAACTCATGACCTCATGATCCGCCTGCCTTGGCCTCCCAAAGTGCTGGGATTATAGGCGTGAGCCACCGTGCCACCCAGCAGTCCTCATTCTTTTTTATAGTTACACAGTATTCCATTGCAGGGATGGGACATAATTTATTACATTGTCTCCTAAACATGGGTTTCAATATTTTGCTATTACAAATGATAGTGCAGCAAAAACCTTGTACATATTTTCATTCCATACATGTGGAAGTATGTCTGTACAATAAATTCCTAGATTTGTTGAGTCAAAGGGCACATGTATTTGTATGTTTTATACATATTGATAAATTGCCCTCTGAACAGATTGTACCAATTTCTACTCTTTCCAGTAATATATGAAGGTGCCTATTTCCCTACAGCTTTGTCAACCCGCTTGGCAAAACTTTTGGATTTTTGCCAACCTAATGAGTGAAGAATTGTATCTCCATGTAGCATTAATTTGCATTTCTCTTTTTTTTTTTTTTTTTTTTTTGAGATGAAGTCTCGCTCTGTCGCTCAGGCTGGAGTGCAATGGCACGATCTCAGCTCACTGCAAGCTCCGCCTCCCGGGTTCACGCCATTCTCCTGCCTCAGCCTCCCGAGTAGCTGGGACTACAGGCGCCCACCACCACGCCCAGCTAATTTTTGATATTTTTTAGTAGAGACGGGGTTTCACCGAGTTAGCCAGGATGGTCTCAATCTCCTGACCTCATGATCCGCCCGCCTCGGCCTCCCAAAGTGCTGGGATTACAGGCATGTGCCACTGGGCCCGGCCTGCATTTCTCTTAAGAATCCTCTGTGTTTCCTTTTCTACCAAATTTTTCTTCATAACCTTTGGCCATTTTTCTCTTGTGTTGTTTGTTTTTTAACTTTGTAATGATTTGTGGGACTTTTTTTTTAAATTTTAATTTTTTTTAGAGATAAGATCTCACTCTGTTACCCAGTCTGGAGTGCAGTGGTGTGATCACAACTCACTGCAGCCTCAACCTCCTCGGCTCAAGTGATCCTTAAACTTCAGCCCCCAGAGGATCTGGGACTATAAGTAGGCATCCACCACCACACCCGGCTGATTTTTAAATTTTTTGTAGATATGGGGTCTTACTATGCTGCCCAGGCTGGTCTCGAACTCCTGGACTCAAGCAATCCTCCCACCTCAGCCTTCCAAAGTGTTGGGATTACAGGTGTGAGCCACTGCACCTGGCAACACCTTCACTTGTTATGAATGTGTCTTTTGACAGTGTTACTACCAGCAAGTTACTTTTGGTATTAAAAACAACGCAAATACAACAAATAAAAGTGACACAATTAAATAAATAAATAGGCAGCGAAAACAGCTGAAATGAAAAGGAAAACAACATACTCAATGTGGGTAACAGGAAAACTTCATAGTTTGACCACTGGGCTGGCATCAGGATTCTGGTGTCTTAATGGGCAGAAACAAGTAAGCATTTAGCCTGAATTCTTTCTAGCTGGAGGTGATACTCTTTACACAGGGAAAACTGGGAGGGCATTAAAAAAAAGTCCTTGCTTTACTAGGGCTTTGGAATCAAGGATGCCTTTCTTCTCTATATTCCGATGAATTGTGTAATACTGTTTCTATAATAAGTTTAAATATAGTACTTGTTTTAGTTATAAGAAATGATCCCTTTCTGATATAAACCATAGATGTTTCCTTGTTTATATAATAGGAATAATAATAGTACTTATAGGTAAGGAAACGGGCCCAAAAAGGTCAAAGTAGCTTGCCCAAGGTTATTCAGTTTCTAGTGCCAGCATACAAAGCTAGGCCTAACACCAAAGCCTGTCATTTTTAAATTTTAATTATTTAATTCAGCTTGATAGTTATTGTCAACTTGCCTTCTAGAAAGATAGTTACCATTTGAAACTCCCACTACTTTTTTTTTTTTTTTTTTTTTGAGACAGTCTCACTCTGTTGCCCAGGCTGGAATACAGTGGAGCGATCTCAGCTCACTGCAACTTCTGCCTCCCAGGTTCAAGTGATTCTTGCGCCTCAGCCTCTCAAGTAGCTGGGATTACAGGGATACACCACTATGCCTGACTAATTTTCTTTCTTTCTTTCTTTCTCTCTCTTTTTTTTTTTTTTTTTTTTTGAGGCAGAGTCGTGCTCTGTCGCCCAGGCTGGAGTGCAGCAGCACAATCTCGGCTCACTGCAAGCTCCACTTCCTGGGTTCACGCCATTCTCCTGCCTCAGCCTCCCGAGTAGCTGGTACTGCTGGCTCCCACCACCACGCCCGGATAATTTTTTTGTGTTTTTAGTAGAGACGGGGTTTCACCATGTTAGCCAGGATGCTCTTGATCTCCTGACTTCGTGACCACCCGCCTCGGCCTCCCAAACTGCTGGGATTACAGGCGTGAGCCATCACGCCCGGCCTTTTGTTTGTTTGTTTGTTTTTGTTTTTTTAAGACAGAGTCTCACTCTGTCGCCCAGGCTGGAGTGCAGTGGTGTGATCTCGGCTCACTGCAAGCTCTGCCTCCTGGGTTTAAGTGATTCTCCTGCCTCAGCCTCCCAAGTAGCTGGGACTACAGGTGCCTGCCACCACGCCTGGCTAATTTTTTGTATTTTTAGTAGAGACAGGGTTTCACCGTGTTAGCCAGGATGGTCTCGACCTCCTGACTTCATGATCCGCCAGCCTTGGCCTCCAAAAGTGCTGGGATTACAGGTGTAAGTCACCGCACCCAGCCACACCTGGCTAATTTTCTATATTTTTTGTAGAGATGGGGTTTCGCCATGTTGCCCAGGCTGGTCTCGAACTCCCAGCCTCAAGCAATCTGCTTACCTTGGCCTCCCAAAGTGCTGGGATTACAGGCTCACGCCACCATGCCGAGCCCATTTTTTTTTTTTTTTTTTTTTTTGAGACAGAATCTCACTCTGTTGCCCAGGCTGGAGTGCAGTAGTGTGATCATGGCTCACTGTGGCCTCAACCTCCTGGGCTCAAGCAGTCCTCTTGCCTCAGCCTCCCAAGTAGCTAGGACTACCTATGTACACCACCACGACCAGTCAGTTTTTCAAAAAAATTTTGTAGAGATGGGATCTCCCTAGATTACCCAGGCTGGTCTTGAAGTCCTGAGCTCAAGCAATACTCTAGCCTCAGCCTCCCATAGTGCTGGGATTACAGGTGTGAAGCACTGCACTCCCAAAGGCTGTGTTTTAACCAAAAGATTATACAGTTCCTGTGTGTGGACCAAATGTATAACAGGAAGAAGATTAACAATTAAGTGGACAGATAGGCAACATAAAAGATAAATAGTAAAACCCAATGCCTAGGTTTGGCACAGTGACTCATGCCTGTAATCCCAGCACTTTGGGAGGCTGAGGCAGGCGAATCACTTGACTCAGGAGTTCATGACCAGCCTGGCCAACATGGTGAAACCCCATGTATTTTTCTACCAAAAATACAAAAAAAATTAGCCAGGCGTGGTGGTGTGTGCCTTTAGTTCCAGCTGCTATTCAGGAGGCTGAGGCAGGAAAATTGCTTGAACCTGGGAGGCAGAAGCTGCAGTGAACCGAGATTGCACCACTGCACTCCAGCCAGGGCAACAGAGCAAGACTCGGTCAAAAAAAAAAAAAAAGCCCCAGTGCATAAATGAGCAGAGAACAGGAGCTGATAGTTCAGTTCAGAGGAATTGCAAGCTTGGTTTCTAATCCTATTACAGCTACAACAGTATTTCACTCTCCTAAGTGCTGCCGGCTCCCCTGCTCCTGGTCCACACCCCAACCCCAAGTATCCGATGTTTCCGTTTCTCCTTGTGCTTCATCAGTGTGCTCATGGAAGGCTTTGCAATGGAGACCCCCTTCAACCCTCGCACCCACGCTTACATGATCAGCCACGTTGGTGCAGCCTCCTGCGTGGATGAGGACCCGAGACACATCCTCCGAGCCACTGAGGGCTGCATAGTGAAGGCAGCTCAGGTTTTTCTAGAAGGAAACAGGCATCAATGCAATATCACAAGGCCCCCTCCTACTGAGGTTTGCAAAGCTCTTTGAGATTCATTTTTCCATCTGAGTGTCCGCTGGGAGTATTATCCCCATTAAACTGAGGCTGGAAAAATCAATGACTTTCCCAGGCCTGGTGACCAGTAAAAGGAACTCACTATGGTCTCAGTCTTTTCCTCACCTCCTATCACAAATGCAAGAATGTAGACCAAAGCCTGCCCAAGTCTATGGCTGGTAAAGACATGCAGTTGATTGACTCTAAGGAGGTGGTTTTCTTTTTTTTTCCCGAGACAGAGTCTCACTCTGTCACCCAGGCTGGAGTACAGTGGCACAATCTTGGCTCACTGCAACCTCCACCTCCCAGGTTGAAGCAATTCTCCTGCCTCAGCCTCCCGAGTAGCTGGGATTACAGGCACCCACCACCACGCCCAGCTAATTTTTATATTTTTAGTGGAGATGGGGTTTCACCGTGTTAGCCAGGCTGGTCTTGAACTCCTGATCTTGTGATTCACCAGTCTCGGCCTCCCAAAGTGCTGGGATTACAGGCGTGAGCCACCACGCCTGGCCAGGAGGTGGTTTTTAAAGAGGAAGACAAGTAAGATTTGCCAACACAGAGCAAACTCCACCCAGCATGCACTGCCCAACACAAGCTGGTCTTGGTGCATCCAAACAGGATCCTGGCAGGGCCAGAATGGAGGCTTGGTCTCGGTGGGCCTCAAAGTGCTCTCTTTCAGTCAGAGCCCAGCCCAGCCCAATCATCACCTTGCACAAGGCACATACCAGACAGGCCCCACTAGGGTGACCCACTGTCTCAGTTTGCCCAGGATTGAGGAGTTCTTGAGATGTGGGACTTTCCATTTTAAAATCAGGACAGTATGGGGCAAACCAGGACTAGCTAGCCACCCTGCTAAAGTCCCAACTGAGTACCTGGGGTGTGTGGGACTCAGTCCATCTCCCAATAGGAAATGCAGTCACCGTGCGCTTGGCACCTCCTCCGAGACCCTGCAGCACGACATTCTGGGAGGGGTGGGAATGTGGCCTCTGCCAGAAACCGCAAGCTGAGGCTGAAGCCCAAGTCCTGGCATGATGAGCAGCTCCAGCCCCCCACCCAGTGGCCACGCAGCTGGGTGCAACCTTCCCAGTCTCTCTCTTTTTTTTTCTTGAGACAGGGTCTCACTCTGTCGCCCAGGTTGGAGTACAGTGGTGCAATCATAGCTCACTGCAGCCTCAAACTCCCGGGCTCAAGCAATCTTCCAGCTTTGGCTCCCAGAGTGCTGCGTTACAAGCATGAGCCACCTTGCCCAGCCTTTTTTTTCAAAGCCAGTCAAATTAAGCAGTAGGGAAATAAATATTTTTTGTCATAACATTTTAATTCTCTGTTTTTGAACTGCCTGTGTATTTTTGCTATTATTTATATTGTTTTATTTATTATTAATATTTTTGCTATACCATTGACATTTAGAACAAAGCAAGAATTCCAGAACCTGAAGCCATTCAACCACCAAAAAAGTTATTTGTCACTGATACAAAAATAAAAAGCAAAGCAAAAACACCAACTCACTACCTAAAGAAAGGCCACAACCCCACTTTCCAGGTCATAGAGGAGAATTTCTACTGGCAGAATTGATGAGTACAATGGGGAGAAAGAGAAGAGGTTCATCCGGGGCCATACCCCAAGCCCCAGCTCTGTCAGGGGAAAGCTTCATCAGTGGGTGGGAGCTCTGGAGTCAGGGGAACAGGCTTTTGAGACTCAACTTTGCCTCATACTAGCTTGTGATCCTGCGAAAATGCCCTCAAAGCTCCAGTTTTCTCATCTGCAAAATGGGTGGAATTTTCCTGAGGTAACAGTTATGAAGGGGCTTTGTAAACTATCAAGAGCTCAACAAATAGAAGACACTAACAGGGCCAGGTGCAATGGCTCCCACCTATAATCCCAGCACTTTGGAAGGCTGAGGCGGGCGGATCACTTGAGGTCAGGAGTTCAAGACCAGCCTGGCCAACATGGTGAAACCCCATCTCTACCAAAAAAATACAAAAATTAGCCGGGCGTGGTGGTACACACCTGTAGTCCCAGCTACTTGGGAGGCTGAGGCAGGAAAACTGCTTGAACCCAGGAGGCGGAGGTTGCAGTGAGCCAAGATCACACCATTGCACTCCAGCCTGGGTGACAGAGTAAGACCCATCTCAAAAGAAAAACCAAAAAAACACTAACAGGTGTTGAGGTGTTGAGGTGTTGGGCCCTATTATGTCCTGGGCACTGTGTTAGATATTTAATCCTCACAATAATGTAAAAAAGTAAATGTCATCCCACTTTATAATTGGGAAACAAGGCTCAGAGAGGTTAAGTAACCTGCTCCGGGTCACAGGGCTCAGCAGTGGAGAAGCCAAGATCAGAACCTGGCCTGCTGCCTCGAAGCCTCTGTTCACTCAGGGTTCAGGAATCACTGTGGCCATTACTGCCGACACGGCTATGGCTCAGCAGACAAGAGCAGACCGCAGTCTTGGGAGGGCCTGGCTACCTGGGTGAGCGCATTCACGGTGCTCCCAGCCCTGAGGAGAAGCCGCACACAGTCAGGGTGGGTCCCTCCAGCAGCCACATGCAGGGCAGTCAGACCTTCCTGCAACACATAAGTAGAGCAATGAGGATGGTGGGGAGGCCCACCCAAGTGACCCCCAATCCCACCGTGAGAGGATGCCCCTTGTGCCTTGGCCCCAGGGCCCCTTGAGCTCTCCACGGCCCTGCCCCTGGGAAAAATGAGCTTTCTTGTTTGTGATCCCATGAGCCCCACCCCTGAAGTCCTCACTTTGTGGAGCACACACATGGCATAGCCACTCCTGGCTCCACATCTCTGCTCACGTTCCACACCCCTCCCGCTCTGTCTGTTTCCTCCTACTCCAGCAAGCCCTCCCTCACCATCCTGGCGATGTCTCCCTTCTTTGAACACACACTCTGTGTCTCACTTATTTGGTGATCTGTCCTGCCAAGTGCCACCATTAAGCCTGGAGTTCAGTGCTGCTGCTTGTCTTTCCCTGGTGGGCTCTCATTTGAAATCATGCCCTCAGCCTCCTGGCTTTAGACTGCACCATGGATTGGTGGGGGTTCCTCAAAGGCAGACAGCAAGCAAGGGTCATGCATCTCGCCATCCCCCAGGTGGTGACTCACCGCATTCTGCTCCTCCAGGTCCAGCCCGATGTCCACAAGTCGCTGCAGCACAGCCATATGGCCCCGACCAGCAGCCAGATGAAGGGCCGTGTTCCCCTCCTGCAGGAAAAAGGGTTCCTGAGAGGCCAGCAGACCAGAAAGCCCCAGAATCATAGACCTGTGATGAGCTGCAGCCATGCACACTGGGTCAGTGCCACCCTGCTCCTGACAGCTGTGCCAAAAACTACAACCAGGGGCAGATTGCAGGGCCAAGCCCTGGTCTTTCTTTCCTTATACTTCAAGGCAGGCACATTGCTTAAAAATTAAACAAAACCAATTCTACTTTCCACGTGCCCATCTGAAGCCAGTCCCTCCTCAGGTCCCCCAAATCCATCTCCTCTCACTGCTCAAGGCCCCAGCAACTCTTCCCTGAGCTCAGGCTGTTCCAGGCAGCTGCTTGGTTCAGTCACCTGCCTCCTTCAAGTCTCTGTGTGAGATGTTAGTTTCTTATTGAGTAGCGTGGCCTGCCCGGGCCACACTCTGAAACTGCAAACCCCACCTCTGTCGTCCTGAGCCTATTTTCCTGCCCTGCTTTTCCTCTCCCCACTGCACAGATCACCTTGCCAACACACTCTGTCAGTGGCTGTGTGCTTAGTGTTTATCGTCTGACTCTTTTCTTTATTATTTTACTTTAAGTTCTGGGATACATGTGCAGAATGTGCAGATTTGTTACATAGGTAAATGTGTGCCATGGTGGTTTGCTGCACCTATCAACCCGTCACCTAGGTATTAAGCCCCGCATGCATTAGCTATGTATCCTGATGCTCTTCCTCCCCTCGCCCCCCAAACCAGGCCCCGGTGTGCGTTGTCCCCCTCCCTGTGTCCATGTGGTTCTCATTGTTCAGCTCCCACTTATGAGTGAGAACATGCAGTGTTTGGTTTTCTGTTCCTGTGTTAGTTTGCTGAGAATGATGGTTTCCAGCTTCATCTAAGTCCCTGCAAAGGACATGATCTCATTCCTTTTTATGGTTGCATAGTATTCCATGGTGTATATGTGCCACATTTTCTTTATCCAGTCTATCACTGATGGGCATTTGGATTCATTCCACATGTTTGACCCTTGTTGCTGGAACATAAGCACCACAGGGGCATCTATTTTGTTTTCTGAAGTTTCCTTAAGTGCCTAGAATAGGGCCTGGGGCACATGGCCAACACTCAGTAGATGTTTGTTCAATGAGTCAATAATGTAGGAGGGTCTTCAGGGGATCATGTGGAGAGCCTGATATGTGTCCCTGGAACTTGAAGGCCAGAGGACTGGTAGTTGCTTTGCACTTGGAAAGTCTAAAGGTGACAGTGACATAGCCAAGAGAAGCAGCTGCATTGGGCAGGGCAGAGGGTGCAACGTACTCTGTATTTGAAGTGGCCCCTGCTGAGGTCAGCCTGCTTGGGGTTGTCCTTTAAAGGGATCTCCCTGCCGGGCATGGTGCCTCACACCTGTAATCCCAGCACTTTGGGAGGCTGAGGTGGGCAGATAGCTTGAGTCTAGGAATTCCAGTCTGGGAAATATAGTGAGACTCCATCTCTACAAAAAATACAAAAATTAGCCAGATGTGGTGGTGCGCGCCTGTAGTCCCAGATACTGGAGAGACTGAGGCAGGAGGATTGCTTGAGCATGGGAAGTTGAGGCTGCAATGCGCTGTGATTGCGCCACTACACTCCAGCCTGGGCAACAGAGTAAGATATTGTCTCAAAAAAAAAAAAAAAAAAAATGAATTCAGCTAAAAATAATAAAATTGTAAAGTAATTTTAAAAATCCCTCAACAGCTTTGTTTTTCTCTCCTTGCCAGCTTCTCTGCAGCCTGTAGCCTGTCGGCTGGCTGCTGCAAGCCAGGACAAGCAGTGGGAAATGCAGTCACAGTGTGAAATCTCTGTGTTCAGAGACACGCAGGAAGCAGGTGAACCGTGAAAGGCCAACACATGCCCCCAGTTAACAGGGTGTAGAGGCAATGGTGGGGCTTTCTTCTTCCTTCTGGGTTATAAATATCCATGTTCTGGCATTTGAAGCTGCAGGTGGCACACATGGATGCCTGACAGGCGCTCACACTTTCCTGGGCAGGGCAGGGGGCTCAGAGGCAGGAGAGCTGGGCAGAAGGTAGCCTTGGCGTGGGCCCAGGGTCCTCTCCCCTCCACCTTGGGGACGTCCAGCATCTCCGCCTCTGTGAGGCCTTGACAGCAACACTTCACCCTTCCAAGTGGAGTTAGTCGCTCTCTCTGGGCTCTCAAAGCCTCCCTAGCATTCTAGAGCACACGTGGAGTGACCTGTGTTGTCATTGACTCTAAGAGGTCTATCCCCTTAGCAGGCATTGAAAAACTTACTGTGCCCCCTCCCCAGATGAAACTGAAAATGAAAACACTCCTATTCTGAAAACACAAAACTTAACAGGGGTATGCAGTTTTAAAAGCTTCTTTGCAGAATTTCTGATTGCAAGATTCTGGAGAAGTTCATCAAAGCTGTATGTTCTCGTTCTCTATTCTTGATGCTCATGCTCTCCTGGGGCCCTGAGGTGTGATCATTTTGCCTCTTGGGTTAGCCAGTCCTGGCAGGTGCTGCCCTCCCCATTCTCTGTATGCCCAGTTCCTGGCCCAGTGCCTTGCTCAACCACCTGCTCAACCCAAAAGGATGAGTGTGGATGGACTCAGTGCAGAACCCAAGGGGGTCCAGCCCAGGAGGCAGCCTGGTATGGGGAGGAGCACAGCTTTATGCATTAGGATGCTGCTTCCAAATCCAGCTCTACCTGTGTCTCGCTGTGTGACCTTGGCTAAGGCATCTCCCTCTCTGGGCATCAGTTTCCACAGCTGTAAAACGAGAAGGCTGAATTCAGACGCCTTCCAGTTCCAAGACCCAGCAGTGGATTTGTGTGTGAGCTCTCTATCACTTCAGTATACATAGAACTCCCTCTATCCTGGCCAAGCACATTAACCAGAAGATTAATAATGGAGTTAATCTCTTTGTTGGAGGCATCATTTAGAATTTGCTGTAACAGGCCGGGCGTGGTGGCTCACGCCTGTAATCCCAGCACTTTGGGAGGCCAAGGTGGGCGGGTCACGAGGTCAGGAGATCAAGACCATCCTGGCCAACACGGTGAAACCCCATCTCTACTGAAAATACAAAAAAATTAGCCGGACATGGTGGCGGACACCTATAGTCCCAGCTACTAGGGAGGTTGAGGTAGGAGAATGGTGTGAACCCGGGAGGCGGAAGTTGCAGTGAGCCAAGATGACACCACTGCCCTCCAGCCTGGGCAACAGAGTGAGACTCCACCTCAAAAAAAAAAGAATTTGCTGTAATATATTTTCCCTAATGATTTGCAAGGGTCCAATGATAAGAGTCATTTATAGGGTAGACCCTCCGGTCCCCATCACTTGCCCCTTCTCAGATTGGTGAAACACTGCTTACAAGCCCTGAATGATGCGTTCCCTCCTCCATGCTCCCATCCTATTCCTGCCATAACCATAGCAGAGCAGTTGTGTGGCTACCACCCCCTAACACTTCCCCACGTCTGCCAACAACAGACAGCCCCAGTAGATTACAGCCCTGCTCAACGCACTCCAGGCAACACTACCAACCACCCAGATCTGCCACCCTGGCCAGCCACGTCAGATCAGAAATCCTTACTATGGCTGTGGCACTGAGTTCCTCGAGTAAGAAATGGTGTCTTGGGCATCTTTTTGCCACCAACCTGTAGCATAGGGCTGGCCCATAATGCATGCTAGTGAAGGGCCTGCTGGATGAACACTAAATACGCTCTCGTCTTTGGGCCACATGGCCCTCAAGCACAATGGGAGTCAGACGTGGACACAGGTGAGGAGCCAGAGCCTGGAAGCTGGCAAGTTTTGCACCCTGGTCAGGATCCCAGAGCCTCACGGACACAGTACCTTGTCTTTGACACTGTGGTCACAGCCAGAGCCCACAAGGAAATCCAGAGCATCCAGCTGCCCGTGCTCAGCTGCCCGGTGAAACGCCGTCCTCCCCAGCTGGCCAGGAGGAGAAGTGGTGTGAGCCTTCCTCACTCTGTCAGTGGGCATACCTGCCTCTGCCCACCTGGCCTCTGTTTCCCAACCACTCTGGCTTTGCAGTGGCCTCTCCTGCCCCAGACACTGTCCTCTCCACTTGCCTTCCCACACCCTGCCTGGAAAGCCCAGACCCAACTTCCCAACGAGAGCCACTTGCTGGGGTCCCTCCCTGGCCAGTCCTTAGGTGGCTCCTTGCTGTCTAATGAATAAACAGATTCTTGAGGATGGGGGTTGAGATCTCCAGAGGGACCTCCAACCACCCATCAGACCTTCCCTCCTAAGATTCCAGCCCCTCAGAACTCACACTAGAGCCCTTTCCTGTCCCTAAAGCTCCCACAAGCCTCGCTCTTCCATTTGGTGCCCCTTCCAACCCCTGATTTCCAATCTTACCCACAAATCCAGTTTATTTACCAAATGCCACCTCCTCCAGGAAGCAGAAGCAATGGCTTGCTTTTCTAACCCACCTAGTCCTTGATCAGGGCCTCTCTGCGGCAACTGACTGTGTTCTGCTTGTATTCTGCTCGTTTGTGCCCCAACACCTCTTCCCAACCAGCGGCTCCCCAGGCCAGGTGCAATATGCCCACAGATCAAAGGATGCACCCAAGGAATGTGGTAAGCTCAGTGGGCAAGAGTGGCCCCAGGAGCCCCCCGCCCAATGGGAATGATGAGTAGCCCTGAGGCACTCTCACCTTGTCTACGTGGTCCAGGGCCACATCCTCCAGGTCCTCCATTATGAACGCCAGCACAGGCACATGGCCTTTTTGGGCTGCGCAGTGCAGTAAGGTCAGGCCATCCTGGAAACAAGTGCAGGAAGGTCCCTGCAGTCTGCGAAGGGAGGCCCTTTTCACATGCTGCCAGTCTCCCAGACAGCGAGCGTTTGGGACCCAGAACACAGCCTCCCCGTGGACACAACACTATAAATGATGAATGGACCCCAGGGATAACCCACTCTGCTGCCCACTCAGCCTCAGACGGGCCGGCAGGAGTCAGGATGCCAAAGTTCAAATCCCAGCTCCAGCACCCCTCAGCTCCAGAGTCTTGGGCCAGTTACCTCCACCTCTCTGAGCCTCCATTTTCACATAGGACAAACTAGCATCATAATCCCTGACCACCTCAGTGGGTGGTTGAGAGGACTGGACCTACAGGAAAAGTATTTTATCAACTAAAAATTAATTCAAACATGTATGATGAGGTCATATAGCACTAGTAGCCTCCAGAATAATTAAGAAGGTTCTAGGCATCTGCCTCCCTTGATACAGCTGCTAAAGAAGAAGCAGGTGACTAAGTGACCAGTGTATGTCACTAGGAAGTGACCTCCTCACCTTCTAGGGCAGATTAAGAGCAGATGTGGTCTGCAGGGAGTAGAGGGAAGTGGCTTGGGTTGAGGGTGGACAGGAAGAAGGTCTCTGGGGCCTAGAAGCAAAAGGAGGGAGGCTTGAAAATACTATATTTATGCCCCAGGGCTTCTACTTCTGCCTTGCATTAAGGTCAGATTATTTGAAGTCCTGTTTGCAACCCAACAGTGAGTCATAAAAATCAGTAGAACAGTGTTTTACATCTTGACAGTGGTCAAATCTCAGTGAGTATAAACTTTCAATGTGTGTATTTCTTTTTTTTTTTTTTTTTTTTGAGTCAGAGTCTTGCCCTGTCTCCCAGGCTAGAGTACAGTGGCACAATCTCGGCTCACTGCCTCCTGGGTTCAAGCAATTCTCCTGTCTCTGCTCCCGAGGAGCTGGGATTACAGGCACCCTCCAGCACGCCCGGTTAATTTTTGTATTTTTTGTAGATATGGGGTTTCGCCATGTTGCCTAGGCTGGTTTCGAACTCCTGAACTCAGGCAATCCGCCCACCTCGGCCTCCCAAAGTGCTGGGATTACAGGCGTGAGCCACCATGCCCGGCCCAATGTGTGTATTTCATGATGGTATCATGGACCCCTTGATATGAAGGGATGAGAAGGGCACTTCCCTCTTGTGTTCTTCCCAAATTCCATAGCCCTGGACTGATGATTTTCATGAGAAAAACATAAGACAAACCCAAATTGAAGGGCATTCCACAAAATACTTGACTACTACTCTCCAAAAGAGTTAAGGTCACGGAAAACAAGGAAAAACTAAGAAATCATCACAAGATTCGAAGAGACTAAGAAGACAAAATGACTAAAGCATTTAGAATATTAATGGAAAAACTGCTGAAATCTTATTATAGTCTGTAGTTTAGTAAAACTGTAACTATCACCAGTAGAGCTACGTAAACAGCAGGGAAAGGAGAAAGCTTCAGGGCAGAAGCAGGACTGGGCCTGTGGCATCTACAGGTGGGATGAATCCCTTTGGGGAAGACCTTGAACAAGAGATTGAAAGAAATAGTGGGGTCTATCATTTGCAAAGCTGGCTGCATCTATCCCTCCTGCCCTTGGAGGCACACCCCAGGATGGTGCCACTCTTCTCACCGAGAATCTACACTGGTCCTGCGACGGGCTTTTGAATGCAATGGAGGTGATACCACGTGGCTTTCCAGCCTTGGCCTCTAGAGCCCTTGCCAGTTCTGCTCTGGATCTTTTGCTGCCCTGAGGCAGACAGGTAAGGAAGTCTATGCTGGACTCCCTAAGGATCAGTGGCCACCTGGAGAAACTAGCCACACCATCCCAGACATTCCAAACCTTCCTGCAGAGGCTCCAGACATGTGAGCGAGACCCTCCAGGGCCAGCCAGCCCCCAGCCCACTCACCTGCTGACTGCAGCCTTGCAGGTGAGCCCAGGCAAAGCCACAGGAACTGCCCGCCAACCACAGAATTGTGGAAAATAATATATCATTACTTTCAGATTCATTACTTTTAAATTTTAGAGTGATTTGTTGCCAAAACCAGAAAATGAATATAGAGGGGATCTGCTTAACTAGAAGAGTCCATGACTCAGAACCTCACCCTCCACATACACCCAAGACCCTGCCTTCCTCATTCTAGAACATGGAGGCTCATTCACAACTCTGTTTATAGTATACTACATTAAGACAACACTGGATTCCCCAGGGCCACTGAGCCCTTCCAAGGCCAAGCCAGGCCAGGCCAGCAGGACCAGACAGCAGAACCCTGAGCTTGAACCTGGGTGTATTCACAGGGTACCCTCCTGCTGGCCCCTCCCTCCCACACTCTGGCTCAGATCTTGTGACCCACCACATAGGGACATGGTTCTCTGGGATGGATTTTCCAACCCAAATGCTTTCAGGCACTCCCACCACTGCCAACAGGATCCTAACAATGACATGAGACAGACCTCTTACATGCCACGACCCTTTTACATCTGGTGAAGCCTATAGACCCCTTCTCAGAATAACATTTACTTAAATGCAAAAAAAAAAAAAAAAATTATACAGGAAAAATATTTAATCAAATAAACAGGCTTACAATGGTGTATTCGTTTTCTATTGCTGCTATAACAAATTACCATCGCTTCATGGTGTAAAACAGCACAGATTTATTATTTTACAATACTGAAGTTCAGAAGTCTAAATTGGGTTGGCAATGCTGTGTTTCTTCTGGAAGCTCTTGGGGAAAACCCATTTCCTGTCCTTTTCCAGCTTCTAGAAGCTGACCAAATTCCTTGGCTAGTGGCTCGCATCATTCCACCCCTGCCTCCTTCATCACACCTCACACACATCGCATCACACCCAACAAATTCCTATTGGCGTGTTAGGTTCTGGGGGTTCAGAGGTTCTAGGAATTAGGATATGGACATCTTTGAAATGACATTATTCTGCCTACCATAAAAGGAAACCAATTATATTGAAATTAAGTTATCAAAATATTACAAACCAAGTTTTCAATCTAGTAACACATGTGCTTCCTTACTGACCCGTTAAACAACAAGATCTACTGAAGGGTCTAATCACTGCCATAATTTCAGTGTAATGATAAATGTAAGGAGTATTTTAAGATAACTGCAAAAACTTTCATGTGATATGAAAATAGCTACATTTTCTGTTAGTGACAAAGTCACAAGTACTAATATTACCTACATTCATCGATGAAAAAAATGCTAATTAGTCGGGCGTGGTGGCACGTGCCTAAAGTCCCAACTACTCTGGAGGCTGAGGCAGGAGAATTGCTTGAACCCAGGAGGCGGAGGTTGTAATAAGCTGAGATCGTGCCACTACACTCCAGCTTGGGTGACCGAGCAAGACTCCAGCTCACAAAAAAAAAAAGAAAGAAAGAAAAAAATGCTAAATTTTCAAGAAGTTAGCCAAAATAAATATGCACTTTTTTCCAATCCAAGTTCATAGGTCCTCTGAATTTTCTCCAAGAACCCATGTGAGAACTCCTGGCTGAGGGATTTGGCCCAGAAATGTTTGCATTTTCCTATGGGTGACTGACACCCTAAAAGGTGAGACAGCAGCAGAGGGATTCCAGGCACTCTCACTTGCTGAGGCCCTGCTCCCTCAAACCACAGTGCAGGCTGATAGAGTAACTCGCCCACCATACCACACTTGGTAAATGATGCTTTGCTCCTTTCACCCCACCACACTGAGCACAAGGGGTACAGGGCCTGGCAGGAGGGTGGAGGAGACCTCACCTCCTTCTCATTTAATTTTCCTAACTACCCTCTGAGGGAGTTACTTTGATTTCTCTCCTACAAACAAGGAGGCCAGTCAGAGGGCTGGGGACTGTCCCAACTCACTGAATAGTAAAGAGAGGTGGGGGAGATCAGAAGAAAGAGGGACAGGCAAAGGCAGGTGGGGGACTGGAGGGGCAAGTGGGGGTGGGGAGTAGAGGTGGGGGGAGACCTGTGCATCCAGGGCCAGGGGAGCTGAGGGGATAGAGGGTTACCAGCTGAAGCCTTACCTTGTTCTTACAGTGGATCTTGGCCCCCGAGTTTACCAGGATCTGGAGGATTCGTAAGTGGCCGAACCAGGCAGACAGGAGAAGCGCGTTCATCCCAAACTGGGGGAGAGGACATACAGGAGGTGAGAAGAATGTGGGAAGGCGTGGCCGTGCCAGCCAGGCCCTGTGCCTTATGATTAAACCATACAACCAGAAGGAACTATAAGTGCCACTCAGTCCAGAGAGCTCCAAGCTTTAGGAATTTTAAGATCAATTTTTTTTTTTTTAAAATAGAGGCTGATGTACTGTTGCAAACTTCTTAAATTTATTTTTTGCTAAATGAAACTTAAAAATAAAACAGCTGCCGGCCAGGCTCGGTGGCTCATGCCTGTTATCCCAGCACTTTGGGAGGCTGAGGCGGGAGGATCACATGAAGTCAGGAGTTCAAGACCAGCCTGGCCAACATGGTGGAACCCGTCTCTACCAAAAATACAAAAATTAGCTGGGCGTGGTGGTGGGCACTTGTAATCCCAGCTACTTGGGAGGTTGAGGCAGGAGAATCACTTGAACCCAGGAGGCGGAGGTTGCAGTGAGCTGAGATCCACCACTGCATTCCAGCCTGAGCGTCAGAGTGAGACTTCATCTCAAAACAAACAAACAAACAAACAAAATGGCTGCCATTTACTTTCATCATCATTTCATAAAGAAAGACCATTTTAGAAGAAAAAATTTGTAAGGAACCAATCTTAGAATATATTCTTGGCAAATAAAGCTTCATAACTGGGCATGGTGGTTCACGCCTGTAATCCCAACACTTTGAGATGAGGATCACTTGAGCCCAGGAGTTTGAAACCAGACTGGGCAAAATAGGGGGACCCCCATCTCTACAGACATTTTTTAAAAATAAGCCAGGCATGGAGGCACACTCCTGTGGTCCCAG
Source organism: Chlorocebus sabaeus (assembly GCF_047675955.1). NCBI lineage: Eukaryota > Metazoa > Chordata > Mammalia > Primates > Cercopithecidae > Chlorocebus > Chlorocebus sabaeus. Next base: position 40,537,211 of record NC_132929.1, on the reverse strand, counting down.
CTACTCAGGAGGCTGAGGTGGGAGGATTGCTTGAGCCCAGGAGATAGAGGCTGCAATGAGCTGTGATCGCACCACTGCACTCCAGCCTTGGTGACAGAGCAAAACCCTGTCTCAAAAACCAACAAACAAACAAAGACAAAAAACAAATGTAGCTTCATAAAAAATACATTGTCCCTGTTTTCTGATTTGCTATGACTGGTGAAGACCTTTTCCTGGACTGGTGTTTAAGAATAGATTGTTTAAATCTCCCATAGAGGCTGGGCATGGTGGCTCATGCCTGTAACCTTAATATTTTGGGAGGGACCAAGGTGGGAGGATCGCTTGAGCCCAGGAGTTCAAGACCAGCCTGGGCAACATAGTGAGACCTGTCTCTACAAAAAAATTAATTAGCTGGGCATGGTGGTGTGTGTGCCTGTGGTCCCAGCTACCTGAGAGACTGAAGTGAGAGGATCATTTGAACCCGGGAGGCAAGGGTTATGGTGAGCCAAAATTGCACTGCTGCACTCCAGCCTGGACGACGGAGTGAGAGCCTGTCTCAAAAATAAATAAATAAATAAATATCCCATAGAATATCTTCAAAGCAGATAGCTTAAGTCTGCAGCACCACACCACCTCACGAGACATCCCTGCACAGTCAAACACTGGCTTCTATTAGAAATGCCTCCTCCAGGCAGAGCTTGCAGTGAGCGAAGATCACGCCACTGCACTCCAGCCTGGGTGACAGAGCAAGACTCCGTCTCCAAAAAAAAAAAAAAAATGAAAAAAGAAAAGGAAGAAATGCCTCCTCGAGCTCTGTTGAAATCTGCAATCCTGCAATTTCCATTCCACCAACTCTCTTGAGCAACTGAAAATATGTCTGTGCCTCCACTCAGGGCAGCCCCAGGCCTGTTTGCAGGGTGCTCTTCCTCCACATCTGCACGGTGCGTGCTCCAGGGTCCCCAGAGCCCCTTCAGTGACCTCCACTGCAGTAGGGTTCCACACTTCCCCCATCTCCCTGGAGTCTTTTCTTCTCTGTGAAGAGCAACCCCAGGCCTCCAAACTCAGCTCTGGGGATACATCAAGAGCCAGCCAGATCCTGGGAATGGTTTTTTGCAGTGCCTCCTTGGGTGTGGCTCCACCAGGAGCCTTTGGAGGGGTACCAAGAAAAGGGGTCTTAGCGGCTGGCACCAGAATTCCTCTTAGGGAGGGAACTGTGTTTAGGTAAAAGCCTTTTCCTCAACAAAGGGTTGAGGAAAAAGATGAAACTCAGAGGGAACTCACTGATCAGCAGTGAGCAGGCTCCCGAGCATCCAAAGAGAGTTGCTCTGCTCTGCTTTAGAAACAGGTGGGAATTTGGAAGCAGGAAGGGGGCGGTGCAGACAAGGACAGCACTGGAGAGAGGGAGGGGAGCAGAGGCTGGGCCCAAGGCAAGGAAAGAACCAAGGGCCTTTAAAGAACAGAATGTCAAAGAGGGGGTTTTAGGATTTTTACATTGTTTTTGTGTGTGATATAGGTCCCCTCTATATCCCAGTTTGGAAAGCCATCCCACACTACAAGCCTTCTGTGAATGGAGTCCCAGGGAGAGGCACCATGTTTGGGATGAAGCCAGGGTGGAATCAAAGGACTATTTGCAAAATTTCAAGAGGATGCCAAAAGTTGACCAAAAGTAGGAGACAGCAAGGACCACAAGCATTTAAATTCTTCCTCCTGAAATCCTAGGGAAGGTGTTGGACCCAGCAAAGAGCCTCAAATGAAGGTCTATCATCCAAGATTGGGGCATATTTTTTAAAATTAAAAAAAAAAAAAACAAATGAGGGTCTACATCTGGCCTTAACTAGAGCTGAAGAGGCCAGGAGACCCGGCACTGGCTCAGAGCTCAGCGCCTGGTAGAATATCAGCAACTGTGGGCTGGCTGCAGGAGGGAGGAAAAAGAACAAGCACCGGCAGAGTCCAGAGGAAGAAGTCCACAAGCGCTCAGGAATAAAAAGGGTAAAGGCTCAGGACTGGGGGAGGGAGAGCCATGGGAGCCAAAGCCTCCTGACAGTGAGGACCCCCGGGATATGTCACAGTCCTAAACCAGCTTTCCCCACATACATAGTTCCTAGGAACTATCCAAGCCAGAGTCCTGTGGCATATCACTAGAGATCTTCCTCCAGCAACAGGATCTCCTTTCTCCAGTATCTCCTGAACCCCATTACTACAGCAGGCAAGCCCACCATGCTGTCTTATTTTTCAAAATGTTACGTATTGCCATTTGCAAAAGAAACAGAGAGGTTTTTGTTTGTTTGTTTGTTTGTGACGGAGTCTCACTCTGTCACCCAGGTTGGAGTGCAGTGCTGTAATCTAGGTTTACAGCAACCTCCGTCTCCCAGGTTCAAGCGATTCTCCTGCCTCAGCCTCTCCAGTAGCTGGGATCACAGGAGTGCACCACCACACCTGGCTAATTTTTGTATTTTTAGGAGAGACGGGGTTTCACCATGTTGGCCAGGCTGGTCTGGAACTTCTGATCTCAGGTGATCCTCCTGCGTCAGCCTTCCAAACTGCTGGGATTACTGGTGTGAGCCACCGCGCCCAGCCAACCGGGGGGATTTCTAAAAGGGCCCCCTCTTACTGTTCTCCCTCATAGCTTCTTTTTTCACTAAACCCTTGAAGGAACAAGTGACAGCATAGTGGTGATAGTGGGGGTCTTTGTGGGTAGAAAGAGTTGATGCAAGAGCCTCTAGTGTTTCACCAGGGAGCTCAGACTAAGGATCCTAGACGTTCTGCTCCTAAAGGCATCCCTAAATGAGGCCTAAGCAGGTACAGGGAAGAGACAGGATTGGGGAATGGGGAGGTAAGGGTTGCTGCCTCACTTCAACCCCAACTAGTAATCAACCCCCACACAGCAGGGCCTGGGAGCAGAGAGAAGCCGGAACAAAGAAAATTGTTTTCACGGACAACTAAGTCGCTGCAGGGAAGTTTATGGTTTTATTTTTTATTTTAAAATTTTTACCTATTTATTTATTTAGACACCAGCTCATAAGACTGGCTAATTTTTGTATTTTTTGGTAGAGACGGAGTTTCGCCATGTTGCCCAGGCTCGTCTCAAACTCCTGGGCTCAAGTGATCTACCCGCTTGGCCTCCCAAAGTACCGAGATTACAGGCATGAGTCATCGCGCCCAGGCACTTTTTAAAATTTAAATGTAGACAAAGCCATAAGAGTATCCCTTTCAAATGTCATTATTAGATTCAGCCTTTTTCCCAAACCTGTAGAGATAATTTTACAGACCCCGTAACTCATCAGTGCTCTCTCTCCGCAACACACTGCCTGCCAATTGTTTAACTAAGACTGTTAGTCTTTATCCAAGACTTTGATTGAAGCAGAGCCCTGTGGCATATCATGAGAGACCTTCCTCCTGGTGCTTTTGCTAATCAGGCCTCTATCAATCCACCCAGTTATCTGTTCTACAGCCCTCTCCCTGTTCACATGCTTTCATGAGGGACTGAAAAGGCTCTCTGAGAACTGAAAGACCCTTGAAAGTGGAGAGCTCTTCATTACTGTATAGGAGGAACATGGAACCAGTGCAGTGTCCCTGGCACCTGAAGCCTTTGACTCCCTGCCACTCTGCACCTGAATGTCTGCATATTAGCAGCAATCTCAGCAACCGGCTCATAGACCCAGAGAGATCTCCAGTGCCCCCCAGCACCCTGAGACAGACAGACAGACAGACACGCACACACAGATGTGCCTCTGTGAGGGCCCCTACCGCATCCTCCTCGTCCACAGCAGCCTCGTGCTCCAGAAGCAGACGCACAGCCTGCTCGTGCCCTGCACCTGCAGCCCAGTGCAGGGCCACCCTGCCCACCTGCCCGGAGGGAGATGACACTTGTCAGGTGCTGCTGCCACCTGGCTGCCTGGACCACCTCCCACACCCTCCGCCAGGACAGCTGGTCTGCAGGCTGAAAGGGTCTTTGCTGGCTCTGGTCCCCTCCGTTCTATCACATGCTCCTCTCCTGCATGGCGACCAAAGCCAACATAGTAAAATGGCTGGACCCATCTGTCCCCATCTAAAACTCGTTAGTTTCTCATGGCTCTCAGAATAAACTCCTGACCCTGGAGAGGATGAGGCGCTGCATGGTCTGGCGCTGCCCACCCTTGCTTCTCAGAAATGCCAAGCAGCTTCCCACCTCTAGGCCTTTTCCTGCTGTTGTCCCTGCTGGAAAGCCCATGTGGCCAAGGATTATCCTCCAAGTCCCTGAGAGGCACTGGAGTCCCTGGGTTCTGTCCCCTTCCTTCTCTCAGAATGGGGCTGAAGGGGTCTGATGCACCATCTCATTCTCAGACCACCCTGGCAGTTCAAAATGCCATCCAAGCAGGCCTGGGGGAAGCTGGCCTGTGGCCCCTGTGCCCACTTCTCCCCTCTGTAGTTTTCAGCTTATGAGGGGACAACGAAAGGAAGCACTAGTTTTCTGCGTGGTCTCAGGCAAGCCACATCCCCTCTCCGGAGCCCAGCTGTTCCTTCCTTCCTCAGGGTTTCTGCCCATACTGTTCTCTCTGCCTAGAATACTGTCCTTCACCTGGCTCCTCAAAAATGCCACTTCCGGGAGGGTGAGGTGGCCCACGCCTGTAATCCCAGCACTTTGGGAGGCTGAGGTGGGAGGATAGCTTGAGTCCAGGAGTTTGAGACCAGCCTGGGCAACATAGCAAGACCCCTATCTCTAGAAAAAATACAAAATTAGCCTGGCATGGTGGTGCGTGCCTGTAGTCTCAGCTACTCAGGAGGCTGAGGTGGGAGGATCAACTGAGCCCAGGAAGGTCAAGGCTGCAGTGAGCTGTGATTGTTCCACTGCACTCCAGCCTGGGTGATGTGAGGTCCTGTCTCAAAGAAAAAAATTAAAAAAGCCACCTCCTTGGGAGGCTTTTCCCGACCCTTCTGCACACGCTGTTACGACAACTTATCACAGAGAGAATGAATTGTTTGTGGGATGCTTTGTGTAATGTCTGTCCTCTTCTTTTGCCCATCTCCCAGCTTCTGGCTGCTGACCTTTGACCCTAGCCCTCCTGGCTCTAACTTCTCAGATGGGTCCCAGAAGTCAAGAGTTTGACCTCTGGAATTGCCAAGCCTGGCTTGGAATCCTGACCCTGACCTTGGGTGGGGGTCCAACCACTCTAAGCCTTAGATTCCTTAGATTCCTCGAGACAATGCAGGCCATGAGGACAGAGCCTGAGCCTCCCTCCAAGTTAACACATGCAAATGCACCTGCCTGTAGCTCAGATGAACTGTTGCCCCTGTGTACTGGCATTATCATGACACTATCCCAGGTGCCCCGATTCAGAGAAGCCCATTACGCACGTGGTTTCTGGCCCTGGTGTTAACCCTCCTCCCAATCAGCTCCTGCATCCTGCTGACGTTGTTCTGGCGGGCGGCCTCGTGGAGCTGCCTCTCCAGAGGAAGCACTATGGGGAGAAAATGGGGTGCAGGATGAGGGGGAGGATCCCCCACACTGCAGACACCAGAGGTAAACAGCCTGTTCCCACTCCTGGACATTGCTGGGGCAGGGGTCTTTCAGCTAGGAATGGGGGCAGAGCTGCACAGCCCTCTTCCCTCTCAAGGTCAGGGTCCTCCCTAGACAGGCTGCTCTTCTTCATTAACTCATCCCACAGCCACGCAACCAGGACGTGGTGAAACCCTGAAGACGGAAGAGCAGGGCAAAGCCATTTGCAGCAGCCTAAATGTGTGCCCCATTATCCAAGTTTCATGTACCCTCCCAAGAGCTGCTCTTGGGGAAGGAAATGAAATTAACTCCCTCTGGAGTCAGTAACCACCTTTTCAGTCTAGTGTAGAAAACAGCCAGGATTTACTGAGCCACCTATTTCGTGCCAGCGCCGGGTGAGGCCAGAAGCACGTTTACCCCACTCCTGTACCTTCCATCTCCTTGCTCCTCCACCCTTTCTTCCAACCCCTCTGTTGCCCAGACTGGAGTGCAGTGGCATGATCTTGTCTCACTGCAACCTCCGCCTCCCAGGTTCAAGCGATTCTCCCTCCTCAGCCTCCTCAGTAGCTGGGATTACAAGTGTGTGCTACCACACCTGGTTAATTTTTGTGTATTTGGTAGAGACAGGGTTTCACCAGGTTGGCTGGGCTGGTCCCCAACTCCTGACCTCAAGTGATCAGCCTGCCTCGGCCTCCCAAAGTGCTGGGATTACGGGTGTGAGCCACAGTGCCCAGCCTCTTCCAACCCCTCTTGCCCAAATCCTAACCAGCTTTCACCTGCCCACACTGAGGCCAACTCGATTTTCCTTCTCTGTGGTCTCTCTCTTCTCTCTGCTCCTCTCACCCTCATCGCTGCACCTTTAGCACAGAGTCTCAGATTAAAGGGAACCTCAGAGCTCCCCCTGCCCACCCCTGTCACACACAGCTGTGGGCTCAGGGTCAGACTGCAAGTTAGCGTCTGAGCCAGGAGGACCCAGGGCCAGATGATCCCTACCGGAGCCCCTTGCTGCCGTCATCCTGACAGCTCTTAATTGTGAGGATGTCTAGTCTCCAAGCATTTTGGAGGCCCTGGCCACACTTGACCCTTCCTGATCCACCCACAGCTCACAGCAGTCCCAAAGGTGGGCACAGTAGGAACCCACAAAACTCTGCTTCTGAGCCAGGCATGGTGGCTCATGCATGCAATCCCAGCAGTTTGGGAGGTCAAGGCAGGAGGATGGCTTGAAGCCAGGAGTTCGAGACCAGCCTGGGCTACAAAGCAAAACCCCCATCTCTACAAAAAAGTTTTTTAAAAAATTAGCCAGGTGTGGTGGCACATGCCTGTAGTCCCAGCTACTCAGGAGGCTAAGGCAAGAAGATTGCTTGAAAAATAAAAAATAAAAAATAAAAAAAATAAAAAAAAAAAAGAAGATTGCTTGAGCCCGGGAGTTTGAGGCTGCCAATGAACTATAATTGCACCTCTGCACTCCAGCCTGGGCAACAGAGTGAGACCTGTCTCTAAAAAGAAAACACAAACAGGCCGGGCGTGGTGGCTCACACCTGTAATCCCAGCTCTTTGGGAGGCTGAGGTGGATGGATCACGAGGTCAGCAGATCAAGACCATCCTTGCCAACACGGTGAAACCCGATCTCTACTAAAAACACAAAAATTAGTTGGGCATGGTGGTGCACCTGTAGTCCCAGCTACTCAGGAGGCTGAGGCAGGAGAATTGCTTCAACCCGGGAGGCAGAGGTTGCAGTGAGCTGAGATCACACCACTGCACTCCAGCCTGGGCGACACAGTGAGACTCTGTCTCAAAAAAAAAACAAAAAAGAAAAAAGAAAACAGAAACAAAAAAAAATATCTGCTTGTATGAGTGATACCAACAATCCCCATACGAATAGATGCCTGTCCCCTCTCCCAAAGTGCTCACACATACTAACACAGACAAACATTTGCTGGCCCTTTGCATAGTCACTGCAGGGCAAGTGACCCCACAGCTTTAATGTTTGGTCCAGTATGAATGTCTGAACCCAGCCCCTTTGTGTATCCAGGGACAGGTGATGAGTGTCTTGGTAGGGAAGGCTAAGATTCACTGAGGTGAGAGACAGGCCTGCCATTCAGTTTGCTTTTCTAGATAAATTCCACACAGACTTCTCCAGATGTGAAAGAGGATCTTGAGCTTTCTGGGGCCTCATGGATACAACCTGTGGACCTCAGAGTTGCAACCCCGGGAGGCAATCACACAGTCCTGGGTTCAACTCTGGGTGAACCACTTCCTAGCTGCGTTAGGCAGTTTCCTCATCTGCAAAACGGGAGCATGAGCTTCCTTACAAGGTTAATATAATGATTAGAATCGAGATATGAAAGCCCCCTGGCACAGTATCTGGCACATAATGACCATACCACCACCACCATCACCATCACCACTATTATTCCTCCAAGGCGAAGGGTCAAATTCTGGTAGCCAAAGAGAGCTGTCTCTTCAGGTGTGAGCTTACAGCGGCCTGGGTTCTTGCCCTGCCACTTTCTAGCAGCAGCATCCTGGGCTAGCCACATCCCCCTTGTAGGTCTGTTTCTTCCATTGTAAAATTGGGGGAGGGTGAAGAAAGAGATCCGTATAGGTCCCTTCCTGACTGGCGCCCTGTGTCTTATCTGCAGCTTAGGGCGATTGGCCTGGTTTGGCAAACAGCCAGGAGTCCCAGAGGGAAGCCAGCAGACACCACCTAGAGCCAGGCCACAGAAGGTTAAGTTAGAATGAAATCAAGTTCCGTCTCATCTCTTCCATCCACCTCCCACATCCAATACCCACTGAGCTGTCTGAGCCTTTGCCTATGCTGGGTCCTCTGCCCAGAATTCTCTGCCACACACACCAATGCTCCATGGCTACACATTCTTCGCAGGCCCCCTCAAGTGATCCTCCACCCCAGACACAATCATGTACCTACTCTGAAATAATTAGCATCTTGATTGAGCATTCCCATCCCCAACACATTCCTCAGCTGAGTAGATGCAGTGTGCCAGCATTTTGGACACTATAGGTCTCAAAGGAATCCAGTGAGCTGCACTATGCGCATTTGAGGGAGAGCCCCCGGGGCAGCTGTCAGGCAGCTGTCGGCGATTCAGCTGTCGGGGTTCAGCCAGGGCTGCAGGATCAAGGACTCACAGTGCAGACACCGACACAATCCTTCTCTCCCCTCTCCCAGACAGTGCAGCCAAAGCTGCCCCAGGCCAGCTGATGCCCACACAGACGCTGCTGCCCGGCCTAGAGGCCCTGGCACTGGGCGCACTTCCTGAGGGAGGCTTAGAGTTGCCCCTATCCCACCTGTGGCCAGTCAGGCTCCTCCCCTCTGACTGCGTGCCCCATCCGATGCGGTCTCCACTCGCTATCCAGCCCCAGCATTCCGGGGAGCTGGGGCTTTCAGCACTTCTACCACCCAATGGCTGCGTGACCTTGAACAACTCATTTGAACACCCTGTGCCTCAGTTTGTCATCTGCAAAATGAAGATAACGTAATGTCCTACCCAAATGGCCGAAGCGAAGATCAAATGACGTGCCTCTCCTGGGTGAAGGCCTGGCACACAAAGTACAGCATGCAGTCAAGGATCACTATTACCCTTATTATTTGTAGCTAACCTCTCAACCGCTGCTCCCCGCTCACCTGGCGGGTGGCGCCCCCGTGTCCCAGACGCACGGGCAAGGTCCCCTTGGCCCGCTGCGCGGACCGGTAACCATTCCGCTCGGAGCCACACAGACACCCAAGTCAGAGGTGGCCGTTTGGAGGGCAACAACGTCACCCCTGACACTCCCCAAACGGATGCGGGGGTCCTCTCGGCCTCGACCCCCCACCCCCGTCCTCCAGCCAGGCTAACTCACGGCCGTCGGTCTCCCACGCCAGCTCCTCCTGCATCCCGCCGTTCCGCAGCCCCTGCGCGCGCTGGCGCCCGGGTGCGAGGTGCGCGTCCGCTGGGGCTGGGCCCGGAGAGCCGAGAGGAGGGGGCGGTCGCTCCGCCAGATCCCACGCCCCGCCTTCTAGGAACGCTGATGCAGCGGCCACCCCAGTCCTGGACCAGGATGCAGGTCCCTCCTCCTGCTCCCTTAACCTGCCCACTGCTCCGCGCCCGAAGCCGGCGGGTCGGGGCCACGCCGAGTTCCGCAGGTGCCCCTGACCCAGTCTCCTCCCCAGGAGTTCGCCCAGCCTCCCCAGCCCTGAAGATAGATGCGCACAAGGCATCTAGCAGGCTCACCCTCCTCGCGCCTCTCAGGACTCGGGGCGGAGGGATGAGCCTTGGGCCCGCCGCCTCAGGCGCAGAAAGTCAAACCTCAGGATGTGAGCTGGCGTTTAAGGAACCACAACCTCAGCAGCTCTGCAAGCATATGAAGAGATTTTTCAGTGTTCAGAAAGATGACAATGAGATTATCACTTACACCCATTAAGACTGGCAAAAATTAGAAAGCTGAATAATGCCAAATGTCGGTGGAGAATATGGAGCTGTCGAGCTGGTGTGAGTAGCCTGTGGCTGTCAATCTGGAAAACAGTCTGGCAGTAATGAGGGAAATTATGGGAGAACCCTAAAATCCAGCTCCTTGATATAGATCTCTGAAATTCTCTTGCAGGCCCATAAAGGGACACGTAGGAGGATGTTGGTTGCTGTGTTGCTATGGTTGCTAGGAGTTGGAGACAATCTAAGCGCCCTTTCTTGTGAGAGCGGATGGATAAAATGTGACGCTGTGCAGCACTCAAAGCAAGGGACCCCGTGTATTCGTGGCAACATGGATTTAAACACCTAGTGCTAGGCAGAAAAAGTAAATAACCAAACCAAATAGGACCTATACGACAATATCAATAAAAATATTACAAATGCATTTACATCAAACAACACAGACTTGCAAAGACACATAGAAACAAAAAGATACCCATTAAATACACCAGAATGGGTTGCACTTCAGACCCTTGGGGGATGTCCATGTCCTTTTTGCCTTAAAGGCATTTACAGCTTCTTTGAATTTAGGGATAATGGGGTCTCAGGCATCTTTATCCCAAGGCAAGAAGCCAGAAAAGCCATGATAGGTGTAGTTACTACTTTGGGGATCAAAGGAGGAAGAGCATCTTTCAGTCATTAGTCCTTAAGATATCGTTCAGGAAGACTTCCTAAAGAAGGAAGTATTTGGAATGGCCTTTGAAAAATAACATAATGATAACAGCTAGCAATTAATGAGCCCTGAGCCAACCCCTCAAAACGGTCTCAAAATAACAATTCCAACATAATAATCAAATATATGATTCCTTTTTTTTTTTTTTTCCTGAGACAGTCTCAGTCTTTCTTCTAGGCTGGAGTGCAGTGGCATGATCTCGGCTCACTGCAACCTCCGCCTCCTGGGTTCAAGCAGTTCTTCTGCCTCAGCCTTCCCAGTAGCGGGGATTACAGGCGCTCGCCCCCACACCTGGCTAATTTTGTATTTTTAGTAGAGATGGGGTTTCACCATGTTGGTCAGGCTGGTATTGAACTCCTGCCCTTGGGTCATCCACCCACCTCAACCTCCCAAAGTGTTGGGATTATAGGCGTGAACCACTGTGCCACCCCCCTCCCCCTTTTTCTTTCTTTCTTTCTTTTTTTTTTTTTCTTTTTTTTCAGACAGAGTCTCACTGTGTTGCCCCAGCTGGAGTGCAGTAGTGTAATCTCGGCTCACTGCAAACTCTGCCTCCCAGGCTCAAGCGATTTTCATGCCTCAGCCTCCCAAGTAGCTGGGACTACAGGTGTGCACCACCACATGTGGCTAATTTTTGTATTTTTAGTAGAGATGGGGTTTCACCATGTTGGCCAGGCTGACCTTGAACTCCTGACCTCAAGTGATCCTCCCGCCTCAGCCTCCCAAAGTCCTGGGATTACAGGCATGAGCCACCACACCTGACCTAGGTTGCATGCTTCTTATGAGAATCTAACTAATGCCTGATCATCCGAGGGGGAACAGTTTTATCCCAAACCATCCCCCTACCTCCCAGTCCTGTAGAAAAATTGTCTGCCACAAAACTGGACCCTAGTGCCAAAATGTTGGGGACCAATGCCCTAACCCATAACTTCAACATGATTCTGCTTCCCTCATTGCATCCTGACTGACAAAATAACATTTGTGTTGTTGATGCTTACCCTTATATTGTTTAATTTAATCATATATTCTCTCTTTACTGCAGTAGCATACTATATACCATCTTCTCACTTTGCCCTCCCCCTTAAAATTCACCCATTTAAGTGTATAATTCAATAGTTTTTAGTACAGTATTGTTCAGAGTTGTATAACTATCACCACTAAATTTTAATATTTTCATCACCCCAGAAAAGAAAGCCCAACCCTTTAGCTATCATGCAGTTTCCCCTCCCCAATCCTCCACACACAGCCCTAGGCAACCACAAATCTACTTTCTTTCTCCATAGATTTGCCTGTTCTGAACATTCTTCTGGCTTTCATTCTGGGAACAATCTAATACAGAGATCTCTCCACAGTAGTCTGTCAAGATCTTCCTGCGTCCTTTGTACAGCCTCAGAGTCCTCCATTGGGTGGCTTGTTCAACCACTCCCTGTTGATGGACATTGGCCCTGTTTCCAGACTTTTATTATTACAATAGAGTTACAATGACCAATCTTATGCATGCATCAATTGGTATTTTTACCAGTGCATTTATGGGATCTATTCTTATAAATGGGATTGCTTGGTCAAAGGGTAAATGCACATGTAACTTTGCTAGCTATTGCCAAATTCTCCTCCATAAGGTCCAGAAATATTTTGCATTTCCATTACCAATGTATGAGGGTGCCTGTTTCCAAGGAGAACGTGCTGTAAAACTTGGATTTTTCCCAATCTGATAAGAAATAGTAATTAATTATAATCTTAGTTTGCATTTCTATCATTACAAGCAAAGTTGGTTATCTGTTTCTATGTTTAAGAGCCGTTTTTTGTTTTTTTTTTTTTCCTGAGAACAATCTGTTCTTATCCCGCTCTTTTTAAAAATGATTGTTGGCCTTTTGCTTAAGAGAAATTTTAAAACAGCTTTTTATTTCTTGTCTTATTAATGTTTGTTCATTACTAAAGAAATTTTAAAATATAAAGAAGGGGCCAGGCCCAGTGGTTCATGCCTGTAATCCCAGCACTTTGGGAGGCCAAGGCGGGGGGATCACGAGGTCAAGAGATCGAGACCATCCTGGCTAACATGGTGAAACCCTGTCTCTACTAAATATATATATATATATATAATTAGCTGGGTGTGGTGGTGGGTGCCTGTAGTCCCAGCTACTCAGGAGGCTGAGGCAGGAGAATGGCGTGAATCCGGGAGGCGGAGCTTGCATGAGCCAAGATGGGGCCACTGCATTCCAGCCCGGGCAATAGAGCGAGACTCTGTCTCAAAAATAAATAAATAAATAAATAAATAAATAAATACAAAGAAGGAACAAAATACAATCAATCTACTGGAAGACGCCACCATAAATCACTTGTTATATGCTGCGCTAGCCCTTTTCTAACAAAAGAAAAAAATATACACACATACACCACACACACACACGAGTAGTAAATAGTTGCTGGTCTTGCATCAGCACTTGGGAGCCAGAATGGCACTGGTTTCCTCTCTGCTTAGACCAATCAGCTGCTTGAGAGGAGGGAGCGGGTAGCAGAAGTCCCCAGCCAAGTGGGGTCAGGGGTAGCCAGTGGGCAGCTCCTGGAGAGGTGCTCCGACTGAGTGGGCAGTTTGATTGTGGATAGGAGTGGCAGCCCCCTGCAGAACTGCTCACCCAGTGGGGGAAGGAGCAGCAGGAGCACAGGACTAGGAGACCTGAGCTCCAATCCAGATCTGTGCTGCCCAGCTGTGGAACTGGACAAGTCCCTTCCCTCTCTCCATATGGAAATAGGCCTGGATGGTCTTTTAGGTCCCTGACCCCTCAAGCATTGGATCACCTCTCGGTGATGAATAATCCATTAGAGGAAGAAAGCATTAACCAAAAGGAGGCAGGGCCAGGTTATTTTTCAGGCCCCTGGGTACCCTCTAAACCAGCGGTTTCCAATCTTTTTAGCACCATGGACCAGTTTCCTGGAAGACAGTTTTTCCATGGGTTGGAGTGGGGCCACTGGAATGGTTTCAGGATGAGGCTGTTCCACCTCAGTTCATCAGGCATTAGATTTTCATAAGGAGTGCAGCAATCTATTGCATGTGGGGACAATAGGGTTCCTGCTCCTATGAGAATCTAATGCCTCTGCTGATCTGACAAGAGGCAGAGCTCAGACGGTAATGCCTGCTGCTCACCTCCTGCTGTGCAGCCCTGTTCCTAACAGGACACAAACCCGCACTGGTCCTGCAACTGGGTTGGGGACCCCTGCTGTAAACTCACAGACCTTAGACTCCACCCACATCTCCCAGCACTTGTGTATCCATGTCTTTCTGAGTCCAGTCCTAGCTCTGCTGTGTGACCCCATGCAATCACTAAATCTCTCTGACCTTCAATTTATCTATCTGTGGATGATCCTTTATTTATTATCATAATTTTTTTGAGATGGAGTCTCGCTCTGTGGCCCAGGCTGGAGTGCAGTGGTGCAATCTCGGCTCACTGCAAGCTCCGCGGCCTCCCGGGTTTACGCCATTCTCCTGCCTCAGCCTCCCAAGAAGCTGGGACTACAGGCGCCCACCACCACGCCCGGCTAATTTTTTCGTATTTTTAGTAGAGACGGGGCTTCACCATGTTAGCCAGAGTGGTCTCAATCTCCTGACCTCGTGATCTGCCCGCCTCGGCCTCCCAAAGTGCTGGGATTACAGGCATGAGCCAACGCACCCAGCCGGATGATCCTTTTTTAATAGGGTTATTTCAAAATGCCTAGGCCTAGGCACACAGTGAGTGCCCTAGTGTGGTGGTGGTGATTATCCTCTGGCTCTCCACCTGCAACCTATACTAGCCCATGTAATCATACTGACAATTTTATGAGGCAAATGCTAGAATATGGAAGCTCCACTTTACAGAGGAGGCACGTGAGGTTCACAGAGGTTAATACTTCACTCAGGGACACACAGCAAGCTGTGGAGAGTTGAGAATGGCCTCTCCAAGTGTGACTCTCTCCAAAGGAGAAACCGGTGATTCCCATGGCGTTGAACCACGTGCTGGGTCCCCAGCCAGGCCACAGCTGAAGGTGAGGTTGGAGGACATCCTTCAGTTCAACCACCCGGCAAGTCCGCTGGGACACCCCAATTCTAGGGGGTGACTTTCTCACCAGGAAAGAAAGCAATTTGGCAGAAAGCCTCAGAAAACAGCGCAAACAGGCTGGGCGTGGTGGCTCACTCCTGTAGTACCAGCACTTTGGAAGGCCAAGGCAGGTGGATCACTTGAGCCCAGGAGTTCGAGACCAGCCTGGGCAAAATGGTGAGCCCCAACCCCGCCCCCCCCACCCCCCCCACCCCCCCACCCCACACACACATCCACTGTCTCTACAAAAAAAAATTAAAGAAACAAAAGAAAAACTAGCGCAAGCATGTAACCTGACGCAGAAGATCCAGGTGAGAGGGACTAGAAGCGTATGGGCGCCCGGTTTCCCTGAGCCTGGCTCGTCGCCCTTAGCGTTCTCCCTGAACTCCGAGGGGAGTGGGCAGAGGACTCTGGGCCTCGCTGCAGTTTCGCTTACCGACACGCGGGGGAGCAAGAGCCGGCGAAGAGCAGCCGTAAGTACCATAATTCCCTCCCATCTGTCCCCACGACGGGCACGACAGTGACGGAGGCCAGAGGGGCGCGAGGAGTTAGAGGCTAGGGGTTACAGACTGTAGTCTAACCTGAGATGGGCTGGATCCGCCGATGACAGGGGAGGCTCCGCGCAGAGAAGCAGAGTGCCCACATGCTGAGTTTCCCAACTGGCTCCTCCACGCTGGGCTTTCTGCTGTACTATTTTCTGAGGCTTCCCCCAAGATTGCCAGTAAGGGTACGTGAATGCTAGGCTAAAGACTTGGGCCATGGGGACGGGGTGAGAGAGGAAGAGACGCGGTGGTAAAGATGTAAGTAAATGTGGGGTTAAGTGGCAGTTTAATTCCCAGACAGCCTCGGGCCTTTCTAAAGAGGGAAAAGATGCAACAACTTTCGCAAAGAAAGTAGGGAATTACTATGGATTCCCGTTAGAGGAATGCGCATTTTAAAAAGCTGCAGGAAGGGGGCAATATTTAACCCAAATGAACTTGAAAAGGTCTTTATTTTATTTTATTTTTTAATTTTTTTTTAGACAGAGTCTTGCTCTGTCTCCCAGGTTGGAGTGCAGTGGCGTGATCTTGGCTCACTGCAAGCTCCGCCTCCCGGGTTCACGCGATTCTCCTGCCTCAGCCTCCCGAGTAGCTGGGACTACAGGTACCCGCCACCACACCTGGCTAATTTTATATATATATATATTTAGTAGAGATGGGGTTTCACCACGTTAGCCAGGATGGTCTCAATCTCCTGACCTCGTGATCCGCCCACCTCGGCCTCCCAGCAGTTATTTTTTTAACTTTTGTTTTAAGTTCCGGGCTATTTGTGCAGGTTTGTTACATAGGTAAAATTGTGTCATGGGGGTTTGTTGTACAGATTATTTCGTCACCCAGGTACTAAGCCAAATACCCAGTACTGATATTTCCTGATTCTCTCCCTCCTCCCATCTTCCACCCTCTAGTAGGCCCCAGTGTCTATTGTTCCCTTCTTTGTGTCCATAAGTTATCATCATTTAGCTTCCACTTATAAGTGAGAACATGCAGTATTTGGTTTTCTGGTCCCGTGATTTTTTTAGGTTAACAGGCAGAAGGGAGAGAGGTGTTTGCCTGGAGAAAGGATGAGATGACCTGGCGTTGTTGGGTTGAGGGGTGAGGCAGCTTCTGTGATCTGGGTCCCAGAGCAGGGACAGGGTCCAGCCTGTTGTGAAAGCCCAATGCACCGGATGTGTGTCCTCTGTAAGAAGGCAGCACAGCCATGTGCAGTGTCCTTGAGCATGTCCTCTGCCTAGGGCTCTGCCAGCCCAGCCAGTGAAGCTCAGGTTGGGGGACAGGAGGTTGGGGGTCAGGGAGAGATGCTTGGAAAGCAAGGAAAAGAGAAAAGGAAAAGGCACCTAAGAGCTGGGAGGCTGGAGTCGGGCAAGACCTTCATCCTCCAGACTTGTTTCCTCATCTGGAAGATGGAGATAACAACACTACCTAAATGCAAAGGGTTATTGTGAGAATTCGATCAGTTGTTGTTCCAGAAAGTGCTCTGTAACCATTACAAAGGCTAGGCATGAAACCTCTTCTGTAGAGGGCTTCCAGATTGCTCCAAACTCAAAATGCCCCTTTCTTGAGGGTTCCCAGAACCCATGGTCAAGCCTTCCATGGTATCCCTGGCCTGGATGCAAGTAACTGTTTTGCAGCTGTCACCCCCTCCTCCAGCTCCCACTAAAACACCCTCCCGACCCCCAATCCCTGCCAGACTGTGAACTTTTTTATTTATTTATTTATTTTTGAGACAAGCTCTCACTGTGTCACCCAGGTTGGAATGCAGTACAGTGGCAAGATCATGGCTTATCACAGCCTTATCTCCAGGGCTCAAGCGATCCTCCCACCTCAGGCTCCCAGGTAGCTGGAACCACAGGCATGTGCCAACATGCACAGCTAATTTTTTTTTTTTCCCCAGAAATGAGGTTTCCCTATGTTGCCCAGGCTGGTCTTGAACTCTTGGGCTCAAACAATCCTCTCACCTCAGCCTCCCAAAGTGTTGGGGTTACAGGCGTGAGCCACAGCACCTGGCCAACTGTGAACTTTCCAAGACAGATGTGGTAGCTAATTCATCCTTGTACTCATTCAAAACTACAACCTGATAAGACTTGGCAAAATTATACTAAAGTTTATCTTAAAACAACAACAACATTAAAAATAGACAGCAATGTTATAAAAACAAAGAGCAATGGAGGGAAAGATGGGACCAGATATTGAAACAATTTGACAATGGCTATCAGAATTTTTTAAATATATATACCTTTCATGCCAACAACTCCATTTCTAAGAATCTACACCATAGAAATAATTGCAGTAATTATAAAGATGCAAGGATGTCTACTGCGATCTGTTTCATAACTATAGCAAACAACTGGAAACAACCCAAGGGGCCATCAATAGGGGATGACAAAATAAATTTTGATGCATGATTATAAAATCATACAATGCAATGTTGAGCAGCTGTTAAAAAGAAATGAGTGGGTCTGTATTTGCTGAGGTAGGAAGAATCTCTAAGAGACAGCAACAGTCAGAACAGGAAGTACAGTATGAGTCCATTTCTTTTTTTTTTTTTTTTTTTTTGAGACGGAGTCTCGCTCTGTCACCCAGGCTGGAGTGCAGTGGCGCGATCTCAGCTCACTGCAAGCTCCGCCTCCCGGGTTTACGCCATTCTCCTGCCTCAGCCTCCCAAGTAGCTGGGACTACAGGCGCCGCCACCTTGCCTGGCTAGTTTTTTGTATTTTTGTAGAGACGGGGTTTCGCCATGTTAGCCAGGATGGTCTCCATCTCCTGACCTCGTGATCCGCCCATCTCGGCCTCCCAAAGTGCTGGGATTACAGGCTTGAGCCACCACGCCCAGCCGAGTCCATTTCTTTAAAAACATTCTCCTGCCACTATTGTCACTTTTTCACCTTTTTTTTTTTTTTTTTTTTGAGCTGGAGTTTCGCTCTTGTTGCCCAGGCTGGAGTGCAATGGCATGATCTCGGCTCACCGCAACCTCCACCTCCCAGGTTCAAGCTATTCTCCTGCCTCAGTCTCCTAAGTACCTGGGATTATAGACATGTGCCAGCACACCCAGCTAATTTTGTATTTTTAGTAGAGATGGGGTTTCTCCATTTTGGTTAGGCTAGTCTCAAACTCCCAACCTCAAGTGATCCGCCTGCCTCGGCCTCCCAAAGAGCTGGAATTACATGTGTGAGCCACTGCACATGGCCTTTCTTTACATCTTTATCAGTCAAATTTCCCTTCCTGTCCCCAGATGACAATCTGGCAGATACTGTGCTTTACAATCATTTTAGGACATTAAAAGTCTGGTCCAGCTCAATTTAAAATTCCAAGCCCTTCAAATCTACAAAATACGGCCAGACGTGGTGGCTCACACCTGTAATCCCAGCACTTTGGGAGGCCAAGGTGGGTGGATCACGAGGTCAGGAGTTCGAGACCAGCCTGGCCAATATAGTGAGATGGCCAGCCTGGCCATCTCTACTAAAAACACAAAAATTAGCTGGGCATGGTGGTGTGTGCCTGTAATCTCAACTACTGGGGAGGCTGATGCAGGAGAATGGCTTGAACCCAGGAAGAGGAGGTTGTAGTGAGCCGAGATCGTACCACTGCTCTCCAGCCTGACAAAGCAAGACTCCATCTCAAAAAAAAAAAACCAAAAACTTCAAAATACATACAGCACAGATATATATCATATTGTCATATTTTTCACCACAGCCCTCTGAAGTAGGTACTATGATTATCCTCCACATCTTACAGATGAGGAAATTGTGGTATAGACAGGTGATTTTCCCAAAGTCACATAGATAGTAAATGGCGAAGCCAGGTTCTCTCCCCTTAACCACTGTGTTATATCACCCTAGGCTCACAGGACCTCAAATGTGACTTTTCCTTGTCTCAGAATTTCAGCTGGCATACTGTATATCATTAGCTAAATATATGAGAATTCATTTAGCCATCACCCTAATGATAGATATAGAGATTATTTCCAGTCTTGTGCTATTATAAACAGTGCTGCAATTAACTTTGTGTGTGTGTTTTTGTGCACCTGTACAACTATTTCAGTAGCTTAGATTCATAAGAGTGCAATTGCTGGATCAATGGGTAAATTTAAATTTGAATAGGTGTTCCAGATATCTATTGCTATATAACTAACTATCTCAAAATTTAGTGCTCAAAAACAACCATTTTGGCCACGTATGGTGGCTCAAGCCTGTAATCCCAGCACTTCAGGAGGCCAAGGCAGGCAGAACACGAGGTCAGGAGATCAAGACCATCCTGGCCAACATGGTGAAACCCCATCTCTACTAAAAATACAAAAATTAGCTGGGTGTGGTGGTGTATACCTGTAATCCCAGCTACTCAGAAGGCTGAGGCAGGAGAATCACTTGAACCAGGGAGCCATAGGTCGCAGTGAGCGGAGATTGCACCACTGCACTCCAGCCTGGGCAACAGAGTGAGACTTGGTCTCAAAAAAAAAACATTTTATATGGTTCATGATTTTGTGGGTCAGGGATTTGGGAAGGGCTCAGCCGATGGTTCATCTGTGATTCTCTTCCAAGGTAGCTTCATCGCTCACATCACTGGAGCCTCAGTGCTCCTTGACTGCTCTTTAAACATGTGGTGTCATATCCTGTAGGGATTCCTCACATGGTTTGGGCTTTTCACAGCATGTGAACATCAGATAATGCAGGTCAGGTAACCAGGTAGTTGGCTTCCAAGAGGGAGGATATGGAACCTGCTGGACAATCTAAGTGATACACTTGCAACTGGGATAGTATCACTTGCTGTATTTTATTGACCAGGGAATTCATGGTCCAACCCAAATTCAAGAAAAGGGGATATAGACCCCACCTCTCCATGGAAGGCACATCAGAGAACTTGTGACCACTTTCACTCTACCATAATAGTTATTTCCAAATTGCCCTCCAAAATAGTGGTCAATTTACATTCCCACCAACAATGCACTAGATTGTCTTTCCCCACACCCTCACCAACACCATACATTGTAAAACACTTCAATTCATGCTGATCTAGCAGCTGAAAATGGTACTGTATTTCATTGCTATTTTTTCATGCATTTCTTTAATTATGAGTGAAGGTAAGTATCTTTTCATGTATTCGCTGTTCATTGAATTTTATTTTTTCTTGTGAATTATCTGTCTATATATTTTACCCATTTTGAAATTTGGTCAGACTTTTTTATATTGATTTATAAAATGTACATATTAAAAAGAGTAGCCTTTTTTTTTTTTTGGCGACAGGGTCTTGCTTTGTTGCCAGGCTGGAGTGCAGTGGCGCGATCTTGGCTCACCGTAACCTCTGCCTCCTGGGTTCAAGCAATTCCCCTGCCTCAGCCTCCTGAGTAGCTTTTATCTGATATTATGTTACAAAGAGTTTTCCACAGTGTGTGGCCTTTTGACTTTGTTTTTTGACAGTTTTCTCAATTTAGGTTTTAAATTTTTACAGGTTCAAATTATCAACCTTTTACTTTAAGATTTCTGGATTTTGTCTGGGCACAGTGGCCCACGCCTGTAATCGAAGCACTTTGGGAGGGCAAGGCGGATGGATCACGAGGTAAGGAGATCGAGACCATTCTGGCCAACGTGGTGAAACCCCGTCTCTACTAAAAATACAAAATTTAGCTGGGTGTGGTGGCGCATGCCTGTAATCCCAGCTACTCAGGAGGCTGAGGCACGAGAATCGCTTAGACCCAGGAGGTGGATGTTGCAGTGAGTGGAGATCACACCACTGTACTCCAACCTGGCGACAGAGTGAGACTCCAGATTTTATGTAGTATGTTCCTGTTGTTTTTCAGAATTTTCCTGCTAGTCTCGAATGTTTATTTTCCAGATTAAAATTAATATTATTTTCCAAGGCACCCTCCTCAAATTCTATTGTTTTTATTTAAATCACTTTCAGTTTATAGATCCATTAAAGAAAATGCACAACCTTACAATTGGAGTACAAGGCTGGGCCTTGCATTGTTTTGAGTCTTCACTCCCACAGGACATCGAGTCTTAGTGAGGGGATGATGGTGCCATCTCAGGAAGTCCCCAGCATTCCTGGGCACCTTTGAAGGAAGGAGACCAAGAGTAAACCAAGGGCAGCCCTGGGGTCAGACAAGCCCCACAATGCTCTGTACCTGGGAACCCAAGGCCTCGTCAGGGAGACTCAGAACACAGCCCCCAACACTACAACTCCTGGACTTTCCATTGCAGGGTGAGTCCAGGACTCCTTGAAGAAAACATTCCTTAGAGGCCCAGGAAAGGCACCAGATGTGCCTTCAAAGAGCTAATTCATGTGGTAGGAGATTTCACATAGTGGTGCCTTGTTGGAGAGACCGAGCAGAGTGATGCATTTGCCAAGGAAAATCCTACTGGTCTCAAAGTCACAGCCTTGGAGCAGAGATCTGCTGTGGGAGCCACAGGAATGGCAGGCTGCTGTGGGCACAGCCCTGCAGGCTCTCCTTCCTTCCCAGCTGGGGCTCTGCTGGCTTCTCTCCAATCCTGGAACCCCAGTCTACAGCATCAACCCACTCCTTCCCCAGGCAGGGGCCCAGTTGGCCACCAAAGGCTTTTCCCAAAGTGCCCAGAGAGATTGAGTAGGCATTTGTTTATTCAACAATTATTGATTGTCAAAAATGTGCCAGTCAGTGTTCTAGATACTTGGGGTACAACAAAAAATAAAAGAGACTGAAATTCTTACCCTCCTGGAGCTAACAGACAATAAAAATAATCATAATAATATGTACATGTTAGAAGAAAAGTGCCATGGGGAAGAAAAATAGGGCAAGGTAAGAGGACTTGGGAGTTGGGGGTTGGGAGCAGTCACATTTCCCAAGAAAGCAACTGTGCTAGGGAACTTCCATTTGCCCTCCACATCCCCAGGAAAAGTTGACCTGAAAGACTGCATCCTGGCTCTGGCTGGATTCAGCCAATGAGCCTCACAGGAGAGCTGAGACAGGCGGGGGAGGTGTTTATCCCACTGGCTCCCTCCTTGTGGGTCACAGCTCTGGTCAGGTGGCCCTCTCCCACAGTTCTGTCCTTCCTTCCACCAACCATGTCTTTCCCTCCTCCTCGCCCTTCTGCCAGGCCTGGGAGTAGCAAAGATGCCCCATGCTACTAGACCTGGGCACTGCACTCTCCCTTAGGGATTCCTTACAGCCTGTCCACACCTTTGAAAATAGTCCTGAAATAATGCTAATTTGAGTGCTGAAAAATACAGTGATATTTGAGCAGGCTGGAAGGCAGTAAAGTGGTATGCCATGCATATGTCTAAGAGAAGAGTGTTCAGGGCAGAGGGAACTGCCAGTGCAAAGGCCTGGAGGTGGGAGGGTGTGCCTGAGCTATTTGAAGAAAAGCAAGAAAGCCAGAGTGGCTGATGCAGAGTGAGTAATGGGGAGAGGAGTAGGAAATAGTATCTAAGAGGTATGTTTTGGGAGGTGGGGGCTTGGCATTTGCTCTTGGTGAAGTTGGGATGGATGAGGGCGCACTGGAAGGCTTTGAACCCAGAAGTGATATGATCTTTAACACTATCACTCTGGCTGCAGTGTTGAGAACAGACTATGGGTCAAGGGTAGAAGCAGGAAGGCTGGTAAGGGGGAGGCTCAAAAGACAGTGGAAAGGAACCAGAAGAGGCTGGTGCTATGGAGCTGGAGCCAACAGGATTGACTGAGGACTTGAGGTGTAGGGGAGAAGAGCAAGGGTGGCTTCAAGTCTTCCCTGCATCTGCCCAGCCTGGCCCTCACATCCTGTCCCTCTGGGTGCTATGTGTACATGTGTCCAGTCCCTGGGGCTGTGCACTGCAGGCCCATCTCCTCTGGCTGGCCTAGAAGTCTGCCAGCTTCTGCCAAGAGGAGTCTTTGACCAAATCACAGTTTTCTCTACTTGGGCTCATCTGCCTGAGGTCACTGGTAGGAGTGGGGAAGTGGATTCATCCCCTGGGGTGCAGGGAAAGGAGGCTACGCCTACTCCCCAGAGGCAGTGCAGTAAATTAGGACTGTTCCCATATCAGTGAGATATTTTCTGGGGCACTCCCAGACCTATGTCCTTCAGCCCAGATCCCGTGAGTCAGACAGACCTGAATGTGACCAGCTTCCTCCTCCACCGCTCCCTTGGCTGGCTTCCTCTCAGGCTCCAGCCTTCTGTAGGGGCAGCTAAGGCCACAAGTGAAGGGCCTGCTCGGGGGTAGCCCACGCCCCTTCCTCAAGGCCCTCAGCAGCCCTTGCCCCTCCTATTGGATGTGTTCTTTCAGAATCCCAGTTTGAAGGGCCTCCTCCCATGGCATCCTGTGTGGGGCTGGACTCTCACTGCTCCACAACCTGAATTCAGGCTTCTAGCTCCTTCCAGGACAGCTGGGCCTGGCCTCCACTGAGAAAACAGGACCATACCACAGAGCAGTCTCCCCCAGCTGACTCCGTGCTGAGCTCTCCACTGGCCTGTCCTCTCGGGTCTGCTGGGGCCGTCCAATACAGAGGGCTTGTTATAAGAGTGGGCTCTGGGGTACAAGTTCTGCCACTCCTTCACTTGCATCTGACATTGGCCAGTCACCTATCTTCTTCAAGCCTCTCCTTCTGACACTGCAGTGTTCCTTACACATTGGAGGCCCTCATAAATGCTTTCTGAATAAGTCTGCATGCAATATGCTTAACGCAGTGCCTGACCCAGAGAACGTGCTCAGTAAAAGTCAACTATTTAAATTATCCCCATTTACAGATGAAGAAACTGAGACTCAGAAATGTAACTTATCCAAGGCCTCGGGGCTGGGAAATGGTGGAGCCAGGTTCCCCTGTGCCCTGATCCATCAGTCCACCTCCCCCTGCATACTCCCCATTCTTCTGTGCCTCTGTGAGGCCAGCACAGGTATGTCAGCCTCAGAGGGATGAATGAAGAAGACAGAAACTTACACTCTGAGAACCCCTGAGGAGACAGGAGGCTCCTATCATCATGGGAGATACAAAGATGAATTAAACAGTTTCAGCTGCTCAAAGGGCTGCCAGTCTGGAACTGGGAGCCACGGCGCTGGGAACAGAGTCTATCCCTACACAGAGGACCCAGCAAGCCTCAAGGGAGGGGCAGCATCTGGATTCCCAGTACACAATCGGCTCGTTGAATCAAAAAGTTCACCAGAAATAGTGGGCACACAATATGAATTTTAAAAGACAAGTCCAGGTTGCAAATATTTTGTCCCATTGTTTTATAACAGAGTATGAAGTGCCCCCAAAGAATCCATTATTGTGGCACCTAAATGACCTCTCACAGCCAGGTGGATCACAAAAATCTATGTTAAGGCTGGGCGCAGTGGCTCACACCTGTAATCCCAGCACTTTGGGAGGCCAAGGCGAGTGGATCACGAGGTCAGGAGATCGAGACCACCCTGGCTAACACGGTGAAACCCCGTCTCTACTAAAAATACAAAAAACTAGCTGGACGAGGTGGTGGGCGCCTGTAGTCCCAGCTACTCGGGAGGCTGAGGCAGGAGAATGGCATGAACCCAGGAGGCGGAGCTTGCAGTGAGCTGAGATTGCGCCACTGCACTCCAGTCTGGGTGACAGAGCGAGACTCTGTCCCCCCCTCCCAAAAAAAAAAAAAAAAAAAAAAATCTATGTTATACCAAACATCCTAAGATTGACTTGGGGAAAGAGGATCCCCATTATGCTAGACACACAGATGCCAGCTGCCCCCAGCCTCAGCCTCATGGACATGGCACGTCCACACAGACTAATGTCAGCCAAGACAAAGGGTTACCCAGTCTTGGGCTACTAGATTACTTGGTGACTTGAGTTAGTGCTCCCCTCCCCTTTACAGCAATGATCCTAACACCAGTGCTGGGCACTGTAAGGTCTGGAGGGGCCTCTGGTATCCCTGGAGAAAAGAGACTCTGCTTTTGCATGCTTCTTGTCAGCATGAGAGGCAAGGCCTGGTCTAAATGACACCAAGGTTGCAGCCAGGACGTCTCTGACAGGGCTGCTGTCCTCAGATGTGAAGGCTTTGCTTCTCAGCCTCTTGCTACAGACCTCCCTCTCACATTAACTCCTGCCAGGACTTTTGGTTTCGGTTTCTGAGAGCAGAAATAAGTTCTACCCTCCCCCTCCTCCTACCCTACTTCCTTCAGCCTTCTTTCTCCCACCCTGGTAGGAAATCCACCCCCCTCGTCCCTACCTCCAGTCCCCACCCCCAGTCCCAGTCTGAGAGGGACAAAGAAGAAGAAGAGAGGGATAGAGAAGGGAGGGAGAAAGGGAGTTGCCAGAGACCTCACTCCATCTTCAGGGCTGAGTGATCACTCACAAATCTGCAAATTGTGCCCTGTGCAACTCTAGAGGACCCTCAAGTCACCAAAATTTGCATATTTATTGGCACACTTTTCAGACAGATGGCAGTAAAGTGTCTTCAGAAGGAATAGTCTGAAGCTCTGGAGTGGGATTAAAGGGTTAAATGCCTTTCCGCTCTGATCTCCTAGAAGCCCCAAAGCACCCCCAGTACTTGAGCTGTAACCCACTTATCCCTCTTTGCTCAACTTCCCAGCTGGGCTAGAACCCCAGCTCAAAAGAGGCTCACCAGTCACCTCTAGGTTCATTTGTGGGGTCCCAAGCAAGTCTCTTCCTTTCTAGGCCTCAGTTTCCCCATCTGTAATATGTAAAGAGAACAAAATCTATATTTAACAGCTGAGTCTGTGCAGAGGGTGCTTGGAGGCAGATGATTACATTTGGGTTGCAGTCTCAGGGTCCTTCTGAAGGAAGGAGGTTGTTGGTTGTTCCCTTGACTGACAGCAGGGCTCAGAGAGGATTCTTTTGTTGAAGAATATCAAGAGGGGCTGTATGACCTGGGGCGGCTCCTCTAACCTCTCTAAACCTGTTACCTCCCCCATGAAATGGAGGTGGTAATATTCACCTTGCAGGTGGCTGTGACGACTGAAGGGAGTACTGTATGCAAAAGCGCTGGCGTGGAGGAGGCGGCAGAGCAGGGTGGCGGCGGGGCACGGCAGCCACTGCTTGAGCTCAGGCTCCAGGGCAGGAAACCCACCTGACAGGCCACTCCTTCCGCTCGCCTCCCGCGGTGGGCTCCCTCCCCTCTCTCTGCAGGGCCACACCTCTGGGAGGATGCCCAGGGCCTGCAAAGCGCTGAGGGAACCCCAAGGAGCCCACACCCCTTGGCCTGTCATGCCAGGCCCTCCCCTACCTACGCCCCCCGGCCACTCCCCACCCAGCCCCCCAACCTGCTCGACTCCCCCAAACAAGCCATGCACACTTCCCTGCCTTTGCCCAGGCTGCGTCCTTTCCAGGTCACATGCCCTTCCCTCTCTCCCTCCTCAAGACGGCTAAATCCTGCTCATTGTTTAGGGGCCAGCTCAAATGTCACCTTCTGAGGGAAACCTTTCCCTGCCCTTCCAGTAAAGAAAATACTCATTCTTCCTGTTGCCTCCCTCAGTCCCGCACTCAGTCCCGTCAGGAGTGCAGCGAGACTCCAGTCCGCCACATCCCCTCGCGGAGCCCCCGGTGCCTTATCTAGAAAATGGAGGTAAATCGTCCCTACTTGGGGGGCAGGACGAGTTCAGTGGGTCACGTCGGGCATCTAAACACAGCATGGGGCGCACACTAGAGACCAGCAAGTCCAGCCAGTCAGCCCCACTGAGAGGGAAGCACGCGCCAGGCCCCCTTTCCAGCCTCCTCTAGTTCCTCCCGGAGGAGCAGCTCACAGCTCATTGGAAGATCAACCAGGATTGACAGGTTCCCAGCCCAGTGGCTGGCTGGAGCAAGTGGTCGGCCCCTTCCCCTCTCTGGGGTCTCTACCTGCGGAAGGCAGGGTCGGGGGCCTGGTCTCCACACGCTGCCTGTGTCAGTCTGTGGGGCCGACCGCCCCACTGATGACTCAGGTCTCCTCCCCGCCCTTCCCCTTCAGGAAGAGGCCCTGTCATAATCGCAGTTGTACTACATAAAAATAGCTTCGTTTCACAGCGACATGAGCACAGCCTTTTCCACTGAAGGAAGAGGAAGGCAGTTTCCCCCTACGCATCCCCCGGGTCCCTCTTCAAAAGCGGATCCTCTGGGGTGGGGTCTTCACACTTCTCAGCAATAGCCTTATCAGCGGCTTCCTCCCCGGCTTCGGCGCTGAAGGCTTTTTTTACTGCTTTGCGACCAGCTTCTCACCTTTTCTCATTTGGCCTTCGCGTCAGAGATGCCAGGCAGCTGAGGTTGCTGTACCCATTGTGCAGGTGTGGAAACCCAGGCCAGGAGAGGGGAGGTGACTGGTCTGAGGTCACACAGCAAGCTCGCGAGAGCCGAGTTGGGGGTCCCTGACTCCTTCACCGAGTTCCTTCCGCGCCAGCATTGGCCTACTCCTAGGAAAGTACTGTGGCCACAGCCAGGGCAGCAAGAAAAAGGAGAGGCGAGGAAGGTTGAACGGAGCACAGATGTGAGGGGCAAGACGTTCATGCAACAAACATTTGTCTGGCCGGGTGAGGTGGCTCAGGGCTGTAATCCCAGCACTTTGGGAGACCAAGGCGGGCAGATCTCCTGAGGTCAGGAGTTTGAGACCAGCCTGGCCAACATGGTGAAACCCCATCTCTACTAAAAATACAAAACAAATTAGCCGGGCGTGGTGGTGCACGCCTGTAATCCCAGCTACTCGGGATTGGAGCCCAATGACAAATGGTTTCCCTGTCAGTCAGGCCTGCTGGACTGAGAGCAGCCTCTCCAGGCCTGAGACTGATGAGTCTCAGCCATGAGGCCCAGCCTAGGGTGTGGCGGCCCTTGCTTCCCATTGAATCCCTGCAGTGAAGTCACTGAGGAGACACCTGCCTGGTCTTGTGGTCTCTGCTCTTCCCCCTCAAATCCACCCTCTGTTATCAAAATGTAAGGCAGGTCAGAGGGCACAAGCTGGAAGCCTCCAAATGGGTATCTCATGGCACTAGAAAGAAAGGCACACTGTGTTCCCAGCTGGGTGCCTGAATGCGTAGGAGTACG
The DNA here is from genome assembly GCF_047675955.1 of Chlorocebus sabaeus. NCBI lineage: Eukaryota > Metazoa > Chordata > Mammalia > Primates > Cercopithecidae > Chlorocebus > Chlorocebus sabaeus. The sequence goes on along the minus strand of NC_132929.1, from coordinate 40,509,080 downwards.
GGCAGGTGACTGTGTGTGTGCACATGGTTGTGTACAAACTTGGGGTGTGTGTATCTTAGTCTGTTTTCTGTTATTTGTAACAGAATACCTGAAACTGGGTAATTTATAAAGAAAAGGAATTCTTTCTTACAGTGGTGGAGGCTGAGAAGTCCAAGGCTGAAGGGCCGCACCCTGTGAAGTCCTTCTTGGTGATGGGGACTCTGCAGAGTCCTGGGGCCCTGCAGGGCATCACATGATGAGGGGGTTGAGCACGTTAGCTCAGATCTCTCTTCCTCTTATTATAAAGCCAACAGTCCCATTCCCGTGATAACCCATTAATCCATGAACCCATTAATCCATTAATCCATGAATGAATGAATCTGTTCATGAAGGCAGAGTCCTCTGGCCCAATCACCTCTTGAAGGTCCCGATTTTCACTACTGCCATATTGGGGATTAAGTTTCAACATGAGTTTCAGAGGGGACAGATATTTAAACCTTAACTCTGTGTGTGTGTGTGTGTGTGTGTGTGTATAGCTGCTGTGGTTGTCAATTCAGAGTGAAAAAGCTCTCACTTCCTGTTAAGAATCAATTAGAGCATTTTTTATAGAAGCTCTAGCTCTCCCTGTGAGGATCACAGGAGACTGGGAGGAGAGGTGGGAAGGCAGAGTGGGAAGAATGTCTTTCCTGAGCAGTGTTGGGAGCCAGGTCAGGACTGCACATCCGAGACTCCAAGTTCATGTCCCACTGTGCTGTCAAATGAACTTCTAAAGTTCTTTTTTTTTTTGAGACAGAATCTTGCTCTGTCGCCCAGGCTGGAGTGCAGTGGCGCGATCTCGGCTCACTGCAACTTCTGCCCCTGCAGGTTTTTAAGCAATTCTCTGCCTCAGCCTCCGGAGTAGCTGGGATTACAGGTGCGTGCCACCACGCCCGGCTAGTTTTTTTGTATTTTTAAGTAGAGATGGGGTTTCACCATCTTGGCCAGGCTGGTCTTGAACTCCTGACCTCGTGATCCACCCACCTCGGCCTCCCAAAGTACTGGGATTACAGGCGTGAGCCACCGCGCCCGGCTACAAAAGTATCTTAAAAATTAGCCAGGTGTGGTGGGGCATGCCTGTAGTTCCAGCTACTTGGGAGGCTGAGGTGATCTCCTTGAGCCCAGGAGTTCAAGGCTGCAGTGAGCTATGATTGCGCCACTGCACACCAGCCCAGGCAACAGAGAGATCCTGTCTCTAAAATAAATAAGTATATAAAATTTAAAAAATAAAATTATTATCATTACTTCGACAATTATTGATCCAAATATAAGTCAGGACAAAATAAACTAACTCATCAAATTCATGATTTCACAGAAATTATGCCCTGTGACTAGGCTAAGTTTTTTGTTTGTTTTTTATTTATATTATTTTTATTTTTTGAGACAAGAGACTTGCTCTGTCACCCAGGCTGAAGTGCAGTGGCATGATCTTGGCTCACTGCAACCTCCAGGTTCAAGCAATTCTCCTGTCTCAACCTCCTAAGTAGCTGGAATTACAGGCACCTGCCACCATGCCTGGCTAATTTTTGTATTTTCAGTAGAGCCGGGGTTTTGCCATATTAGCCAGGCAGGTCTCGAACTCCTGACCTCAAGTGATCCGCCCGCCTTGGCCTTCCAAAGTACCAAGATTATGGGCATGAGCCACCACACCTGGCCTGTTTTTTTTTTCTTTTTTTGAGACAGAGTCTCGCTTTGTCACCCAGGCTGGAGTGCAGTGGCCGAATCTCAGCTCACTGCAAGCTCCACCTCCCGGGTTTACGCCATTCTCCTGCCTCAGCCTCCCGAGTAGCTGGGACTACAGGTGCCCGCCACCTCACCCAGCTAGTTTTTTTTTTTTTTTTGTATTTTTTAGTAGAGACGGGGTTTCACCGTGTTAGCCAGGATGGTCTTGATCTCCTGACCTCGTGATCCACCCGTCTCCGCCTCCCAAAGTGATGGGATTACAGGTTTGAGCCACCGCGCCCGGCCCTGTTTGTTTTTTAATTTTTAATTTTTTTTTTTGAGACAGAGTCTTGTTCTGTTACTTAAGCTGGAGTGTAATGGTGCAATCACAGCTCACGGCAGCCTCAACTTCCCAGGCTCCAGTGATCCTCCTACTTCAGCCTCCCAAGTAGCTAGGACCACAGGCATGCATCACCACACCCAATTAATTTTTATATTTTTGGTAAAGACTGGGTTTTGCCATGTTACCCAGGTTGGTCTCAAACTCCTGAGCTCAAGCAATCCACCCACCTCGGCCTCCCAAAGTGCTGGGATTACAGATGTCAGCTACCATGTCTGGATGCGACTAGGCTAAGTTTTAAAAGGACTTGATTTAAAGGAAAATATTAAATGGATAATAGTTTAAATAGCAAAAATCTGGAAAGTGATGCATGAATGGCTGAAACTTTAGAAACAGGACTGGAAGACCCTTGGTCAGCGGCAGCAAATAGTGGTCTTTGGCCACGTTGGTTTGCAAACACAAGGTGATTCCTGAGGTGGCCCCTCCTATCTGGTCCCCCTAGGGCAGGGGTTCCCAAACCCTAGGTTGCAGGGCAGGAGGTGAGCGTCCAGCTAGCGATCACTATCGCCTGAGCTCTGCCTCCTCTCAAATCAGCAAGCGCGTTAGATTCTCATAGGAGCGAGAACCCTATTGTGAACTCCGCTTGTGAGGGATCTAGGTTGTGTGCTCCTTATGAGAATCGAATGCCTGATGAAACTGTCCCCCACCCCCGATCCCCAGGTCCATGGAAAAGTGTTTTCCACAAACCTGGTCCCTGGTGCCAAAAAGGTTGGGGACCACTGCTCTAGGGGTCATGCAGCTCTGGGCCCTGGTGTGTGTGGTGTGTGGTGTGTGTGTGGTCTGTGTGTGTGTATGTTAAGGAGGAAAGGCAGGCCTCAGAAGTGTGAGCTGCAGCCCCTGGAGTCAGCTCTGAGGTCTTGAAGCTCCCCCACTTGACCTGTGTGGGTGCCCTTCCTCTCTCAGTTTTCACTCCTTGTTTTAGGTCCCAGCTCCTATTCTCCTCTGTCCGGCTCAGTTTCAGCCTTGCTCATTGTCTGAGGAGCCATCTGACAGGAGGGAGACTCTGGGGCTCTCTGAGGGGGCAGCTGTACTCTGGGGCCCTCCCTCCTGGGCCTCCAGGCCTGGCCAAGGGGGCCAGTTCCATGCAGCTGAGCATCAGGCCTGGCAGTTGGTGAACTTCTTGGGCCCAAGGGACTGAAAGAGGTCACAAATCCCTGCCAAGGCTCTTGCCAGCTGACCCTGCGGTCTGAGGTCAGCTCCAGAAGAGGAGGCCATCATGGAGGTCGAGTACACACACTCTAAGGCCTGACACAAAAGGGCCTGTGGGGCAGTGTCTACCCTCTCAGGAGGAAGCCCTGTGGTGCGGGAAGGGTTTGGAGGGGGTTCCATCTACCTGCAGCCCCCTTACTACAGTAGCCCTTGGCACAGCCCAGCCCACCTTAATTACTCCATTCATTCACTCAGTAGGATTTCGATCCTGAATAATCATGATCATATATATAGATAAAATTTTTTGCTGTTTTGAGACAGGGTCTTGCTCTGTCACCCAGGCTGGGGTGTAGTTGGTGCAATCACAGGTCACTGTGGCCTCAACCTCCTGGGCTCAAGCCATCCTCCTACCTCAACCTCCTGAGTAGCTGGGACTATAGGCATGCACCACCATACCTGGCTAATTTTTTTTACTTTTTGTAGAGATGGAGTTGCCTAGGCCAGTTTCAAACCCCTAGGCTCAAGCAATCCTCTCGCCTCGGCCTCTCAAAGTGTTGGGATTACAGGCGTGAACCACCACACCTGGCCTAATAAACATTTTTGAGGTGTTTCTTCCCATACCTCTGTGCTGAGTGCTCTTCACAGAAGATTTTATCTAATTTTCACAACAGCACTGGGGGTGCGTCCTGTTATTATCCCCACTTAACATATGATAAAGTAAGTCTCAAAGAAGTGGAACCATCTTGCTTAAGGCCAGATGTAGGGCATGGGGGAGCCAGGATTTAATCCCAGCAGTGTTTGATTCTGAACCTGTGCTATTTCTCCCATCCACGTGAAGGGAAGGGGGAGTTCACCACTGGAAAAGAAAGTTGGTCCTTTGACCTAGACTTGATCCCCAGTTTACATAGAAATAGTTATTTCTGGCTGGGCGTGATGGCTCTTGCCTGTAATCCCAACACTTTGGGAGGCCAAGGCAGGCGGATCACGAGGTCAGGAGATTGAGACCATCCTGGCCAACGTGGTGAAGCCAGGCATGGTGGCACGCGCCTGTAGTCCCAGCTACTGGGGAGGCTGAGGCAGGGGAATCGCTTGAAACTGGGAGGTGGAGGTTGCAGTGAGCTAAGATCACACCACTGCACTCCAGCCTGGCAACAGAGCAAGACTCTGTCTCAAAAAAAAAGAAAAGAAAAAGAAAAACAGAAATAGTTATTTATATTTACATAGCTTAGCCTACTCCGAAAAGCTATTCTTGAAGGATTATCAGTCACCTATACCTGAGTGTGAGTGAGTTTTTGATCCTTGTGACCTTGTACCACAAATACTTTCCCATTTACCATCTCGTTTAGTGCCTGCCAACTAAGAGCAGCTATCATTGTCCCCATTTTACAACTGGGGAGACTGAGACTCAGGGAGGTGTGGCGATGGGTCCTCAGCCACACCGGTGGGCAGTGCCCTGGCCAGCATCCCAACCAGCTCCACTTTGGGTCGGCCACTCTGTCCTTAACACCAGCTTCTTTCTCATGGCCTTTCTCCCAGAGCACATCTCCGTAGGAGGGAGGGGAGCCAGCAGGAGGACCCACGGTCCCGGGAGAAGTGGCTGAAAGAGAGAAGAAAGGCTATATGGACATACTGCCTGGAGTCCTGATTTCAAACCATGAGTCCTTGTCGGACTTCCAGATCTGCACACAGGAATGTAAGGTCCGCCCTTTGTAAGAACAAGACAGCTGTCTTGTGTCCTCTCCCTCAGCCCTCTACCGCCAGCCTTTTTTCTGGCCAAAAGACCCTTGGCCAGAATAGTCCTTTAACCATTCTTCTTACGACATTGTCTAATTATGATGATTAGACATAAGTATGAAGAAAAATATGCAGTTTTTTCTTTTTTTTTTTTTGAGACGAAGTCTCGCTCTTGTCCCCCAGGCTAGAGTGCAATGGCACAATCTCAGCTCACTGCAACCTCTGCCTCCTGGGTTCAAGCAATTCTCCTGCCTCAGCTTCCCAAGTAGCTGGGATTACAGGCGCCTGCCACCACGCCCAGCTAATTTTTGTATTTTTAGTAGAGACAGGGTTTCACCATGTTGGCCCAGCTGTTCTCAAACTCCTGACCTCGTGATCCACCCACCTTGGCCTCCCAAAGTGCTGGGATTACAGGAGTGAGGCACCGCGCCTGGCCAACATGCAGCTTTTAAGTTAAACAATGTATATCCCTTTTGTGGGGGAAGACTTTTCAACTGAGGAGCTGTGGATTGCTTACTGTCCAGGGATGTCACTGAGTTGAATTTTACACAATTAAGTGAAATAATCAGATTGGCACTTAACTTTCTGATGTGACTGGAAGATGGTCTCTAAAAAATCAGAATCTTTTTTTTTTATTATTTCTGAGACAGAGCCTTGCTCTGTCACACCCAGGCTGGAGTCCAGTGGTGCAATCTTGTCTCACTGCAACCTCCACCTCCCAGGTTCAAGCAATTCTTCTGCCTCAGCCTCCTGAGTAGTTGGGACTACAGGCACGTGCACACAATGCGTGGCTAATTTTTGTATTTTTAGTAGAAACGGGGTTTCACCATGTTGGCCAGGTTGGTCTCGAACTCCGACCTCAGGTGATCCACCCGCCTCAGCCTCCCAACGTGCTGGGATTACAGGTGTGAGCCACCGTGCCCAGCCTTTTTCCTTTGAGGCAGGGTCTCACTCTGTCACCCAGCAGGCTGGAGTGCAGTGGCACAATCATGGCCCACTGCAGCCTCAACCTCTTGGGCTCGAGGCAATCCTCTAACCCCAGTCTCCTGAGTAGCTGGGACTACAAGTGCATGCCACTATGCCTGGCTAATTTTTTAAAATTTTTGGAGAGATGAGGTTTTGCTATGTTGCCCAGGCTGGTCTCAAACTCCTGGGCTTAAGTGATCCACCTGCCTTGGCCTCCCAAAGTGCTGGGATTATAGGAGTGAGCCACAGGACCCAGACAGAATCCATTTTTTAAATGTGGGTATGTCCCAAAATACTGCAGGGAAGACCTAGATCAGGGGTTCTTAACCTCTTTTGTGTGTGCCATGGCCTCCTTTGTCATTTGGTAAAAACTTGCAGACCCCCTTCTCAGAATAATGTTCTGAAATGCACAAAATAAGCTAGCATAGGCTTACAAAGAAAACCAGTTGTATTAAAATGTAGTCATCAAACAATTTTTTAAAAATATTTTGACATAGTACTAGATAGTGCTTCCTAATTAATGCATGAAAGATCAAGAGCTAACAATAGGTCCAAGAACTGCTATAATTTTGAAATAGTGATGAGTGTAAACCATATTTTGAAATATCTTCAAAAACCATTATATGATTTGAAAATATCTGTAATTGCTAGTGACATCATCACGAGTCCTGCTAATACGGCTGTGGTTTGTTGCCTACATTCATCATTGAAGAGAATGCTAAAATTCAGGTAGAAATTAGTGAAAATAAAGATATATTTTTTTCTCTTCCAAATTTTTAGACTCCTTGAACTCCATCCTTTGATCTTTAGGGTTCCCTTAGATGCCAGATTAAGAACTCTTGGTCTAGTTCTATCTTATTTTATAGCATGTATATGTAACTATATCCAACAATTACAACAAATACAACAATCCAAATGTATCCAGATTTTGTGGTTTTCAAAATCTGATTAAATTTACCAATAAATAAAGTGCCTGGCAGGTAGTAGGTCTCAATAAAGGGGTGTCTCTGTGCCCAGGGCCTGGGACTCCTGCTTGTAGTTATGCTGCTCATTCTTCTAGGGACGCCCACAGCCTGCTTGGCACTGGGCCAGGCCTTTCCCCCCTGTTAGCAGCTTTTTTTTTTTTTTTTTTTTTTTTTTTTTGTAAGACGGAGTCTCGCTTTGTCGCCCAGACTGGAGTGCAGTGGCCGGATCTCAGCTCACTGCAAGCTCCGCCTCCCAGGTTCACGCCATTCTCCTGCCTCAGCCTCCCGAGTAGCTAGGACTACAGACGCCCACCACCTCGCCTGGCTAGGTTTTTGTATTTTTTAGTAGAGACGGGGTTTCACCGTGTTAGCCAGGATGGTCTCGATCTCCTGACCTTGTAATCCGCCCGTCTCGGCCTCCCAAAGTGCTGGGATTACAGGCTTGAGCCACCGCGCCCGCCCTGTTAGCAGCTTTTATGCCCCAATGCCACACTGCTGCCACTTGGCAGGTGAGAAATAACATTAAGTTTGAGGATATTTTGACTGCCCCTCAATCCTGGGAGGAGAGTGGCTTCACAGCCCAGTCTCGAAGAGCCCCAGGCTCTTTCCCCTAGGGCCCCAAGCTGCCTGCATCCTGGGAATCCCCTGGAAGCCCTTTGCGCCTGCTTCCCCTCTTGACTCATCTGAGGTCGCATGAGGAGCAGTCATGAGCCGCGTGACAAGGTCAGTGCTGACAGGCTCACAAGATACCCTGAGTGCCTCCCAGGAGAGCTGGCAGGTCCTCAGAGAGGAAAGAGCAGATAGATCCTAGAGGAGAAGTCCACTCCAGCCCTTCAGGCTTCAGGACAGGGCCCAAACAGAACTCAGGCCCTGGCTCCAAGAGTTCATCCTCCACCTCTCCCTGCTGCCAGGCTACCCTTTCCCCTGCCCAGATCCTCGATTCCCTGGGGACTCCTGCTCCCCTCTAGCCAAGCTCTGCCATCCACCTCCTTCTTTAGAACCTTTCCCCCTTATCCATCTGCCTTCCTATCAAAATCTGTCTGTTCTGTGTCCCATCAGCATCTGCTCCCAAGGCAACCCCCAGTTATCAGGGGTGCATGCAATGTGGAGCAGAAAGACCTGTATTCAAGTGTGGGCTCTGATTGGCTACGGAATTCCTCTGCCTCTCAGGGCCTCACTCAGTGTCCTCATCTATTCCATGGACACATTTAAATTGCTGCCCTAACTTTCATAGCTGTTATGAGGAGCAAACCCATTTCTCGCTGCGAAATCACTTTATAAACTGTAAAGCACTTTCATAGCTGTGATTTGGGACTCATGGCTGGCCAAGTTGTTTGGTGTTTCACAATTACCAAGATCCCTCTAGGGAAATGATACAAAGGAATGGTTTTAGTGGTGGGGTTTCCAGCAGATAGAGAGATCCGTATAGCCAGAGGGCCCTGCCACATATTCCTACCTCCTCCCCTGAACCACATCCCAAGATGTGGCCTTACAGGCAGAGTTTTGTCTTGAATATGCTAAGAGTTTGAAGTGGCCCCTCTGAACCCAACACAGGAAATTGACTGGGGAAGTGTTGGGGTTCATGCAGACTTGCTTCTGCTTTAGATGTGATTCACCCAGTTTGTCTTCGCAACAATTGTGGAGCCAGTCAAGAGAACGGTAGGAGGATGAAACATCTGTTTCTGAGGAAGAAAGCCAGGAAGATACCCCACTGCAAGGCAGAGCCTGTGGCCCACAGGGGGGCATTTTCCTTTTTGTTGTTGTTGTTGTTTTTTGAGACAGGGTCTCACTCTATCACCCAGGCTGGAGTGCAGTGGCATGATCTCAGCTCACTGCAACCTCCGCCTCCTGGGTTCAAGCAACTCTCGTGCCTCAGCCTCCTGAGTAACTGGGATTACAGTCATGTGCCACCACGCCCAGCTCCTATTTTTTGTATTTTTAGTAGAGATGGGGTTTCACCATGGTGGCCAGGCTGTTCTCAAATTCCTGACCTCAAGTAATCCACCCATCTCGGCCTCCCAAAGTGCTGGGATTAGAGGCGTGAGCCACCACGCCCGGACACAGGAAGGCATTTTTAAATGCTTGCTTGGCTTGGGAGCCTGGAGTGTGACCTGCTACAATCCTGCAAGGTTTAGCACCAGAAAGCTTGGGTTCCACACCCTGCTCTGCCACATCCAAGCTGTGTGCCCATGGGAGGTCACTGGCCGTCTGTGGGCCTAGGTTTTCTGTCTGTTACAGCTCTTCAGTAATTCCCAACTCAACAGGGTCTTATGAGGATTCATGGGCTCACAAGACACAGAAATGCCTACATTTATGTTGGGGAGTAAAGTGCCCAGCTGTGGCACTGCCACCCAGCCCAGCACATATCTAGGTCTCCGGGGTGTCTGTCTCCCCACTGGGCTGACTCTTGCAGAAGAGAGTCACATGCTGAGACCTGTGGGTGTTCACTCTGCACAGTGGCTAAATGAAGGGAGGGAGGGCAGTGCACCCGCAATCATCATTCCAGAACTCACGCTGTGTCAGGGCCAAATGCCTGGTAAGTTCCCTTTCTTCCTGTGACGCTGTGATAGTCTACGTTTGTGATGTTTTCAGATATTTCACTTAGTTTTCCCCTGTGGGGGTCACAGAACATTCCGGCCCTGGCCAGCAGTTGCCCCAATGTCTGGGAGTGTTTCATCAGTGTCCTTTGTCCTTCTTTGGTGCCAATTTGGTTCAAATCCCAGCTCCGAAATGCACTAGCTATAAGCTTGGGCAAGTCACTCAACCACTCTAGTTAGGCATATGTTCAGCTTGACATTAACATGTCAAATTGTTTTCTAAAGTAGTTGTGCCAATTTTTACTCCCAACAACTGAGCAAAAGAGAGCTCATGGTCCATATCCTTTGTCCCCTTTGTACTGTCAAAGTGTTTAACTTTTTTTTTTTTTTTTTGAGACAGATTTTTGCTCTTCTCACCCAGGCTAGAGTGCAATGGCACGATGTCAACCCACTGCAACCTCTCCCTCCCGGCTTCAAGCAATTCTCCTACCTCAGCCTCCTGAGTAGCTGGGATTACAGGTGCACACCACCACACCCGGCTAATTTTTGTATTTTTAGTAGAGATGGGGTTTCACAATGTTGGCCAGGCTGGTCTCAAACTTCTGACCTGAGGTGACCCACCTGCCTCGGCCTCCCAAAGTGCTGGGATTACAGGCGTGAGCCACCGCACCCAGTCCAAAGTGTTTAACTTTTGCCAACCAAATGGATGTAAAATGATATTCACTATGGGGCTTATCTGTATTTCTCTTAACGTTAAGGAGGTTGAACATGTCTTCATGTTTATTAGCCAGACATGTTTTCTGTTCAGTGAAATGCCTATTCATATCTTTTGTTAATTTTCCTATTGTATTTTTTATCTTTTTGTTAATTGATTTGTAAACAGTTTGCTCTGTCACATAGGCAGGAGTACAGTGGTGAGATCATAGCTCACTGTAGCCTCCAACTCTCAGACTCAAGTGATCCTCCTGCCTTAGCTTTTCAAGTAGCTAGGACTGCAGGCTCAAACCACCAGGCCTGGGTTTTGGGTTTTTTTGTTTGTTTTTTTTTTTTTTTTTTTGAGACAGGGACTCTCTGTGGAGTACAATGGTACAATCATGGTTCAGTGCAGCCTCGACTTCCTGGGCTCAAGTGATCCTCCTTCAGCCTCCTGAGTAGCTGGAACCACAAGCATGTGCCATCACGCCCAGCTAATTTTTGTATTTATTGTAGAGATGAGGTTTTGCTGTGTTACCTAGGCTGGTCTTGAACTCCTGGCTTCAAATGATCCTCCCACTTTAGCCTCCCAAAGTTCTGGGATTATAGGCGTAGGCCACTGTGCCTGACCTAAAGGTTTTAACCTTTAACTTTTTGAGTTATTGATCCAGCTAGAGTTGATTTTTTGTGTATAGTGGGAGGTAAATATTTCTTTTTTCTTTTTCATATGGGTAACCAAATTTCTAGTTCCATTTATTGAATAGTCTAGGGCCACTTTTTAAAAATTTTCTGGAGCCAATTTTTTTTTTTTTTTTTTTTTTGAGGCAGAGTCTCGCTCTGTCACCCAGGCTGGAGTGCAGTGGCACGATCTCGGCTCACTGCAAGCTCTGCCTCCCAGGTTCATGCTATTCTGCTGCCTCAGCCTCCCAAGTAGCTGGGACTACAGGCACCCGCCACCACACCTGGCTAATTTTTTCGTATGTCTAGTAGAGACGGGGTTTCACCGTGTTAGCCAGGATGGTCTTGATCTCCTGACCTCATGATCCACCCGCCTCAGCCTCCCAAAGCGTTGAGATTACAGGTGTGAATCACTGCGCCCAGCCCATGGAGCCAATCTTAACTGGGTCTTGAGGGGACAGGAGAAGGGTCTAGCTGAAATGTGACTGACACAGAATTCCCTATTAGCTTGACCAAGGACTACCTGGGAGGGTCACATTCAACAAGGCTAGAGACAAAAGTAGCCCCTGCCTGCCTCCAAGCTCAGCACTATTTTTATTTATTTATTTATTTGAGACGGAGTTTCGCTCTTGTTGCCTAGGCTGGAGTGCAATGGCGCGATCTTGGCTCACCGCAACCTCCGCCTCCCGGGTTCAAGCAGTTCTCCTGCCTCAGCCTCTCAAGTAGCTTACAGGTGTAAGCCACCATGCCTGGCCTATTTTATTAATAGATGTAACATATGTGTATGGCAAATAATAATAATTCAAATAGTACTGAAAAGTATCCAAATGTTGGTTGGGCGAAGTCACTCACACCTGTAATCTCTGCACTTTGGGAGGCCAACGCAGGTAGATTGCTTGAACTCAGGAGTTTAAGACCAGCCTGGGCAACATGGCGAGACTCCATCTATACAAAAAATACAATAAATTAGATGGATGTGGTGGCATTTGCCTATTGTCCCACCTACTCAGAAGGCTGAGGTGGGAGGATCGATTGAGCCCAGGAAGTCAAGGCTGCAGTAAGCCATGAAGGTGCTCTGTACTCCAGCCTGGGCAACAGAGACCTTGTCTCAAAGAAAAAAGAAAAAAAGAAAGAAAAGTATCCAATTAAAAAGTAAATTATCCTACCTCTAGAACCACTACCCAGAAGTAACTATGTTAATAGTGAATGATTTTTATATCCATGTAGTGTAGGAAACTAAAAAAAAAAAAAAAAAAAAAAAGGAATAATTTCTCTCCCTGACTGCAAATAACACACTTATGCTCCATTTCTTGATTTGTCATTTCTAGAGTAACTCTAGTTATTCTCTGCTGGAAAAGTTCATTTCCTTACATCTACCCCATCTCTCCTCCCACCTCACCTTATTCCCAATACTAGATCTTTTTAAAAATAATGTTAGGCCAGGTGCGGTGGCTCACGCCTGTAATCCCAGCACTTTGGGAGGCCGAGGCAGGCGAATCACCTGAGGTCAGGAGTTCAAGACCAGCCTAGCCAACATGGCAAAACTCAGTCTTTACTAAAAACACAAAAATTAGCCAGGAGTGGTGGCACGCACCTGTAATCCCAGCTACTTGGGAGCCTGAGCCAGGTGACTCGCTTGAACCTGGGAGGCGGAGGTTGCAGTGAGCCGAGATCGCACCACTGCACTCCAGTCTGGGCAACACAGTGAGACTCTGTCTCAAAAATAATAATAATAATGTTAAATGTTCTGCCAAATCCTGAAGCTGCTGCCACAGCTGTATTTCAGGAAGCCCAGTCCTGTGAGGATGCCGTCCCCCCTCCGCAGGAAGACGTCAGACAGGACACTTTCCATCACCCTGCTTCCTGATTCCAGGCATCGATGCTGAGCTGGACAGAAGGAAAACAGCCTTTTGGTGTCTGAGACAACAGCACAAATGACAGGACTGGCCTTGTTTCCTGAATGGGAAGAGGGTGGGGAGAAGAATGCTACAGTGATCCAGGCTTGTTGATGCCCTGCCATAGGCACCCTGTATGACCTTGGGCAAGTCCCTTCTCTTGCCTCTCCACCTGTAAAGTGTAGGTTACTGGGGTTCCTCCACCTTAGACTTTCTTTGGTCAGAATTACAGAAAGAGGCGGCTGTAGGAAGAACTTTCCGAAAAAGAGTAGAAAAGCCTCTCCTTACTCAGGAGGCTGAGGCAGGAGAATCGCTTGAACCTGGGAGGTGGAGGTTGCAGTGAGCCAAGATCGCACCATTGTGCTCCAGCCTGGGCAACAAAAGCAAAACTCCTTCTCAAAAAAAAAAAAAAAAAGAAAGAAAGAAAGAAAGAAAAGAAAAGAAAGGAAGGAAAAAGCTCTTCTGAGAGACAGAGTGATGATACAATGATAGTAACAGCGGCGGCTTCCTGAGGGCCTCCCGTGGGCACTGTGTGGGCGTCGTCCAGGTGCCACGCATGCGCAATCCTATTTAGTCTCCAAGCTCTCAGGTGGGCACAATTCTCCTCGTTTAACTGATGAGGTAACTGAGGAGCATAGGTTAGGCGACTTGTCAAAGCTCACAGAGCCGAAAGGTCTGTGCCACCAATCCAGTCCAATCTGCTGCCTAGTCTTGTTGAATATCGTGGATATTTCAAAATGCTGAAAAACTCCAGGGTCCCTCTGGCCCTCCAGAAACAGATTGGAAGATACTTCCTCCGTTCATGGAACCCTGCCTCCCAGATCCACTGTAGAGACTGACCTTGGCCCAAGCCTGAGGGGTGATTTTGAGACAAATTCCTCTCCGGAGGAACCTTTTCATAGACAGAGAAAAGGGGGCTGTTCAGTCTGGGGAGACTTTTGCTCACCCATAGCAGGGACCCCAAATGTTCAGAATGGCTTGGGAGCTGTTCCTCTCGCCTAGCCTTCCCCAGAGACAGGGCTGTTTGCACTCTCCTCATCCCACGGACCAGCACACTCTCACCCACACCACACCCTGGGCACTCTGGGGACCCACAGGCCTCAGCCTCAGCATGGTGTGGCGCTGGCCACAGCTGGGGAAGGGCTGCTTCCCTTCAGACCCAAGGCCACAGGCTGGAAGGAAATGGAGGTGGGAGGGGCCCAGAAAAGCTGACTAGGCTGGAAGGCTGGTTGGTGGGGAGGAAGCACAGAAAGGCCAGCCCAGCAATTTGGGCAAAGCTGGCAAAGCTGCCTTGGCATCTCTGCGGATTCAAGGCCACAAGGGCCTCACCTTGGCCACCCAGCCCCAGCTTGTGGCCAGGAGGCTGAGGGGAAGTCCTGATTGGGTCATACTGTGAGAGACTGAGTCAGAACTTGGCCCTGACTACCAAGACTACTGGGCTCTTTCCCCTACCTGCAGCTCAGGGGTGTGGCTAGTGGGCAAAGAAATGCATATATATATATATATATATATATATATATATATATATATGTTTGTTTGTTTGTTTTGAGACAGAGTCTCACTTTGTTGCCCACCCTGGAATGCATTGGCATGATCATAGCCCACTGTAACCTGGGACTCATGGGCTCAAAGGATCCTCTCACTTCAGCGTCCTGAGCAGTTAGAACTACAAGCGCATGCCACTGCACCTGGCTAATTATTTTGTAATATTTTGTAGTGACAGGGTCTTGCTACATTGCCCAGGCTGCTCTCAAACTCCTGGCCTCAGGTGCTCCTCCTGCCTCGGCCTCCTGAAGTGCTGGGATTCGCCACTGAGCTCAGCCCGCCTATATTTTAAGCCTCTTCCTTGAGGCTCCAACCTGGGTCTCTGCTTCAGAGTTCAACATCAAGAAATGAATAAAACAAGGGCCCAGCCTAGGCAAAATGGTGAGACCCCATTCCTACAAAAAATGAAAATAACTTTTACAACAGAGATGAATCAAACAAAGAGACATGAACAAAACAAAGCCTCTTTGAGGGCAAGAGCCCCACCAAACTGGGACAAATGTGATAAAACCAGAGCCTAGGTCTGGGCTGCTGCTGAGCTCTCCTGACGTTATGGTCTGCCAGGGACAGGTGTCTTTGCACATCTATGGTGACTAGTCCACTCACTCTATACCCTGTCCTGGTTGTGGCAAAGAGACTACACATTGTCCACCTAGGTCAGGGTTTCTCAACCTCAGCACTACTGATATTTTGGATGAGTAGCCCCCAAGATGTTGTGGGGGTGGGGGGCTGTCCTGTGCATTGCAAGGTGTTCAACAGCATCTCTGGCCTCTACCCACTAAATGCCAGTAGCAATGTCCCCATTTGTGACAAACAAAAATATCTCCAGACATTGACAAATATCCTCTGAAGGCAACATTATCCCCTGTTGAAACACACTGCTCTAGCTCCATTCCCTCCCTTCTTTTTTAGTAACAAGACTTGATTTTCAGCTGGCACACAGTCAACAGGAAAAAAACACTAGGCAGCTAGCTGCAAGACCACCCTTGCAATGAGGCAGAAGTACAACTTCCAGAAAGTGTCTCTAAGGGGAAGGTGTGCATCCTAAACCCCTTCTTGCTTCCCAAGGATGAGAACACTTATGCGGGGCCTGCAACTGTATCACCTCATGAGTCCAGAAATCAAACTCAAGGGGTAAGATGGCAGAGCAGTACGAGGGAAGGAGCCTGGGTCCCAGACGACCATGGTGTGCCATGATAGAGATGGCCTCTACCACCGGACTTAAGTCATGCAAGAGAAATGAATTTGTGTCACTGCTGTCTTGGCCTAACTTCCCCAGAGCTGAGGTTTAGCCTCTGATGAACTCTTCTGACACCATGGCCTCTTGTCAGTCGTAGTCAAATCTAATCTTAAGTAACATACGAGATATAACTCAGCAGTGTTTGTGGCATTAATTACCCACCGTCTGGATGCCCATGACTGTCAATTTTTTGCCTAAGCTCAATTCTAGTAGATCACCAGACCCCTCCACATGGCCACCATCCTCTCCCCATCCCACCCCTCCCCTGGGGCTTCCTATCTCAAGAAAAGGTACTCCCACTTCCTTAGAACTCTGAGAGTCATCTCTGAATTCCCTCTCTCCCATTCCATCTCTCCCACATCCACAATGCCACAAAGTCCCCAATTCTCCTCTACTCTACCCCTAATGCCACCGTTGCAGCTCAGGCCCTCACCACTCCTCCCCTGGTTCACTGTCACTACCTCCTAACTACCCTCCCTGCCTCCAGTCTCCACCCCACGGCCCACATCTGCCACCCCCCACCTCCTGAAACAACCCCCTCCCCAGACTCCCTTGGTCTCTAGAGCAAAGTCCAACCTTTCTGGGTGACCAGCATGCCCCCTGCCCTCTCCCACCTCATCTCCCAGTCCCCCACATCTTATAGCCAACAGGAGACTATGCAAAGAGCTAACCACTGCTCCAGTAACCCGGTAACCCGGTGTGACTCTGTTCCCTCTGTCTCCAATGTCCTTCCCTGCTGCCTCTGTTCTGTGAACTATAACTCCTCCTTCCTTCAAGGCCCAGGCAAAAACACCTCCTCCTCAGGTTTCGATTGATTCCCTCAGCAAACACAGCCTGTTGATGTCTGCTCTCTGCTGCCACAGAATTTGCCTGTGGGTCTAACACAGAGCTTGTCCCATTGCATTTACTGAGTTGGAGTGCCTGTCTACCTGACTGGCCGTGAGCAACCTGAGGAAAGATCCCATTTAATTGTACTTGGAATCCACGGCACTTAATGTAATGTTGGCATGGAGTAGGTGCCCAGTACACAATATGATTACCCATTTACTAAGCCCTTGCTATGTGGTGGGCCCTGAGCAAATGCGTTATCTAAATTATCTTATTTCATCCTCAGAATCTCCTTGCCAGAAGTGATTGTTTCCCCTAAGAGATGAGATTACAATTCCAAGAGGCTGAGCAGCCACTCCAGGTGCCACAGCTTATGCACAGCAGTGTCAGAGACAGATTCTCCGTCTGCCACACCCATCTGTCCCTTGGAATCTTGCCTCCCCTGATGCCAACTCCAGACATTGTCTTCAGGGAAATGCTCCCCCCCAGAACTAACCAGAACTGGGTGCAGAAAAAGCTCTTTATCCTGTTATTCAGTTAACTTGGGATTTCTTAAAAAGGAAGTTTTAATGAGAAACCAAAAGAAAGCCAAACACACACACACACACACATATTTTAACAAAACAAATGGACAATACCAGGTTTTTTTTTTCTTTTCTTTTCTGAGATGGGAGTGGCATGATCTTAGCTGACTGCAACCTCTGCCTCCCAGGTTTAAGTGATCCTCCCACTTCACCCTACACCACCATGCCCTGCTAATTTTTGTACTTTTTTGTAGAGACAGGATTTTGCCATGTTGCTCAGGCTGGTCTCAAGCTTTGAAGATTGGCTTCAAGACATCCGCCCACCTCAGCCTCCCAAAGTGCTGGAATTACCCATATGAGCCACCACCTCTCCTGGCCCCTCTGAGCTGTTATTTCCTTCTCTCTAAAACCAGCAGGTGAGACTAGACGTCTCAAAGATCCTTATCAGCCCTAATATCCTGTGATTCCATGGATGGAATAGTTTCTCAGACTGGATGGTGGGCTGATGAATTGTGTTGGGGAGGGCAGTCCCCTAGGCACACAGGCTTCACGGGGTGGAAGGTCGGGTGGTGCTGAAAGCTGACCAGCCCCACCTACCCTGCTCTTTAGGACTCCACCTTGGAGGTCTAAAGGGAGAAAGGGGCCAGGCGCGGTGGCTCACGCCTATAATCCCAACACTTTGGGAGACCGAGGCAGGTGGATCACCTGAGGTCAGCAGTTTGAAACCAACATGGCCAACATGGTGAAACCCCGTCTCTACTAAAAATACAAAATGTTGGCGGGGCGCGGTGGCTCAAGCCTGTAATCCCAGCACTTCGGGAGGCCGAGAACGGCGGATCACGAGGTCAGGAGATTGAGACCAGCCTGGCTAACACGGTGAAACCCCGTCTCTACCAAAAAAATACAAAAAACTAGCTAGGCAAGATGGCGGGCGCTTGTAGTCCCAGCTACTCGGGAGGCTGAGGCAGGAGAATGGCGTAGACCTGGGAGGCGGAGCTTGCAGTGAGCTGAGATCTGACCACTGCACTCCAGCCTGTACGACAGAGCAAGACTCCGTCTCAAAATAAATAAATAAATAAATAAATAAATAAATAAATAAATAATTAAAAAAAATAAAAATACAAAATTAGCTGGGCGTGGTGGTGGGCACCTGTAGTCCCAGCTACTCGGGAGGCTGAGGCAGGAGAATGGCGTAGACCCGGGAGGCGGAGCTTGCAGTGAGCTGAGATCCGGCCACTGCACTCCAGCCTGGGTGACAGAGCAAGACTCTGTCTCAAAATAAATAAATAAATAAATAAATAAATAAATAAAAATACAAAATTAGCTGGGCGTGGTGGTGGGCGCCTGTAGTCCCAGCTACTCGGGAGGCTGAGGCAGGAGAATCGCTTGAACCCAGGAGGCGGAGGTTGCAGTGAGCCAAGATCGCATCACTGCACTCCAGCCTGGCTCCAGCCTGTGCCACAGAGCAAGACTCAGTCTCGAACAAATAAATAAATAAGGGAGGCCAGGCGTGGTGGCTCACACCTGTAATCCCAGCACTTTGGGAGGCCGAGGCGGGCGGATCACAAGGTCAGGAGATCTAGACCATCCTGGGGCAGGCGCCCCGTAGTCCCAGCTACTTGGGAGGCTGAGGCAGGAGAATGGCATGAACCCAGGAGGTGGAGCTTGCAGTGAGCTGAGATTGTGCCACTGCACTCCAGCCTGGGTGACAGAGCGAGACTCCATCTAAAAAAAAAAAAAAAAAAAAAAAGCAAAGAGAGAAAGGGATGGCTGGCCTAATAGCCTTCTGGACCCTCTGATAGTCTTCCCCAGGGTGAGTGTGAGTTTGAAACCAGATATGCCTACGGCTTGGAGTCCAGATCTGCAAGCTTCCTGCTGGATGTTGAAGGGTCCTGTCTCCTCCCTAGGCCTCAGTGTAGGCATCTTCCCTTCTGTGGACTACCCCCTCTGGTCCCAAGCCCTGCCTGGCCCCTCTTCCCATAAAATTATGACAACAGAGCGTGGAGGCTTGTGGGCAAGTTCCTGAGGAGGCTCAAACTCAGCTGTAGCCCTTGCAGCCACAGTCATTTCCCCTCCCCCCCGCCCAGCTAGGAGGTTGAGAAGTTTCATCACAGCTGAGCTGTTGTCCTTATAAGGGAAAGTCCTCCGGAGCCTCTCCTTTGGGCCGTAGCCAGCTGGTGGAGAACCTGGCCAGGCCTTGGGGTATCCTCCCAGTGCCAGGAAAGGTGGGGGTGACCCAAGGACTCTGGGGTGAGCCTCCATCTGAAATCACAGACCCTCCAGACAAATAGCAGAAAGCAGCCAGTGGCCCCAGGCCAAAACCCCAGGAGGGTCAAATCTCAGGTCCTGACACTAACTTTGGTCCCCTATGTAAGTTGCTTAAGCCTCAGTTTCTAAACCTGTAAAATGGAGTGAAATTACATCTTCCTTGTGAGGCCACTGTGGTGACTGTGAGAGGATAACAGGCATGGCAAACAGGTGCTCTGTGAAGCCAGGCTGCTGGAGTTTATTAAGCATTTTATTTTTTATCTATTTGTTTATTTATTTTTTTGAGACTGAGTCTCACTCTGTTGCCCAGGCTGGAGTGCAGAGGTGCGATCTCAGCTCTCTGGAATCTCCGCCTCCCAGGTTCAAGCGATTCTCCTGCTTCAGTCTCCCAAGTAGCTGGGACTACAAGCGCCTGCCAAAACACCTGTCTAATATATGTATATTTTTTTCTTTTTTTTTAAATTTTCTTAGCTGAGACAGGGTTTCACCATGTTAGCCAGGATGGTCTCGATCTCCTGAGCTCATGATCCGCCCACCTCAGCCTCCCAAAGTGCTGGGATTACAGGTGTGAGTCACCACGCCTGGCCTTTTTTTTTTTTTTTTTGAGACTGCACTCTGACTCTGTCTCAAAAAAGAAAAAAAAATCCTGCACTGTAACAACCTACGGGACTACAGGACTTCAGTTCACTGAGATATGGCAGCTTGTGTTCAAAAAGAGGGCTCCCCATCTCTGCACAGGCCTCCAGCCCCAAGACCAGAGGGAAAGGCACTTCTTTTTTTTTTCTTCTTGAGATGGAGTCTTGCTCTGTTGCCAGGCTGGAATGCAGTGGCATAATAGCTCACTGCAACCTCTGCCTTCTGGTTTCAAGCGATTCTCCTGCCTCAGCCTCCCCAGTAGCTGGGACTACAGGCACGCGCCACCATGCCCAGCTAATTTTTGTATTTTTAGTAGAGATGGGGTTTCACCGTGTTGGCCAGGATGGTCTCGATCTCTTGACCTTGTGATCTGCCCAGCTCGGGCTCCCAAAGTGCTGGGATTACAGGCGTGAGCCACCGCGCCCAGCCAGAAAGGTGCTTCTTACCACATCCCTCCCCATGGCTGGCCAACACCATCCCAGCAGCCACTCTCTTCAAGGTGGCCTTACAGAGGGGACTCTGCCATCAAAAAGACTCCTCTATGATGAAGGGGCCTGAGAAGATGGAGTGATTCACCTGAGGTCCCTCAGCTTCTGCAGGCCACTCACTCAGTATAGCTGTCACATGCCAGGCCAGTGGCAGGGGAATTCAGGAGCGACATGAGGGTCATTGCCACAGTTGATAGGCCCCGGTTCAGGTGTTTCCTGTTGTGTTGGCCCCAGGGTCTGTCCATGGTTCTCACAGAGGAGAAGGAAGGGAGCCAGCCTTTCGTGAGCACCGTGGTGCTTTCCCACATGGGGGACGGGGGGCGGGGGGAGGGTGTGGCTGTAATCCCCTTTTGTGGGTGAGGAAACTGAGGTCTCCTGAAACTGAGACACACCCAAGGTCCTTGGGTGAGATTTGGACCTTGGCAGCCTGGTTTGGAGCTGTCCACTGGCGTAAGGGTTTCCCAAGAGTGTTCAGGGAAGCCCTGGAATTCTGCTGAATTTTGTTTGTGTCAGGAGGTCAGGAGCCAAAGATAGGACCCAGGCTCACCCTAAACAAGGACCAGGCTCTGAGGGTAAAATAACGGCTGGAATCATCATTTTGGAACCACTTTAGGAAACACCTGTCCAGCAAGAATCATCAATGGATACTAAATCTGGGGAAATTTGTGGTGAGGTGCAACATATTTAGATGATCTTAAGTTGTCTCCCAGATTATTAACTGCAAGAGGAAAAACGCAAAAACATTAACAGTAGAAAAATCAGACACCTGGCCCCAGTAATCAAAATGAACATTACCCATGAGGGCCAGATGCAGGCAGTCCATCTCCAGAGTAATGCCCTGAGAAGGACCCAATTGCCCGTGCAGTTTCCAGCTGAGAATCCATAACCTCAATTAACTATCATAACTAAGCAGGCAGAAACCTCAGACAAACCGCAAAGGAGGAATCAGAAAGGAGAGGACTGTATTCTTCAAACATGTCAATGTTGTCAGGGACAAAGAAAGGCTGGGGAAATGTTTCAGATTGAAGGAGATGAAAGAGAGATGACAGTTGTATGCCTAACCTGACCCTAACCAGAGGAAAAATATAATAAAGGATATTATTGGGTCAAATGACAAAATGGAAATATGAACAATAAACTATTGTTATCAATGTTAAATGTACTGATAAATGTACTACAGTTACATAAGAGAATATACTTAATTTTAGGAAATACACAGTGAAGTATTAAATATTTAGGGATAAGAAGCCATGATAACCGGCCGGGCGCAGTGGCTCACACCTGTAATCCCGGCACTTTGGGACGCCGAGGCAGGTGGATCATGAGGTCAGGAGATCAAGACTATCCTGGCTAACACAGTGAAACCCCGTCTCTACTAAATATAGAAAAAATTAGCCAGGAGTGGTGGTGGGCGCCTGTAGTCCCAGCTACTTAGGAGGCTGAGGCAGGAGAATGGCATGAACCTGGGAGGTGGAGCTTGCAGTGAGCCGAGATTGCACCACTGCACTCCAGCCTGGGCGACAGAGCAAGACTCCGTCTCAAAGGAAAAAAAAAAAAAAAAAGAGGAAGAAGAAGCCATGATAACCAACTATCCAACGATTCAGAAAAAAGTTATGGGCCAGGTGTGCTCACGCCTGTCATCCCAGCACTTTGGGAGGCAAAGACGGGTGGATCACAAGGTCAGGAGTTTGAGACCAGCCTGGCCAACATAGTGAAACCTCGTCTCTACTAAAAATACAAAAATTATCGGGGAATGGTGGCGTGCGCCTGTAGTCCCAGCTACTCAGGAGGCTGAGGTAGGAGAACCACTTGAACCTGGGAGGCAGAGGTTGTGGTGAGCTATCGGGCCACTGCACTCCAGCCTGGGCAACAGAGCAAGACTCCATGGCAAAGAAAAAAAAAACTATATGTATGTGTGAAAAAGAGAAAGTGCTCAAAAGAGAAAACAGGTCAATCTTGCTAGAGTAAATAGGTGTTCTTTGCACTGTTCTTTTTTTTTTTTTTTTTTGAGACAGTCTTGCTCTGTTGCCCAGGACGGAGTGCAGAAGCATGATCTCGGCTCACTGCAACCTTCACCTCCCAGGTTCAAGCGATTCTCATGCTTCAGCCTCCGGAGCAGCTGGGATTACAAGCACGCACCACCACGCCTGGCTAATTTTTGTATTTTTAGTAGAGATGGGGTTTCACCATGTTGGCCAGGCTAGTCTCGAACTCATGACCTCAGGTGATCTGCCCACCTTGGCCTCCCAAAGTGCTGGGATTACAGGCATGAGCTACCATGCCATGGCCTTTGTACTATTCTTATTCCTGCATTTTTTCTCTAAGTTTAAAAGTATTTCCGCCGGGCGCGGTGGCTCAAGCCTGTAATCCCAGCACTTTGGGAGGCTGAGGCGGGCGGATCACGAGGTCAGGAGATCAAGACCATCCTGGCTAACCCGGTGAAAACCTGTCTCTACTAAAAAAATACAAAAAACTAGCCGGGCAAGGTGGCAGGCGCCTGTAGTCCCAGCTACTCCGAAGGCTGAGGCAGGAGAATGGCGGGAACCCGGGGGGCGGAGCTTGCAGTGAGCTGAGATCCGGCCACTGCACTCCAGCCTGGGCCACAGGGCGAGACTCCGTCTCAAAAAAAAAAAAAAAAAAAAGTATTTCCAAATGAAAAGTTTAGTTTTTGAAAAGCATTGTTCCTTGTGACACTTAGTCCCCAGCCGTAGAAACACTGGGGGGGGGGGGGGGTATATATCAGAAGGGCCTGACTTTAGCAGGAACAGAATGCTGGACAAGGTGGCTCATGCCTGTAATCCCCTTTGGGAGGCTGAGGTGGGAGGATGGCTTAAGCCAAGCAGTTTGAGACCAGCCTGAGCAACATAGCAGGACCATATCTCTAATAATAATAATAATAATAATAATAATAATAATAATAATGGGGGCCGGGAGTGGTGGCTCATGCCTGTAATCCCAGCACTTTGGGAGGCTGAGGTGGGCGGATCACAAGGTCAGCAGTTCGAGACCAGCCTAACCAACGTGGTGAAAACCCATCTCTACTAAAAATACAAAAAATTAGCTGAGTGTGGTGGTGGGCGCCTATAATCCCAGCGACTTGGGAGGCTGAGGCAGGAGACTAGCTTGAAACCGGAAGGTGGAGGTTGCAGTGAGCTGAGATTGCGCCACTGCACTCTAGCCTGGGCATTAAGAGCAAAACTCCATCTCAAAAATAATAATAATAATAACAATAAGCAATAATGGAGCACCAGGAGCAGGCAGTGTCCCAGCCCAGCTTATGGAATGGGGGCCCTAGTACTGAGTTTGGGGGACTGGTGATGCCAATCACCAACTGCTGTCTTGGAGAAGGGCAGCCCTGGAGCTGGCACCCACAACAAACAGGCTTGAGGCAGTGAAGTTCCATAAAAATGGATTTATTGCCAAACTTTAAGAAAGGCGCTTCATAAGCAGAAGACAGAATGCCACCCTCTTCAAGGAGGCAAGCACGGAATGCCACCTTCCTCAATGAGGCAAGCTAGGCAGGCCCTGCATGTTCTCACTCCTCTCCCGGAAGCCAGCTTCCTGCCTAGGGCCCAGGCTGCTAAGGGATGGAAATTAATAGCATTTGGTCACTTGAGGTGGCCTCAGGGAGAGTGGCTGGCCCTGGGAGCTGGGCCTAAACCTGCGACCTACATGCAGGGTCTCTGCACGCACAGACTCTGCCCTCAGTCCAGCTGCTACAGTTAGCTACTTGACAGAGGAGGGAACTGAGGCTCCAATTCCTGGCAGTAGTTGGCTTGGTTAAAGCCCCAGCCAGCCATGGTTGCTGCTGGGGGAAGGGAAGATGGCAGGGGATCACATGACTGGGCACCTGATGTCCTTCTTGCTCTTGTCCTGGAGCAGATGGAGGGAAAGGCAGACTGTGGCATGGGGGCCCAGTTTGTGCAAGGAGGCCGATGGGGGCTCCCAAGCCAGCGCACTGCTGCTCACCTCTGCTCCTGCCCCATGCAGCCATAGAGGACATCTGCCCCTCCTGATCCTTGATTACTACCTCAAAAACAAAGTGACAGTACAATAACGAAGGCATTGACCTGTGCAGCAAGCCTCAGTGGGCTCAGGGAAGGGGGCAGAAAGGCCAGGGCATGTTGCTGTGACCCTCCCTTTCTCTCTTTCAGTAAACAAAAGTGCACATGCAGAAATCTGGGCAGGTCCTATCAGAAGCTGCTCCCACCCCACAGGCCCCAGGGAGAGTGGCTGGACCTCAGGAGTCAGGTCATCTGCACCTACAGGCTCTGCCCTCAGTCCAGCTGCTGCAGCACGATGGAGACTGGATGTGCCCCTCAAGTCAGGGACAATGTAGGGGACAGGCTGGGAGAGGACCAGGGTGCAGGGATGGACCAGGAAAGGAAAAGAAGAAAATGTCTCTTCTAGAAAGTTACAGGAGAGCAGCCCATCTGGGGCTTGAAGGCGGGGAAGTGGCTTCAGATTCCAACATACCCCTATCAGCATGTGAAGAAATGACTGGGATACTGGACCTGTTTCGGCTGAGAAGGACCTACAGAGACCCAGATAAATCCCCATCTGAGGAGGCACAGAAGTTGGTGGGGATTCTCTTCTGAAGGCTGACATGATCATTACAAGTAAGGTTTTCTAATGTGGACATCAGGGCCACTCTGGGATTCACCTCTTCAGAAATATACAAGGCTGGACACTATCTAGGGGCAGAGACTAGACTCGAGGACCCTTTAAGTTCCTCTTCTACTCCTGAATCCTCCAGACCTGAGCCCTCCAATCACAGCTCACCTGAGAGGAAGGGGCTGCAGAAAATGTCCTTATTTTGCAAAAAAAGGAAACAGGGCCAAAGAAAGAGAGGTCACACAGCTAATGTCCTCCTCACAAAGAGGCCTCTCCAGCTCCAGCTGGGTCCTACGTTCCCCGCAACTGAGGGATGAACCTAGAGCCTGGACCCAAGGCCTCTGCAGCTACTCAGAATAGGTGGGAGGGGGGCTAGCTTTGAGGCTGCCTTAGCCATGAAGCTCTTTGCCTGGAAATAGTTGGAGATGGGAGCTGCAGGGGGCTCAGCTGCGCTCTATTCAGAAGTCAGGAATGTAAACTACTGGGGATGGGGAACAGAGATGATGTCATTCCCAGAAACCCCAAGTGCCGCCCCCAAAGCCCTGAGGCAGTTTGGAACAACCACACAAACACATAGGTCCCAGCATGTGTGCTCCCAGCCCCAGCCCAGCGGCCAGGCCAGATAGCCAGGTGGTAGCCCTGGATGGCACCTGGCACCACTGGCCAGAGCAGAGTAGGAAGGACACCAGGAGTCTCTTCAAGTCATGGCCAGACCCTGACATGCCCAATGGCCCTCCTGCAGCCATTGCTGTAGAAGCAGAAGCACATTTCTCAGCAGGGTTGGGCCTTGATGGACTTCATGGATGGCCAGGAGGGATGGTGCCTCTGGCCCAGCAGGACCTAGGGTGCACTTCTTCTGTAGAGGGTCACCAGCTCCTTCCGCTTCTCCCTTAGCCCAGGTGCTTCCTGGCTCCGCTCTCCCGAATCTCTCATTTCCTGCAGGACCTGGGTGGCCTGCCTCAGCTGCTCCACAGCCTGGCTGAGCAATGTTTCGGCGCTAACAGGGACTGGCTCACTGCCCAGCACCTTGTTCAACAGTTTCTCTGTCTGTTCCGAGGCCACCTTCACCTCCAGCTGGGCCCGATATAGCCGTTCCCTGGGCTGCAAGGGACGCCGCGGGCCTTCCCCAAGCAAGTCCCCAAGGGAGGAACAGCGGGGATGGAACTGAGGTTGCAGGTCCCAGGGGGGCAGTGCTGTGGATGTTGTTGCATCCTTTGGGGGAGTTCCTGGGGTGCCCTCAGCCTGGGAGGGCTTGGCAGGTTCAGGACTGTCATCCATGCCATTCACTGAGACCTGCGCTGTGCCTGGAGCAGGTGGCCCAGAAGCCTGCATCTCACCCATGCAGGCTTTCAGTTTCTCCGATAAGATCTTGGGTGGGGGTGTAGGGGGCTTCCCACCCTCCCTGGGGGCAGCCTCAGAAGTCTCAGAACAGGGTGCCTGGGATGGTTCTGCACTCTCTGCAGCAGGGGGCTCCTGGGAGCTGGGGTTCTCCCAGCTCACCTTCAGTTTGTCAGGCAGGATGCTGTTGGGAGGCTGCTCAGAGCCACTGTCCTCCTCTGCTGGGGTCTCTGAGTCCTCTTGGCTCTCAGGGGAGACCTCAGAGCTTGCTGAGACAGGGGTTGGGGCTCTCTCCCCTACAGGGGTATCCACCCTGTCACCAGGGCTGGTGGTCTCAGGTGCTAGGAAAGGCTTGGTAGGAGGCATGAGGGGCCGGGGTGTCTCCCGAGGTTGGGCTTCACTAACATCATTGCTGGGGGCCAACACCTGTGGCCCACTGTCCGGAACATCAAGATCCAGGCGCAGAAGCCCGTCAGAAGCTGCGCTGGCCACCTGGTGGGGGGATGGTATACGGATGTCATCTTGGCTGATGAGCCATTGGGTCAGGTGTGCCCACTGACATGAGTTCTTACCCTCTCCCATCCAGGTTGTCCAGGCCCCCAGCTCCCCAGCCTCCCTCTGTCCTGGCTTCTGTGGCTACTTGATTAGAAGCAAAAGTGATTTCTTGATGAATCTTCCTCTCCTTTTCCTCACCACCAAGAATTCCCTGTTTTGGAATCACAGGCCAGGAAAGTCACAGCCAGGGTCCTCTTGGAGCCCCAGGCTGGTTTCTGGGATACTGGACCTGGACTGGACTATACTAGCCTGGGTGTCAGGGGACAGAGTTCCAGCCCTGTATCTAACCCCTACCTAGCTGTATGGCCTTCAGAGGTTCCCTTCTCTGCAACCCACCTACCCATCATCATACCCAGGATCCCCACAACCGGTTGGTCAGTCAGAGACAGGACCAGGATTCAAACATCTTCCAGTTTGTCTCAAGCTCACTGACTTCTGCTTGCCCTTCCTGGGGACCTCTGTTCCGTCTGCCAGCTTCTCTCCAGACTTTGCCTGTCCAGCTGCTCGGCAGCCTGTGCCCACTCTCCTCGTGTCATCAGATGGGGTCCCAGACCACAGCTAACCGCCAGAGAACAGCTGCACCAGAAAGCAGCTACCCACCCCCACCAGGCACCCGGGACCAACAGGGATATCCAGCTAGCCCCACAGTCATGAGACCCTCCCAGAGAGCCTCAGAGGTCCCAGCAGGGCTGGGCAGGAGGCCTTTCCCAAGGTCCCTCAGATGGTGGGGGTCCTGGCTGGGATCCTCACTCTCCCCTGCCACCTTATTTTTCTTAAGAGATGGGGTCAGTTGGGCGCAATGGCTCGTGCCTGTAATCCCAGCACTTTGGGAGGCTAAGGCGGGCTGATCACCTGAGGTCGGGAGTTTGAGAACAGTCTGACAAACATGGAGAAACCCTGTCTCTACTAAAAATACAAAATTAGCCGGGCATGGTGGCACCTGTAATCCCAGCTGCTTGGGAGGCTGAGGCAGGAGAATT
This sequence comes from Chlorocebus sabaeus, assembly GCF_047675955.1. Lineage (NCBI taxonomy): Eukaryota > Metazoa > Chordata > Mammalia > Primates > Cercopithecidae > Chlorocebus > Chlorocebus sabaeus. Next base: position 40,481,370 of record NC_132929.1, on the reverse strand, counting down.
GCTTGAACCCAGGAGGCAGAGGTTGCGGTGAGCCAAGATCATGCCGTTGCACTCCAGCCTGGGCAACAAGAGCGAAACTCCGTCTCAGAAAAAAAAAAAAAAAAAAAAAAGGGGGATCTCGCTCTGTCACCCAAGCTGGAGTGCAGTAGCATGATCACAGCTCACTGCAGCCTCAGCCTCCAGAGTAGCTGGGACCACAGGCATGTGCCACCATACCCAGCTAATTTTTTACTAGTAGAGATGGGGTCTCCCTTTGTTGCTGTCACTCCCTTTTACACATACACAGGATCTGGCTGACACATGCTATCAGGTACTGAGAACCACCAGAAAGTCACCTCACCACACACACACATACATATATACACACACACATACACACACACACATACATATATACACACACACATACATACATATATACACACACACACATACACACACACATACACACACATACATATACACACACACACACACACACATACATACACACACACACACACACACACACACACACAGCTGCCTCCCTGAACTCTTCTGTGCAGAGGGCCCCTCCCTCCAAGGCTAGCCCTCCCCACACCCGTCCCCGGCCCCCCTCAGGCATTTCTTTTCTCTGTGGCCACCTCAGTGCTCCCTCTGCAGGATCCTATCCCTTAGCTGACAGACAGGCACAGGCTGCTGCAACTCAAAAACAAACCTCCCATGACCTTGGTCCCTCCCTCCGGCAAACCCAGCCCCGCACCCCAGGACAGCCCTAAATCGACTCCTTTTAGAAAATATGCTGCAAGCCTGGGCGCAGGGGCTCACGCCTGTAATCCCAGCACTTTGGGAGGCCAAGGCAGGCAGAACACGAGGTCAGGAGTTCAAGACCAGCCTGGCCAAAATGGTGAAACCTCGTCTCTACTAAAAATACAAAACTTAGCCGGGGGGTGGTGGAGGGTGACTGTAATCCCAGCTACTCAGGAGGCTGAGGCAGAGAAATTTTTGAACCTGGAAGGCAGAGGTTGCAGTGAGCTGAGATTGCACCACTGCACTCCAGCCTGAGCGACAGAGCAAGACTCAATCTCAAAAAAAAAAGAAAAAGAAAATATGTTATAAACGGCACCGCCTTTCTTGTCCTTGGTCCTGCCCTTGTGACTTGCAGCTGCCAACCTAGCTGATGCCCACCAGGTCTTGTGCCCATCTCTCTCCAGATGTGCCACTTGTCTCTGGCTTCCTCTTTCTTGGCTCCCTGCTGGCTGACCTCCCTCCAATCCCTAAATGTAGCACTTGCTGAGGTTCTTTCCTGGCCTCCAAAATCCTCCCCTGCAGCATTAGCTCCACTGGTCTAAAAGAGGCTCCTCCCTTCCCCCCTCCCCCTTGCCCATACCCTCTCCAAATTCCCTGTGCCCAGGGCCTCCATACTCCCAGTCTCCAGGCTTGGGGAACCTCAGACAACCTTCCCTTGGTCTAATACCTGGATTCAAGCACAAGGCCAGGTGGCTCTTGCTTCCTAATGTCCTCCTATCAACCCCTCCCTCTTCATCCCCTCCAGGGGCCTGGAAAGTCGCCTCTCCCATCTACTTCCTGGCCCCTGCCTTTCTCTCTCTCAACCCAACCCATCCTACCCAGAGCCTCAAACTGACCTCTGGAACGCACCCTCCCTTCCTGTCCCCAGCTTCTTCATCCAAGGCCTCCACGATTTCCTCCCTATAACCCCCTTCTCAGACCAATCTCCCAGGCAAATGGAGCTGCTCTGCGTACCTCAAACCCTCCCGCTGTGCCTCAGCTCACAGCACTCCCTCCACAGAATCCCCTGACTCCAAGTCCACCAGTCCCCTGACCCTCCCATCCTTCAAGGGTCAGCTAAAATGCCAGTGGCTCCTTGTGGTCTCTCCTGCCCTGACCTCCTAGAGCCTTCCTCCACACAAAAACCAGACACAGCTCTGCCTGGAGCAGTCTGTGGGACACGCCTATTTTTTAGCTGGAAGCTGAGCTCTGAGGGACAGGGACTGGCTTCAAGGGCTTCAGTTTCCCTCTGGCACCAACTCTGGCTAAGGACAGATTCAACATTTGTGTGTGGATTGAACAAATGGGAAAGGCCACAAGCTCAGGGACGTCCACACCCTGAGCACGTATAACACAGGTGCCTCATCACTTCCTGTCTACTCCTCAGGAAGCCCCAGCTCCAGGTGTCCTCAGGAAAAATGTGGCCCCAAGCCTGGCTGCCTCCCAGAGGTCCTAGGCTCAACTAACCCCCCGATCCACACTGGGCAAGGCCCTACCTCTTTCAGGTGGACTCTCGTTGGTGGCCGGCGCCGCTGGCCCCCTCGCACCCGGTCCCGTGTCACATGCTCCAGGGCACAGCTCTTGTCCACCTTTACCTGGAGGGAGGGGGAACCAGATCAGCCTCTGCCAAGCCTTGGGGAGTGCGGGAAGTACCCAGGCTGGACCTGGCTCAGAGGCAGGGTCAGTGCCCCACCGCTGTCTCTCTGGGCATCTCCCTACCCTGGCCTCTGCTTCTCTGACTCTGCAATGCCCCTGGGGTCTCTTGCAAAGTCTGAGGCTCTCCTTCTCTGCAGCTGCCATTTTCCTCAGTCTTCCTGCCCAAATATGAGCCATCGGCCCTTGCCCCTGAGTATATATAAGCAGCCCTGAGGTGGCTTTGGGGCTTAGGTAGGAGAGAAGGTAGAAAGCAGCCCATGCTCCCCTGGTACCTGGTTTCTGGAAAAGGTCTGCCCTGGCCTCTGCCACTCTCCCAGGACCCCTGGGGAGAGCCCAGGAGAGAGCAGGGTCTCTGCCCCTTGAGCCTGGAAGCCTGGAGGGCAGCATCTTCTCTCTGAGGGTAACAGAAGGGGTCAGGATTGGCTGGGAAGCCACAGAGTAAGAGTCACATGGGAGGTCCAGACTCAGAACCCTGGAGCAGCCTGGCCCTATGATGGGGAGGGGGGGCTCAGGCCCTCGTGTGACTCCAACTGTCTCTGTCCCTCGGTGGAGGAGCAGACTGTGGGTTGAGGCCCAGCCCACGGCTCCTATGGCCTCTGCCAATATCTATGATATGTCCCATCATCTCTCTCCCATGGAAAGGGGACAGTTTTCCCCCAGGTAGTGAAGGGCTGAGCATGACATGTAACACAGGACACGACATAGCAGTTACAGGCTGGGAGTTGGGGGACCTGAGTATTAAGAGGGGACTTGCTTGGAAAGATTTGCTCCTTAACATAATCCAAGGCATCACTGTAGGTGGCCCCCAGGTCCATTTTAGCCCAAATAACCAAAGATTCATGATGTCAAAGACAAATCTCCCTAGGAGATCCTGGCCCCATGGGATTCTCTGCCTGCCCCAAGCCAGATTGTGGCTACTGCTGCCACAGTCCCCAGTACAGCACAGGGGGCAGAGGTCTGCAGGGCTGAATGGTCATTGCAGACAGAGAAGGAGGCCCAGAGCTGAGAGCCAGCCTGCCCTAGACCTCATGAGCAAACTGAAAAGGGAGCTTTCCGGTCACTCTGCGGCGCTGTCTGGCCTGGGCCCACCTGCTGCTTCCAGCTGAGGCCAGGCTTAGAAAGGATGCATGCTGCCACCAGTCCAGTTCCAGCCCACTACTTATCTGCTTTCCAGTTTATGACAAGTTACTTAATTTCCTTAAGCCTCCATTTCATCTGTAAAACAAGGACAGTACCACCTACTATGAGGGACTGTAGTGAGGACTACAGAAGGTAACAACAATGCCCTATAGCAGTGACATAATCAAGGGGTGGTCTGGGGTGAGGAGGGGCAGGGTCCTCTCCTAGATCACACGCAGTGGGAAAGGAGACACAGAGCTGTTCACAGACTGCGTCGCACCTCATCGAAAGCCTTGTTTTTGCCTCGGTTAATCCCTTCATTGAGGGCTTTGATCCAGGATTCCTTCTCCTCTCCGGTGGGTGCCTGGAATTTGATGTCGCTGACCTGCGGGCAAGATGGATGGAGTAGATGGCAGATGTTTAACAAAGCTCACATTTGGCATGTTAAGGAGGCTTCCTAACCTAGATCCCAAAGTCAAACCAAAATGACCCCACAGTAAGTATGACACTGGGACTTTGGGCAAGGAAAGGGAAAGATCTCACAGAGAAGCCCTCCCTACTGCCCACCAGTATGCAGCTGGGTCTGAATTCGAATCAGCCTGGCCTTGTGGAAATAGCCAGGATCTGGTCCAGCTCCATGGGACTCCCCCAGGCCAGCTGCCTGCGCTCCGGGCTTCCGTTTACTCTGTAAAGTAGGAATAGCCCCAGTCTACATTCAAACCCACCCCACACCACCCCTGAGTCCTTTCCCAATTCAGGTAGGAGCTCTGAGCTCCTGTTAGAATCAGAGGGTGGCTCAGAGAACCCTGACCCTGCCAGGCCCAATGGCCAGACAGGAAGTGAGAGGAAGGAGTGAGGCCATGGAAACTGAGGGGCTGCCTCATGCAGTGGATATGGCAGTAGGGCCTCTGAGTGAGACAATCCACCACTTACAGATGTCTGACCTCAGGCCTCAGTTTCTTCACCTGTGAAAGAGAATATCACCAGAACCTGCCTCATGGAGCCATGGAGATCATTTTTTAAATGATGTATCCCATTTGTACACCCATGCTCATAGCATTGTTCGCAGCAGCCAAAAGGTGGAAGCAACCTCAGTGTCCAATGACAGACGAATGGATAAGCAAAGTGTGGTCCGTATGTACAATGGATTATCAGCCAGCCTTAAAGAGGAAGAAAAATCTGAAACATGCTACAACAGGGATGAACCTTGAAAACATTGTGCTAAGTGAAATAAGCTGGACACAAAAAGATAAAAACTGCCCAATTCCACCTATATGAGGTACCTAAAGTTGTCAAAATCACAGAGACAGAAAAGAGAGTGGTGGTTGCCAGGGGCTGGGGAGAAGGGGAATGGGGCATTATTATTTAATGAGCATAAAGTTTTAGTTTTACGCGGTGGAGAGTTATGCGATAGATGATGGTGATGGCTGTACAACATCATGAATACATTTAATGCCACTGAATTGTGCAATTTCAAACTGGTAAAGATGGTATTTTTTTTGACCACAGTTTTTTTTTTTTTTTTTAAATTGGGGGAAAAAAGATACATCTAAAGTACTAAATCTGGAGCTGGGCAGAGTGAATACTCAGTAATGGAATTAGCACCATTGCCTTCCCTCTGGACAAAGCAGTTGCAGTTTCCTCATCTATAAGATGGGATAACACTGCCTACTACCAAGCAATGCTGAGGAAATTAAACATAGTAGGTGCTCAGTAAATAGTTCTTGAATGAATGAGTCAACAAATTAGTGAACTGGCCCAAGTTTCCTTCCCTCACCGTTTTTGGACCACTGCCTACTCTCTGACCGCAAGATGCCCTAGTCCTTTGTTGGCAGTCGCCAGCTTGCCCATCCTCCACCCTGGTGTTAGATAGTACCTCCCCTCCCTCCACTCTCCAGTTATGTAACACCGAGGTCGGCCTGGCCCCCTCAGCATCCTCATTATATAATTTCCTCCTGGCTGCCACTGCGTCCTCCTCATACAGGGCCCTGGGTCCCACCCCCACCACACCAGGCACAGCCAAATGCTCATTTGCATAACCAGGGTAAATTCGATCCTGGAAGCAGATCTTCAGTTAAGTCAGAAACCCCAGGGCACCTTGGTAACTGCCTCAGCTCAGCCATCAGGCCTGCTGGGGGCTCAGGGACGGACCACACTGCATCCGGGGTCACAAAGGCTACCCAACTCTGTGATGGGACCTGCTAGAAAGGAAGTCTGGGGCCAACCCTTCTACCCAGCTGCTGCTCCTATTCACAGACCGTGACCCCTGCATGGTGCAGGATTTAGCATCCAGGGAGCTTGAGAAATCTACAATTGAACTCAGGAGCCAACGGAACAAGAGGAGGCCAGAGAAGAGCAGGCCTAGAAGTCTGATTACCAAGTTCTACTTGCCTCACTACTCTGGACCTCAAGGGGACAAGAACAGAACCACCGGACCCAGCCCAAACTGCAGCTCCTTCCCCACTGGCCCAGCCCACCTGAAGCAGACTGCCTCAGCTCTCTTCTGCTCCCTTGTGAGAAGCAGAAATGGCCTCAGGGAAGACCTATTGTGCAAGCCAAAAGGTTCCCACAGGAGAAGGAAGGCAAGGTTAAACAGGACCCAGCTCTACCCTCCTAAGGAACCCTGTATCTGGCTGAACGAGCCAGGCATTCCACAAGGATGACCAGAATAGAGACAATTCGAATACCAAGAAGTTACCAGCCTGGGCAACATAGCGAGACCCCATCTCTACCAAAAATATGAAAATTAGCCAGGCATGATGGTATGTGCCTGTAGTCCCAGCTACTCAGAAGCTGAGTTGGGAGGATCACCCAAGCCTAGGAGGCAGAGGTTGCAGCAAGCTGAGAAAAGGCCACTACACTCCAGCCTGGGTGATGAGTGAGATCCTGTCTCAAAAAATAAGAATATCAAGAAGCTGCGCCTCTCCCCCAAAGTCATCCTGAAGTGCCACAGGCTGTACAGGTCCCTGCCCTGAGAACTTCCAAGAAGCCCCAGGACACAGGCACTTCTAGGAGCTTAGATGCTAACAGGACTGGCCACAGACTAGGCCCACAAGGCCTGGGAAAAGAGGAAGGACAAAATGGCAGAGAGGAAAAAAGTGGGAGGGGAAGAGAGGAGGCAGGAAAGAGGACAGGGCCAAGCTGGCTGAGACCAGCAGGGCAGCAAGGCCCAGCAGTGGCCACCCTGCTTCCTGGCAGCGTCTGCCTGTGACCTCATGGGCCGGGGTGTGGGGCTGGAGAAGCAGGGGGAGAGGGGCATGTAAGACATTGGAGTCTTTGTTTATTTGATTAGAGGGGAAAAAAGGCGGCCTCAGGACCAGACAGCCAGGGTCATGTGACCTCCTGGCCGGCTGGAGGCCTCACTGAGGATGGGGAACACCCAGGCCGCTGAGAAAGGAGGGTGAAAGGATGTGGGAATGCGGTGCCCTGGGCCAGGTCCACCAATTGACCTCTGGAGAGCCCCAATCTGTGTGAGCTCCTGGGGTGGGGAGGGTCAGGGGCCCTTGAGCTGGAACCAGGATGCACTGTTTCATCCGCAGCACCCACCACTTGCTCCACAGCCCCATCTCCCAGGTGATTGTCCTGTTCTCAGAGCCAGCCTAAATTCTTGCAGGGTTGGGGGCTGGGAAGGAGGGTGTTGGCTGAAGCAGCTGAGAACACAGCTGCACAAACAGGCTTCTCTGAAGGTGATGTCCCACCCTGAGCTGAGCCCAGCCCACCTAGTCTACTACCAGCTGATTCTCGGAGCTGGGGAAAAGAGATGGCCCACAGAACAGCACAGGCAGAGGCCAGAGAGGCTAGGTCTCCCTCCACCCCACATCCACATAGCACACTAAGACACACACCCAGACAGACACATGGCCAGGTGAGCACTCAACTGCATAAAAAAAAGGTACACGCACAAGGGCCAGACACACTGGTGGCAGATCTTCACACAGAACATAGTTTGCATCTCATCTCTCTCAAACACACATCCACATGTACAGCGCCCACTCAGGAAGGAAGTGGGTCTCCAGGACAGGGTAGGGGCTCCAGGGCTTGAAAAGATTAAAATGTGACTGTGACTCCTTTTGTCCTCAAAGAGCCCTAAGCAGCAGATGGTCAAGTGAAATCTGGGCCCAGTCCCATAAGCCCTCAGAACACTATAATTACACCAGCCCCTACCCTTGGACACACTTCCAGCTCCCAGTATCACAGCTCCACAGCCCCCTCCACTGCTATCTTGGTTGCTTCTGTGCCCCCACCCCCTGCAGAGTAAGACAAAGGGTCAATGAGTAAAGCATCTTGGTATTCAGGGTCTGCAGAGGACTGGGCTCCCATTCCCTAAAGCTGGGGGAGAAACAGAATGGCCTCCAGCAGGCCCAGACCAGACTTGCTCCCCAACACCCAACCTCTGTGACTCAGCCCTATTCTGCAAGGCTCCACATGACATGCAGAGGACAAGGCAAGGAATGGCCCAGCCGCAGATGGGTGCAAGCTGGCGAGAGGTGCTGTGCACGCCAGCCTCAAATCTGAACTCGCTCCTGACATCTGTGAAACTACACCATGTGTCAACACCCACCAGACTCCCTGCCAGAGAAATGTGGTGCAAACAGCAAACTTCATCTGCACACACAGCATGTCCCAAGGAAAGACTCTCTCAAACCAGGGACCTTTCCCAGCTACAGCCACGAAAGGAAAGTGCAAGGGGAGGAAAGCTGGAGGGCTGCAGGCCTCCCAGTCCTGAGTCCAGGATGGGCTCACCCAGAAAGGCCTGGGATGAAGGGAGGCCACACCCTCCCGCTCTGCCCCAGGCTACATCAAGGTGTTGAGGCCTGGCAGGGTGGAGGCCTCATCCACAGCTCTCCTGCCTCAGCCTTGGGCCTCCCCCAGGGTCTGGGGTAAAGCCAAGTGCCCCACCTCCCAAACGCTACTTTCCAACTACAGCCTGGGATGGAGGGCCTGGGCCTGCAAGGGGAAGACGGGAGCAGAGCTCTTTCAACAGAGCCCTAAGTGCATCTCTTATCAACTAGGGGCTTGGAAGACTCCGAGACAAAATGAGTAAAGGTCTGACCTATGGTGGCTGCTAGGGCTGAGCCTCAGCCACATGCAACAGAAAACAGGCTTTTTAAAGGGGCCAGGCCTGCTAAACCTGCTTAGGCCTCCCAAGGCGACTATGGCCTAGAGGGAAATGGGGCAGCAGCAGGCATCTTCCTACCTTGTTCCCTGGGGATCGCAGCAGGATAAAGCGGTGTTTCCGCTTGAGGAGGGCACGAAGGTCCTGGCACTTCTCATAGCTGCCCAGCTCCACGGTCTCCACACACTTCTGATCATCCTGGGGAGGGAGACAGAAGGCACATGAGCTGGTGACAGACCCACCACCACCCTCAACCACTCACGCCCCAGACCCTGATCCCACTCAGTGAGGACATCGCTTGGTCAGAGTGAGGACCTCAGGCTGCCAGTCAGTCACCAAGATGTGGCATCCAGACCCTGGCAAGTGCATCCTGGCAAGTGCATCCAGATGGGAGACGGGCACATAGCCCAGAGGCGGGTATGTACCTAAGGCCAGAGGAGGAAACAGGGGAAGCTAGAGAGGCTAAGAAAAGGCTGTCTGGGGTCCAGCCATGCCCAGAGGCCAAGCAGAGATCTGTGGAAGAGACAGCCAGAGGAAGAATGCAGGATGCCACAAAATGGCAGGCAGGGAGTGGGATGGGGACAAGGGACAACAAAGACTTTCCAGGAAGAGCCAGAGGGAAGTGTGAACAAGGCACATTTGGGGCTACATGCCCTGCCTTCAGCACAGCCATCCTGAATTATGTTCATCACTCAGCATCATCCCCTGCTGAGCCTTGGCTTGGGAGAGCAGCACCTCGTCCAAGGCTGCAGGCTACATACAAGCAAGAGGCCAGGGCTCCTTCAAGCGCATCCCATCCCCACCCCACCACTTGGAGGCCTCATCATTAGAAGGGCCAGTGGCCAGGACAGTGGCCAGCCTCTTCCCGGCCATCTCTGGACACTAGCCAGGCTGTCTTCCTGCCCACCACCCCTGATATTTGAGTGTGTTCTCTACAGGCTCCACCCATCAGGTGCCTGTCCAGCAAGCTGCCTGGGAAAAGCTCTTCCCTCAATGGTGGTCAACTGGTCCTCTTCCAGGGAAGAACCAACTGGAACAATTTCCTGGGTGTGGCACTCTCATCCAGGAGAGTCTAGGGAAGCAGAAGCAGATCCTTTGGCAGGGGAGGATACGCCACCCTGGGACTGGCCAAAAAGTTAAGGAAACCCTTGCTGATGTTTAACAGAAGGAACCTGACACTCATGAGTACTTCTGCATCCCTGAGTCTCTGAACCTCACAACAACCCTGAAAGCCTACAGCCCCGTATCTGCCTCATTTTAGAGAAGGAAAGAATGAGGCCTGGAGGTGAAGGGATTTGCCCTAGGCACACAGACCCAAATACAAGGGGCAGGGCCCCAACTCAAACCACAGCCTCTGACTCCCAGGCCAGGGCCCTTTCCAGCACAGCACACTCCTGCCAGTCACAGGCAGTAGGTTGCTCTGCACGAGGGATCCTCCAACGGTGGGACCTGGGCCAGTAGCATCAGCACCACCTGAGAGCTTGTTAGAAATGCAAACTCCTGGCCAGGCACAGTGGCTCACACCTGTAATCCTAGCACTTTGGGAGGCCGAGGCAGGCGGATCACGAGGTCAGGAGATCGAGACCATCCTGGCCAACATGGTGAAACTATGTCTCTACTAAAAAAAAAAAAATACAAGGCCGGGCGCGGTGGCTCAAACCTGTAATCCCAGCACTTTGGGAGGCTGAGACAGGTGGATCACGAGGTCAGGAGATCAAGACCATCCTGGCTAACACGGTGAAACCCCGTCTCTACTAAAAAATACAAAAAACTAGCCGGGCGAGGTGGCAGGCGCCTGTAGTCCCAGCTACTCAGGAGGCTGAGGCAGGAGAATGGCGTAAACCCGGAAGGAGGAGCTTGTAGTGAGCTGAGATCCGGCCACTGCCCTCCAGCCTGGGTGACAGAGGGAGACTCCGTCTCAAAAACAAAACAAAACAAAAAAACAAACCAAAAAAACACAAAAAAATTAGCCAGGTGTGATGGCGGGCGCCTGTAGTCCCAGCTACTCAGGAGGCTGAGGCAGGAGAATGGCGTGAACCCGGGAGGCAGAGCTTGCAGTGAGCTGAGATCGCGCCACTGCACTCCAGCCTGGGCAACAGAGCAAGACTCTGCCTCAAAAAAAAAAAAAAAAAAAAAAGGAAATGCAAACTCCCAGGCCTCATCCCCACTCAATCATAAACCCAGGCCTCATCCCCACTCAATCATAAACCTAGGGGAGTGGGCCTGACAATCTGTGTTCTAACTAGCCTTCAGGGATTTTGATGGATGCAAATTTTTTTTGTTTGTTTGTTTTTTGCTTTTTTGAAACAAAGTCTCACTCTGTCGCTCAGGCTGCAGTGCAGTGGCATGATACCGGCTCACTGCAACCTCTGCCTCCTGGGTTCAAGCGATTCTCTGGCCTCAGCCCCCCAAGTAGCTGGGATTACAGGTGCCCACCACCACACCCGGCTAATTTTTATAGAGATAGGGTTTCACCATGTTGGCCAGGCTGGTCTTGAACTCTTGACCTCAAGTGACCCACCTGCCTTAGCATCCCAAAGAGCTGGGATTACAAGCTTGAGCCACCACCCCTGGCCTGGATGCGAACGGTTAAGAACCACTGCTACTAGCCTGGCCAACATAATGAAACCCTGTCTCTACTAAAAATACAAAAATTAGCTGGGCATGGTGGTGTGCGCCTGTGGTCCCAGCTACTCAGGAGGCTGAGGAAGGAGAATCGCTTGAACCCAGGAGGCAGAGGCTGCAGTGAGCCAAGACCGCACCACTGCACTCCAGCCTGGGTGACAGAGTGCAACTCCATCTCAAAGAAAAAGAACCACTGCTCTACATCAGAGGTTCTCAGTCTTGGTGGCACCTGGGAGCTTTTAAAAACCCCAATGCCCAGGCGACATCCCAGACCAATTATACCAGGATCTCTTGGGGGGCAAGGCCCAGACCTCAGGATTTTTTAAAGCAGATGACTGTACATCTAATGTGGATAACCACTAATCGACTCTCTCATCAGCCCCTCGGAGAAAGGGGAAGAGATGGCCAAGGTGGCCTTCTCTCTCCCAACCTGGTTCAATCAAGTATCTTTTCTTTTTTGCTTCCATCCATACATCCCTTTCCAATCTCTAGCCTCCAATACCTTCCAGATTCCTCAACTAAACACATGGACCAGAAAAATCCTCCTGCTCTGAGAAGCTCCCGTGCCCCCAATCATGAACCCCTGAACTTGAGTGCTCTCCATCCCATCACTTACTGCTGGGGGGATGCAAATATCTACATAGCACCTGCAAGGTGCAGACACCCTACGAGGTGCTAGGAGCAGAGTCCTGCCATGGGAAGACACAGTCCTGACTCCCCGCTTGGCCATCTTTCTCTACTCCATTCTCTGTTTATCTATCTGCTCATCCTTCTGTTCCCCTGACTGCACCCTACAAGCAGCAGCCCCCAAGCAGAACATATAAAGGACCAGTTTTCTGAGTGCCTGGTTCAGATTGAGAACTCAGGAAGTCTCCTCCTCCCCAGGAATCTGGAGCAGGGAAACTGCCCAGGGAAGAATCCTTGCTTCAGAGAGAGCAGCTTACTTGCCCCGTGTCCACAGGCCTCCACTAACTGGACCACCACTGGCCCGAATACACCCTCCTTTGCCTGGGAACAAAAAGTCCATCCACCTCCACCACTGAGCTCCCAACAACTGCCTGTCCTGGGTCTCCTCTCCACCCCACCCAAGACGCTGAATCATCCCAGCTCTTCTGCAGCTCAGGAAAATGGATAAACCAGCAGGCAATGGGTGAGGGAAGCATCTTTGGAATGTCAGCCTCTCTGACAGCAAAGAAACAGCCAAGAGCCATTCGCGTTCGTTCGTTCATTTGCCTAGTTCCTTACACCAGAAAGAGGAATTGAGCTAATAAGCATTTCTCAATTCCTACTCCCAGGCCAAGCTCCCCCACCCCCGAGGCTAAGTTCTTGAAATTGCATTTACATTTTTAATAGCAATCTTTTTCAAAAAACGAAAAAAAGTGTGATTTAGATTTTTCATGTTTGGGAGATGTGAAATCCTTCCTGCCTCCCAGCTGTGGCCAGATGTGGAGAGGCAGTTTAGGACAAGTGACAGTACCTGACAGGCTGACAGCTGAAAACCTGTCACTTAACTCTCATGGCAGCTGGCACTGGAAAAAGCTGTGACAACCCCCTTTATTGGTAAAAATATCCCCCTGCTGCCTCATTCCCAACTGTGGCACATCCTATTTTGGTGGGAGCAGCAGTAGAGAACATCTGGGGGTGCTGTCTACGCACCTTCATTCCCTTGCCCTCTTCCCACCTCTTCTCTGACACCCTAACTCCATAAGCCAGCAACTCAGGCAGGTCAGACAAGGTGCTTCTCCGGGTTGCCTAACCTTTCTTGTCCTGGGACAATTGTGAATTTGCCAAGATAGCCTGAGGCAGGCTGGGAGAGGCCATGAGGAAGAGGCAGGCTCCCCCTTCTTCTGCCCCCAGGCCAATTCCTCCCCAGGTATTTCATCTGTCAAAGGCATATTGTGCTACCCTGTTTTCAGTGGATGGGCTCTCCAATAGCCTCAACCACAGCACACAAACAGCATCTACAAGGAAAAACCACTTTTCTTCCTCAAGTCTTCACCTACATCTTAATTGACTCTTATTTAACATGCAAGTTTAGCATCCTTGGTTGTCCAAATCCCAAGCCTGCTGAAATCAGAAGTGGAACAAGCATCTGAAGTGGGAAGAAGTGAGGGCTATCAGAGGCACAAGGACAGCAGAATTTGAAACTAGCAACTTGATGTTAAAGGAGAAAGAAAAGCTGAGAAGTACAGCCTCCTGCCAGTTCAAAACAGAGAGGCAATGTGCCTCTCTACCCCTATGCATCTAGAGAACCCACTCTGCAGGTGGGTCTGACAGGTGATGACAGTGAGCCTCTAGGGAAAGATTTTATTTAGGCCAGCATCTTCTCTTGAAGAAAGCAGAGAATGTTTAACATATTTTAGAGATTTTCTTGCAAAAATAAGTTCTGGGGTTTACTCGCTGGTGTCTCTTGGTAGAAAGCATGCTGGATTTGCTTCTAGACCTAACTCCTCCATTCACTGGGAGATGCTGAACAGTCATCTTGTCACCCTGAGCCTCAGTATCCTCTTCTGTAAAATATAATATGATGACCACTTTCATGGGACTATTGAGATTTGTCACAGGGAGATATGTAAGAACGTATCTCCAAACAACTACAAGTGCTACTTATTATTTCTTTTTTGTTTTTTTGAGATGGAGTTTTGCTCTTGTTGCCCAGGCTGGAGTGCAATGGCATGATCTCAGCTCACTGCAACCTCCACCTCCCAGGTTCAAGTGATTCTCCTGCCCCAGCCTCCCGAGTAGCTGGCATTACGGACATGTGCCACCACACCCAGCTAATTTTGTATTTTTAGTAGAGATGGGGTTTCTCCATGTTGGTCAGGCTGGTCTCGAACTCCCAACCTCAGGTGATCCGCCTGCCTCAGCCTCCCAAAGTGCTGAGATTATAGGTGTGAGCCACCACGCCCAGCCTGCTAATTATTATTTCTACTACTACTGCTGAATGGAGCAGGCTTCAGTTTTCTACAACATTCACTCATACGGAACCTTGATCAGGGACAGGAAAAGACTTGCACACTAGATGCACATACAGTTCAAAGAACTCTCCGCCGGGCACGGTGGCTCACGCCTGTAATCCCAGCATTTTGGGAGGCGGAGGCAGGCGGATCACCTGAGGTCAGGAGCTCCAGACCAGCCTGGCCAACAGGGTGAAATCCTGTCTCTACTAAAAATACAAAATTAGCCAGGTGTGGTGGCTGACGCATTGATCCCAGCTACCTGGGAGGCTGAGGCAGGAGAATTGCTTGAACCTGGGAGGCAGCAGTAGCAGTGAGCTGAGACAGTGCCATTGCACTCCAGCCTGGGCAACAAGAGCGAAACTCCATCTCAAAAAAAAATAATAATAAAAAAATAAGAGGGCCAGGCGTGGTGGCTCACACCTGTAATCCCAACACTTTGGGAGGCTGAGGTGGGTGGATCACGAGGTCAGGAGATTGAGATCCTCCTGGCCAACACAGTGAAACCCTATCTCTACTAAAATACAAAAAATTAGCTGAGCATGGTGGTGCGTGCCTATAATCCCAGCTACTCCGGAGGCTGAGGCAGGAGACTTGCTTGAACCAGGACCCAGGAGACGGAGGTTGCAGTGAGCTGAGATTGCGCCACTGCACTCTAGCCTGGGCTACAGAGCGAGACTCTATCTCGAAAAAAAAAAAATAGCTGGGCATGGTGGCGTGCATGCCTGTAGTCCCAGCTACTCGGGAGGCTGAGACAGGGGAATCACTTGAACCAGGAGGCAGAGGTTGCGGTGAACCGAGATCCCGCCACTGCACTCCAGCCTGGTGACAGAGCAAGATTCCATCTCCGAAAAAAAAAAAAAAAAAGTCTTATCTTATCTAGAAACCCTAGAATTGCCCCCGGATGTATTGTCCCCATACACAGAGACCCAGAGAGGATTAGGTACTTGCCCAAGGTTGCACAGCATGGCAAAAGTGGAGCAGGTCTCCTGGCCCCAAACCCAGGGTCCTCTTACTAACTTGATTGCCCTCACTTTGCCCCTGTCCCAGAACCCCCAACCTCAGGGCCAAGCAGGTCCTCACCTCATTCTCATAGACCAGCAGCTGGGCCTGGCAGAGGAGCAGATATCGGTCTTTCCAGAAACCCAGGAGGCCCCCACTGCTCTTCTTGATCCAGCCAGCCTTGTCCACCGTCTGTGCTCCTCGAGGCTTCTCACCCGCTTCCTTCACACCCTGTAACACAGCACCAGGACATACCATGAGGGCTGCTACCATGGGGTCACAGGTCACAGGTTCACAGGTCGCACAAGGGATGTATCCCTATGCTAAGTACCTAATGACATCATCCTGTGTGAGCTTTCCCGCAACCCCCAAGGCAGATATTCCTAACCCAGGATCAGAGCTAATAACAGCAATAATAGCAGCAGCCACTTTACTCTGAGCCACTGTATAACATTTGATACACATAGTGTCATTTAACTCTTACAACTCCCCTCCAAGATGGTAGCCTCATTATCCACACGTCATAGCAAACTAAAGCTCAGAACGGAGAGACGACTCAACAGAGGTGCAAACCACGGCTAGAGGACAGAGCCAGAATTCTAAGCAGGTCTCTCTGACCCCATGTTTTTCCCACTCCACCATTCTGCCTTCATGTGTTCATTCAGTCAACATAGGTACTAAGTGCTTACAACATCATAGGAGAATAAAAGTAAGGCAGTCTCTGTCCTCAGAGCTCACAGTGCGGGAAAATAGGAGTTGAACAAATAAATACCCAGGCATACCCATTAACCTGTGTGAAATGCTATACCAGAAATACACAAGGGGCAGTGAGAGGACAGTGGGGGGACCCAGCTCAGGTTGGGGTGGCCCAGGAAGGCCACCCAGAACAAAGATTGGAAGGACAGGCAGGCTGAGTGGAAATCTGCCTCTCTACCACTATGCTTCTAGAGAACCCACTCTGCAGCCCCTCCCGCTTCCCACCCAAAGCAGGAGGCTCCTTTCCCCTCCTGCCCACTCCAGGCAAGGACCTTAGGGTGGCCACTACATCTAGTGAGGGTTCCAAGTACTCTGTCTTTGACCACAGGCTGGCACAGGAGTTAAATTCAAGCCCTTCTCCTGGACTTGGGTAGACACTCTGGAGCCTTGGGGCCAGTGACATCTTGTGCCTCACCAATTGCCTGCTTGGGTGGCTGGGTGCCAGGTACATGCCTACCAGATGAGGTTGGGGTCAGATCTACTTCTAGGTCCCCAGTACCCAGCCCTGTTCTTTTACACATAATGGGTGCTCAAGAGGTACCTGTGAAATGAAAATAAAAATACACCCCCTTTGCTAACCACTTTGCTTCACTGATAGGTATCCAGAGTCTTGAGTGTGAAGTGGGGGGTGAAGGAGAGGGGATCAAGAATGTGTCAGAATCTAGAGCCTACTAGAAGGAAATTAGCATTGACTAATTTTGACTACATTATCATTTACATAAAATTCAAAAAAGGGGCCCCAGTTAAAAGAGGTGTGCCTCTCCCCAGGGATATCCTGTGGCCACAGTTGCCTTTGGAAGAACAAGCCCAAACAGATGTAAGCGTGGTGCACTGTCAGGAGCTGGGCAGACCTGGCTTCCCTGGTCTCTGTCATGGCAGGGGAGCCCCAGTCTTGTTCTCACTGTGGGCCCCCGCCCCCTTTTGAATTGCACATTCTAGTAGTGGGGAATCTGGGCTTAGAAGCTGTAGTCATGCAGACTGAGGCAAACCACTTAACCTCTCTGAGCCTCAGTTTCTTCATCTGTGAAATGTAGCTACTAACAGCAGAAGTTGTAAGGAATCCAACTCCATGAGGGCAGGATTTTTGTTTTGTTCACTCCTGTACCCTCATTACCTAGACAGTGACTGGCACATAGTAAGTGCTCAATAAATGTCTGTTGCTGAATAAAGGCAAAGCATATAGAGCAGTTCCCAGGATGCCCTAAACCTAGTAAATGGCAGCTGTCATTATTGTTACCATTGTCACTGCCATCCCCTCTGGCACTCAGGGACCCTCTCCCTGGGCCCAGTTCCCAAGTCAGGACAAGCCCTTTCTGGTCTATAGCTGCTGGCCTCAGATCTCCAGGAGCTCCAGGAATGTGGGGTCCCCCCTTGGGGTCTCCCTAACTTGTAGATGGCAAGAGAAACGGGGAAGTGAGGTGGTCCAAATGGTCTTCCCAGGGCCAGGTATGGTGGCTCATGCCTGTAATCCCAGCACTTTGGGTCGAGATGGGCAGATCATTTGAGGTCAGGAGTTTGAGATCAGCCTGACTGAAACTCCATCCCTACTAAAAATACAAAAAATAGCCGGGTGGTGATGGCGCATGCCTGTAATCCCAGCTACTCAGGAGGCTGAGGCAGGAGAATCACTTGAGCCAGGAAGACACAGGTTGTCGTGAGCCGAGATTGCACCACTGGACTCCTGTATGGGTAACAGGATGAGACCCTGTCTCAAAAAAAAAAAAAAAAAAAAAAAAGTCTTCCCGGATATAAGACCAAGGAAGCAGGACGCTGGCTTCCACCCTGTCCAGGAGAAGAAGGATTTCAGCACCCTTTGACAAGGAGAAGGCTCTCCCATTCTATCATGCACTCGACTCCCATTCCCCACATCACCATTGACACCCCCAGGGCCCTAACACCTTCAGCAAGCCCTACAGGCTGTCACAGGCCCAGAGCTAGAAGGGAAGAACAGGGAAATGGGAAACCCCACCCCCACATTTCACACTGACAACCCTCTGACTGCAACAGCAACAGCAAGCACAGCACCACCAGCCCCTCCCAGGCCTTCCACATGATGGGCAGACTCTTGGTTTCTCTTAAACAAGGCAGTGAGGTCTGTGGAGTGTGAAGCTGTTGCCCAGTCACCCATCTCTAAGCTCCAAGCCTCTTGCTTTCAGGGGACCCACCCACCACCCTATGGGATCTCACACCCCTTTCTAAACTCTCTCCACTCGTGACCTCTCCTGAAAACTTTCTACCCTCTGGAAGCTCCCTAGGGCCACAGATGGAACCTGTGCCTAGATCACTGTCACTTCTGGGCTGGTGTAGCCCAGAGAATACCGTGACAGGATTACCTACAGCAGCAAGTCCAGGTCCTTAAAGGATGAATGGGACCAGGGCAGGACTAGGCAAAACAGCACTTTGGGATGGAGGAGGGGACAACTGACGGGCTGCAGATGGTATGACCCACAGCCCAGCCACAGAAACAGCCACCCAGGGGAGGCCTGGCTGGAGGCCAGAGTCCTACTTGCCTCCACCCAGCCCCCTTCCCTGCCCCTCAGAACCCCTCCCTCCAGGGGGCCTGGCTATGCCCCAGTAAGTTTTAATAAGGGGCCCCTCCCCTTGGCAGGGCTCACAGGGGAGGTTTTGTCCTGCTCAGCCCAGTTTCTCGGCCTCCTCTCCTCACTGAGCAGCTGACCACTGTTCTTCCTGTTTTGCCCTCTCCCCTCCCATCCCTCCTCACCCAGGCCCTTTCCTGCCCACTGTGAGCAGCTCCTAGGCACCCCTAGGCACCAGCCTGCCTCCTTTGGATCACTCATTAAAAAAAAAAAAAAAAAGCCAGGTCACCTCAACTCTGTACACAGAAGGGGACAGATGGAACCATAACACCGGTTATGAGAGACAGAGACTAGAAGAAACCTGATTGGCACCTCACATCCCAGGAAGCTTATGACAACCTTTGCTCTTTGACTAAACCCAGCGATGTTCTGACCCAACTCTACTAAGAATCCACCGTGTCACAGTCCCGTGCCGGGGCATTCAGAGAGAGGAAGCACAGGCTCTGCCCCAGGGCAACTTCCAGTCTGAGGTGGGTAACAGAGACCCCACATAAGATAAGTCCCCTGTCTGGTGGGGAGCAGGTAATCTCCTGCTTGAGAGGCTCCAGCCTATTGGCAGAGACATAGCACTTACCCAGAGGGACGTTCCTAGCTCTCTGATGAGGTAAGGGTTTGGGGTTCATGTGGGAGACCCCTGCAGAAGGTAGGGTTTGGGGAGGGCTCTGAGGAGGGGAAGAGACACACGCCTTGGTCCAGAGAAGGCAAGGCACGAAAGGTTATCAAAGCCCCTGCCCTCTCAACCCCTTTTCTATAGAAAGAGAAAGTACAGCCCAGAAAGGGCAAGAGATTACTCCGTGGGACAGAAACAGTACTGGGACAGGACACTGCCCTGCTTGTCTCTAGATGGTGAGGGCAAGTGGACAGCCTAGAAGCCAGGGAAAGGCATGACTGCTGGCAGAGGACAGAGCCCCAGAGCACAGAAGAGAAAGCCTAGGTCCATGATTTCTACCCTTACTCCAATGGCAGCAATAATACCCCCACTGACACTCGCAGTTTTCCCAGCTTTTGCATATACATCATCACATTGCTCAATCACCCACCCTTTTCCTTTTACAAATGAGGAACCGAGGCCAGGAGCATACAGGTGGGCAGATGTCCAGTGCCCAGACCAGCACCTCCTCCCCAAACCTCAGCCTGACAAGAGCTACCAGCCCATTGCATAGAGGAGGTCACTGAGGCTGAGGGACCTTAGCCCACGGTGGCTGGGCATAGGGAGGAAGCTGAAAGCTAGCAGGAGGGCTGAAAGCAGCCATGTGAAAGTAAGATGATGAAGATGGCCTGGGATCATGGGGCAGAGCATGTGGCTATGACCTAAGAGGTGTTTTAGAGAAACAAAGATGGGCACTGAGGCCTAGTGCAACAAGCGGGAACTACTGGGAGAAGTGGGAGGAAAGCAGAGTTAGGGATGCCAAAGGGGAGTAGGGATAGGAAGCCCCTGCTATGGGGGTGAGGCTTGCAGGGGCTTGGGTAAAGCGGACAAGACCTTAGACGGCCCAGATATTTAGATAGCTTTGAGCATCTGGGAGTCAGAAAGTGGCAATATAGGCTGGACGCAATGGCTCATACCTGTAACCCCAGCACTTTGGGAGGCCAAGGCAAGTGTATCACCTGAGGTGAGAAGTTCAAGACCAGCCTGACCAACATGGAGAAACCTCGTGTCGACTAAAAATACAAAATTAGCCAGGCGTGGTGGTGCATGCCTGTAACCCCAGCACTTTGGGAGGCCGAGGCAGGTGTATCACCTGAGGTCAGGAGTTCGAGACCAGCCTGACCAACATGGAGAAACCTCGTGTCGACTAAAAATACAAAATTAGCCAGGCGTAGTGGTGCATGCCTGTAATCCCAGCTACTCGGGAGGCTGAGGCAGGAGAATCGCTTGAACCACGGAGGTGGAGGTTGTGGTGAGCCAGTATCTCGCCACTGCACGCCAGCCTGGGCAACAAGAGCGAAACTCCGTCTCAAAAAAAAAAAAAAAAAAGATAAAAAAAAGAAAAGAAAGTGGCAATGTGAGAGATTCAGGACCAAGGGGAGTACAGAGCTGAGCTGGGCCCAGGAGGTGTCTGGAGAACTTCCCTTAATTAGGGGCCAGAGCAGATCAGGAGATGGAGTAATCCTGACCCACATCCTCTGGGAGCAGGGGAGGGCCCCTGGCCAGAGAGCCCAGTCCTTGCAACAGGGGCCTGGGGAGGGCAGATGGCAGCCCCACCCAACAGCACGAAAGAAACCGCAGCAAATCACAGAGGACTGACTTTGCCCCCTACCTTCACCCACTGAGAGAAGGGGCCACTGTCAGGCCAGGAGTAGGAGGAGGACAGGCACTATATTTTGTAGAAGAGGAAATGAAGGCCGAGAGGGGAAGTGACTTATCTACCACCCCACAGAAAGGCAGGGCCTGGCCTAGAGGGAGCCCTGATGGAGGACCACTAGCTGCTCCTATCCATGGCCCTGGCAAAGTGGGAAGTGGGCACTGAAGGGACACGGGCAGCCTGGTCCACTCTGTGCTTCCCAGCTGGCCAGGGTTCCCCCAAGGCAGAGAGCTTCATCTTTCCTTCCCATCCAAGGAGGCAAAGATATGCCCCTTCCCTTGGGCTGGGAGGGGCTGAAGCTGGGACCCCCTCAGGGGATAAGAAACATTATTCACCTTCCTCTAGACCCAACAGGCCCCTCCTTTTAACTTAATCATTCCACAGGCACATATTAAGTGCTTGCTGCGTGCTGGACCCTCGGATAATGGGGCTGCTGGGAGAAATGAGTTTGCAAGTAAAGGGCAGAGGCAGGGGCAAGACCCGATGCCAGGCCAAGAGTGTTCTGAGTGGTTAGAAGGAGGCTCCAGGGACACAGCTGGTCCAGCCCTCGGGTGGGGAAGGCAGGGACCAAGATCAGACCCTAGGTGGGCCTGACTCCTGATTCCTTCCCTACAGCTGCTCAGATGGATGTGGGGCGGGAAGAGAGTGGGGGAAAAGGAGATACAGACTTATACAAGGGAGAAAAAAGCAACTTCTCCAGTCCTCCTGTCACCAAGGCATGGTCACATCCTTGAGACAGGAATCCCCCAACACACACACACACACACACACACACACACACACACACACACACAGAGTCAGGATCCGACCTGGCCGGTACAGGGAGTCAACGGTAATCGGGGTTCGAGCCCAGTCACCCAGGCCACTTTCAGCAAGTCATCAAACTCGCTGGAGTCTCAGTCTCCTGGTCAATCCAATGGGAACAGTAACAACCACGACGCCCCACAACTGGTGAGAAAGTCAAAGAGAATGAAGGAGGACGCAGACTGCGAAGTCCCCGGTATGGATCCCGCTCCCCGCCCCTGCCCCATTTGCCCAGGCTCTTCCTGAGGTGAGACTGGCGGGAGTGGGGCGGGCAGGAACGAGGGCCTGAGCCCAGGACCGCTAATCCCCGTGAGGGGCTCGAGGACCCCAGCCCAACGCCCTGCCGGGCCCCGCCCTCACCTCCTCCTCCATGGCGAGTCCGCCGAGATCCCACCGCTCAGCCGCTCGCTCCCGGCGCCGCGCGGACTCTGCCACCGCGTCCACGCCCGGCCGGGAAGCGACTCTTAGCGTTCTGTCCCGCCGGCTGCCGGGGGCCCAAGAAACTTCGGGGGGGCGGGGCCGGGGGGCGGGGAGAAGCTTCCGGGGGCCGGGGCGGGGCCGGGGAGGGGGCGGCTGGGTCGCGGGCCCGGCCCAGGGCGGGAAATGGGTGGGGAGGGGGCGGGGCGGGGCGTGGGTTGCAGACTGGATGGAGGAGCCGGGCGGAGCTGGAACTGGAGGAAGAGGGCGGGACGGGGCGGAGAAGCTTTCCTGCACCCGCGGAGGGAGAAGGACTAGGAGGGGGCTGCGGTGCGGGAGGGGAGGGGGCTTCCGGCCCAGAGACGGAGGCGAGGGTGGCGGGAGTGGCGCGCCGGCAGGGCTGGGGTGGGGCGCACAGAGTGAGCGGTGGGGGCGCTAGCGGTGGAGCCCTTGAGGTCTCCTGAACTAGTGGGCTGGGGTTGCGAGACCAAGCCGAGCTGCCCTGGGCGGCCAGAGATGTGGGCACACAGAGGCTCCTCCTTTTTCCTCCCCGACGCCAGGCTGTGGGCGATGGCCTGGTCTTCTCTCTGGAACCTCTGAACGGGGCCGGGCCTGTAGCTTGGGTCTCTGTCCGGAGGGTGGTGTTACAGGAAGAGCTGGAGCTGAGAGTAGGGACTCCGGGGTCCCTTTACGGGGCGGCCCGCCCCTGGCTCTCAGGGGTCTCCAAGCGTGGTGTTTTCCTGCCCTCCTTGGGCATCGCTCAATCCTTCCCGTATCTGAGGGTCGACCATCCCCCCGATCCCGCGGTGATCTTGCAGCCCTGACAGCCTTGCTGGAGAGTGGAAGTGTGGGGACCAGCAGAGAGTAATGATTTTAGTTATACCATGAGCCCTCATTTTACATTGGAGAAACTGAGGCCCAGAGAGAGAAAGTAACTGGCTACATCGCAGCCTGCAGCACCGCTCCCCACCACAGACACATACTACCTCTTAGCTCTCCTGGTCAATCCTGTCCCATGCCAAGGAAGGGAAAATTAAGTGCATGTGAGATCAGCAGTGACCACCTTCGGCTCAGGCTGCCTTAGCAGCGGCTGTGCCAGCGACCAAGCTCTCCTTTCATGGCCTTCTGCCAGCCCTCAGGCTCCCAGGCCACTTTCAGCCTTGTATGGAAAAGGGCAGCCTGGGGCTCCCAGGACAAGGGGGAAGGAGATGCAGGTACACTTCTCCCTCATGCCTGGGCCTAGGTTCCTTTATCTAAAGGAATGAAGAAAATTGAGGCTGATATTATCACTGGTGAAGAAAAAGAAATAATAGAAAAGGAAGGAAGGAGAAAGACAGGAAGGAAGGAGGGAGGGAAGGAAGGAAAAAAGGAAAGAAAAAAAAGAAAAGGAAGGAAGGAGGGAGGGAAGGAAAAAAGGAAAGAAAAAAAGAAAAAAGGAAGGAAGGAGACAGAAAAGAAGGAAGGAGGGAGGGAAGGAAGGAAAGGAAAGAGCTGGGCGCGGTGGCTCACCCCTGTAATCCCAGCACTTTGGGAGGCCGAGGTGGGCGGATCACCTGAGGTCGGGAGTTCGAGACCAACCTGACCAATGTGGAGAAACCCTGTCTCCACTAAAAATACAAAATTAGCCGGAGAGGTGGTGCATCCCTGTAATCCCAGCTACTAGGGAGGCTGAAGCAGGAGAATCGCTTGAACCCGAAAGGCGGGGTTTGCAGTGAGCTGAGATCACACCATTGCACTCCAGCCTGGGCAACAAAAGCGAAACTCCGTCAAAAAAAAAAAAAAGAGAGAGAGAAGGAAGGAAGAAAGGAAGGGAGGGAGGGACGGAGGGAGGGAAAAGAAAGAAAGGGGGGGAGGGAGGGAGGGAGAGAGAGAGAGGAAGGAAGGAAGAAGGAAAATTGAGGCTGAGGATCTGAGATAGTCTGTGTATGTAGCAACCTCTTTCAGCCACCATATGGTTTTATTCCCTCAATCTGCAGAGCTGTGCTGAATTGTACTCCAATGCCCCAGGACTCGGAAGATCTTGTTTCTGGAAACTCATGCTCTACCTGCAACTGAGCGGAGACCCTGGGGAAATTCATGTTGTTATGCAGAAGCAGCCCTTTGTAGGGAGAGAGCGGTGAGGTCAGGTTGGTTTTGACATCCGAATAGTTCTGTCATTTTGGGGAATGAGCCATTGAGAACTACTCTGGCCTCAGTTTCCCCATCTAACTCATGCTAGCCCTCTGGTTTTGCCTCTATACCGTGTGCATTCATTCAACACACGTATTTGATCTGATTTGATTGTCTGTCAGGCGCTATGATAGTGGCTAGAAGATAATGGCAGAGCTCAGGATCCCTGTCCTCTATTGGGGAGAAAGGCATGTAAGCAGATGAGAATGCCAAGTGTTAAATGAGAGGGTAAATGCACAGAGGAGGGGCACCAGAACCAGGACAAAGGGGTAGGACAGGCATTCTAGGGAGAGGGGACAGGGTGTAGGCAATGGCGTGGAGGCATGAACAGCACAGCATGTGTGTGTAGGGCAGCCAGTCTGGAAAAGCAGACAGCTTTGTGCAGAGAGGGCCTTGTAGGTTGTGTGGAGGAGACCACATTTTAACCTCAGAGCAATGGGAAGTCATTGAAGGTTTTGGGGTGTGGGGGTCTGTTTTGCATATGTACCATTTAATCATTCTGCAGTGTACTGAGTGCCCCTTAAGTGGGGGTGCTTTCTAAGACATCATCGTACAATTATTCACTCAAAAGAATGTAAGGACCCCCTGTTATCTACTCACTATTCTAAACTCTCCCTGTATATCATTTAATCCTTACCAAAGTATCCATGAAATAGATACAGTTGTTATCCTTATTGAACAGATCAGGAACCTGAGGCTTGAAGAAGTTAGATGACCCGGTTAAGGCCACTTGACCAGATTCAAACCCTGCTTGACTCCACAGTCCATGCTCCCTACTAAATGACTCCTTTGGGCAGCATCGTGTGACCACGCCATGCAAGATCCGGGTCCTGCCTTGGAGACCTGATGAACCAAACCAGTAGGAAGGTAGACAAGTCCTGATAAGGGCACTTAAAAAAATAATAATACGGGTCTTGCTCCGTCACTCAGGCTGGAGCGCAGTGGTGCAATCGTGGCTCAGTGCAGTCTCAACCTCCCAGATTCAAGTAATCCTCCCACCTTGGCCTCCCAAAGTGCTGGGATTACAGGCCTCAGACATGGTACCCAGCCCTGATAAGGACTTTGATGAAAAAGTACATGGTGCATGGTGAGAGTGGCTCCCAGAGGAGGGGCTGAGTTGTATTCCAGCAGCGTTAGTTGAATGGGGGCAGAGGGAAAGTTCAGGACAAGAAAACATCTCACAAAAGTGAGAACTTGTAGAATATCCTGACTTGTTAGGTGAATTGTAGGCAGTCTTTATGTGGTCATATGTGTGGGGGGCAGAATGGGGAAGGTGAATTCGGTCAGATGCCGCCAAGGAGGCAGCAGGAGCCAGAGTGCTAAAGGCCTTGACTGCTGACCTACGGGATTGAAATACCTCCTGCAAGTAGCAGGGGGCTACTGAAGCTTGAAGTAAGGTATGACACAATTTCATTTTCATCTTACAAGCTCATTTTCATGACTGCAATATGGGCAAGAAAGACAGGGTAGTCCATTGAATAGGAGATTATTCCAGAAATCCAAGTTGGAGGTAATGCAACTTGCTGAACCACTGAACCAGAGCAGTGGTTACGAAGATGTGGAGGATAGATTCAAGAGCTAGAAAAGAGATAGAGGGATCGGGACTTGGAGTGGTTTCTTTACTCATTGATTCATCCATTCAAAAAATACCTGTTGTGGCTGGGCGTGGTGGCTCATGCCTATAATCCCAGCAATTTGGGAGGCCTTGGCAGGTGGATCACCTGAGGTCAGGAGTTCAAGACCAGCCTGGCCAACATGACAAAAACCCTGTCCCTACTAAAAATACAAAAATTAGCCAGGCATGATGGTGTGCACCTGTAATCTCAGCTACTCGGGAGGCTGAGGAAGGAGAATCACTTGAACCCAGGAGGCAGAGGTTGCAGTGAACCTTCATCACGCCACTGCACTCCAGCCTGGGCGACAGAGGAAGAATCTGTCTCTCAAAAAAAGTAACAAAAAAAATACCCGTTGAGAGTTTCCCATATATCAGGGACAAAGCCATAAACATGACAGGCATGATCCCTGTCCTCATGAGGCTGAAAGAGAGGGACCACAGGCAAGTAAACAAATAAACATGTTAACAACTCAATGTGTTAAGTTCTGTAAAGGACATAAATAGGGTAATAAAATAGAAACTGGGCAGCCAGGTGTGGTGGCTTACACCTGTAATCCCAGCACTTTGGGAGGCTGAGGCAAGTGGATCACGAGGTCAGGAGTTCAAGACCAGCCTGGCCAAGATGGTGAAACCCCATCTCTACTAAAAATACAAAAATTAGCCAGGCATGTTGGTGGGCACCTGTAATCCCAGCTACTCGGAAGCCTGAGGTGGAGAATTGCTTGAACCCGGGAGGTGGAGGCTGCAATGAGCCGAGATCACGCCACTGCACTCCAGCCTGGGTAACAGAGTGAGACTCCCTCTAAAAAAAATAGAAACTGGGGGAGCCCATTTTTAGATATGGTATGTGTAGTGGGGGAAGCCTTTCTGAAGAGTGGATATTTCAGCTGAGACCTAAACGATGACTAAAAAGACAGCCACACAAAGAGGTGGGGAGGAAGGGGGAGGGCATTTCCTGCAAAGGAAAGAGCAAGTGCAAAGACTCTGGCATAAGAAAGGGCTTTGGGTATTAAGAAACATCAAGGAGGCCAATGTGACAGAAGCTTACTGAGCAAGGGAGAGCAGTAGGCTTGAGGTCACATTGCACAGAAGGGGGAATTGACTTCAGGCTACAGTAAGGACTGTGGGTTTTATTCTAAGATGAATAGTCTTAGGGAGGCATTGAGGGTTTTTAACTACACCAGCTGCAAAATCTGATTTATATGTCTTGAAAGACCCTACCTTCCAACTTGGGCAACATAGTGAGACTCTATCTCTACAAAAAAATTATAAAAATAAATTAGCCAGGCATGGTGCTGCACACCTTTTAGTCCCAGCTATTTATGAGGCTGAGGCAGGAGGACTGCTGAAGGCCAGGAGTTGGAGACTGCAGTGAGCTACAACAATTGCCAGCCTGGGTGACAGAGCAAGACCTTGTTTAAAAAAAAAAAAAAAAAAAAGTCAGGCGCAGTGACTCATGCCTGTAATCCCAGCATTTTGGGAGGCCGAGGCGGACGGATCACCTGAGGTCGGGAGTTCAAGGCTAGCCTGACCAACATGGAGAAACCCCATCTCTACTAAAAATACAAAATTAGCCAGGCATGGTGGCGCATGCTTGTAATCCCAGCTACTCAGGAGGCTGAGGCAGGAGAATTGATTGAACCCGGCAGGCGGAAGTTGCAGTAAACTGAGATCGCGCCATTGCACTCCAGCCTGAGCAACAAGAGCAAAACTCCGTCTTTTTAAAAAAAAAAAAGAAAGAAAGAAAAGAAAAAAGACAAGAAACATCAAGTTTCAATGGTTGGTTGGATGTGGCAGTTGAAGAAACAAATCAGGGATATGGTGTAGGTTTTTTAATTGAGTCCAAAATGGTGGTGCCATTTACTGAGATGATAAAGACAGGAGAAAAACTGGGAAAGGAGATTAAAACCTCTGTTTTGGAGAAAGTGAGTCTGACATGCCTATTGGCATCCATGTGGAAATATCAGGAAGACAAATGGAGATATTGTTTGGTGTTCCGGGAAGAAGGGCAGGCTGGAGATAGAATGTTGGGAATCATCATGTAGTTGATAATTGAGTCACCGAAGAAGAAAGGAAAGAGGGAGGGAGGGAGAGATGGAGGGAGGGAAGGAAGGGAGGGAGGGAGGGAGAGGGAAGGGAGGAGAGGAAAGGGGAGGGGAGGATCAGTGAGAGGTCTAATGAGGAAGAGGTGTTAGCAAAGATTAACATGGAGCAGCCAGTAGACAAGAAGAAACGAGGAAGTGTGAAGTCGTGGAAGAGAGGATCAGCTGTATGAGAGGTTCAACAAAATGAGTGTCCGCTGCCCGGTGATGACAGTGCAAGGTGCCGTCCTACTCTGGAAGCTGGAAGAAAGTAAAATAAATACCGTTTCCCGTTCAGCTCCTCTACAGGCTGTCCTTTTAAGCTTCGGGCTGCGAAAGCGGGAGGGCAAAAAGCTTGGAGAGAAAGGATCCCAAAGTGGAGGGGACGGGTCCTTTTGAGTATCACATGAGATAATGCCAAAAATGCATTTTGTAACCCCCTCTGTGCTAATGTCATTGTAGCTGTTATTAATGAGCCAGGGACTGAACCGAGACTTCTCAATGAGAGCGAGCAGATAAGACGTGTGGAAGGATATTCCGAGAAGGAAATTTCAAAATGAAGAAAACCCTTTCCTCTTGAGATCTTGCCTCCAAACCAGGCTTTGGGTTGGGCGAGGAGATCCGAGAGCAGCGTTGCACCTCAATCCAGACTGACCTTACGGCGGCAGCAGTGAGCAGAGTGCCGGGCGGATGCCGAGAACTGCCCGAAGCCGAAGGGAAGTACAGCCCCAGGAATAAGGGCTCCCTCTGGCCCCGCCTCCCTTCGCCGCCGGCCAATCAGGATGCAGCTGGTAGAACCACGGAGCGGGCAGCGGGGAGGAGCGAAGACCCGAGGACCATTAATCCACCGCCAGGCGGCGTCTAGTTGCACGTTAGATACCTTTCTGTTCAGGGAGTTTGTTGCTCAGACAAAAACCTGTGCGGGGAGTACAACCACTTTGGAGAAAGATCTTGCAGTTTCATATAAAACTAAATATACAACTATTCTATGACCCAGAATTTCTCACCTAGGTATTTATTCAAAATAAATTAAAACATAAATCCAGGCCAGGCGCAGTGGCTCACGCCTGTAATTCCAGCACTTGGGAAGGCCGAGGCGGGTGGATCACTTGTAAGGAGTTCGAGACCAGCCAGGGTGACATGGCGAAACCCCGTTTCTACTAAAAATACAAAAAATTAGCTGGACGTGGTGGCAGGCACCTGTAGTCCCAGCTACTTGGGAGGCTGAGGCACGAGAATGGCATGAACCCAAGAGGTGAAGGTTGCAGTGGGCCGAGATTGCGCCACTGCACTCCAGCCTGGGTGACAGAGCGAGACTCCGTCTCAAAATAATAATAATAATAATAATAAATAAATAAATAAATAAATAATAAAAGCATAAATCCAGCCGGGCGCGGTGGCTCACACCTGTAATCCCAGAACTTTGGGAGGCCGAGGCGGGCGGATCACCTGAGGTTGGGAGTTCAAGGTCAGCCAGACCAACACAATGAAACCCCATCTCTACTAAAAATACAAAAAATTAGCCAGGTGTAGTGGCACGTGCCTGTAGTCCCAGCTACTCGGGAGGCTGAGGCAGGCGAATCACTTGAACCCGGAAGGCGGAGGTTGCAGTGGGCCAAGATCACACCACTGCACTCCAGCCCGGGCAACAGAACGAGACTCCGTCTCAAAAAAAAAAAAGCTAGAACAAGCTAAACTAATCCACGGTTGAAAATAAAATCAGCTGGGCACGGTGGCTCACGCCTGTAATCCCAGCACTTTGGGAGGCCGAGACGGGTGGATCACGAGGTCAGGAGATCGAGACCATCCTGGCTAACACGGTGAAACCCCGTTTCTACTAAAAAATACAAAAAAACTAGCTGGACGAGGTGGTGGGCGCCTGTAGTCCCAGCTACTCCGGAGGCTGAGGCAGGAGAATGGCGTAAACCCAGGAGGCGGAGCTTGCAGTGAGCTGAGATCCAGCCACTGCACTCCAGCCTGGGCAACAGAGCAAGACTCCCTCTCAAAAAAAAAAAGAAAAGAAAATCAGAACAGAGGTTGTCTGAGGATTGAGGGTGGAGATTGTTTGAGAAGGGGCACAAAGGAAGTTTCTAGGTGATAATAATATTCTTACAACTTCATGCAGTGAAGGAAATTGTTCCCTATCTGTGCTACCCAAATGTAATAGCCACTAACCACATGTAGCAATTGAGCACTGGATTTGAGTTTCACTTAATTTTAATTGATTTAAGTTTAAATTAAAATAACCACATGTGGCTAGTGGCCACTGTATTGGACAGCACAGTTGTAGATCCTGATAGGGGTTTGGGTTACACAGGTATATTAATTTGCAAAGGTCCTCTAATGATACCCTTAAGATTTGTGTGTTTCACTGTATGTGAAGTTTACATTAAACATGTAAACATGGTCGGGTGGGCGTGGTGGCTCACGCCTATAATCCTAGCACTTTGGGAGGCCAAGGCGGGCAGATTGGTTGAACGCAGGATTTTGAGACCAGCCTGGGCAGCATAGTGAGACCTCATCTCTACAAAAAATACAAAAGTTAGTTGGGCATAGTGGTGTGTGCCTGTAACCCCAGCTACTTGGGAGGCTGAGGTGGGAGGTTGTCTTGAGCCCAGGAGGCAGAAGTTGCAGTGAGTGAAGATCTTGCACTCCAGCCTGTGCAACAGAGCCAGACCCCGTCTCAGAAAAAAGAAAAAGAAAAAAGTCCAGCACAGTGGCACGCACCTGTAATCCCAGCACTTTGGGAGGTTGAGGTGGGTGGATCACCTGAGGTCAGAAGTTGGAGATCAGCCTAGCCAATATGGCTAGAAAGCAGGTTTCTTACTAGAAACCCTGTCTCTAGTAAGAATACAAAAATTAGCCAGTTGTGGTGGTGCACACCTGTAGTCTCAGCTACTCAGGAGGCTGAGGCACGAAAATCACTTGAACTCAGGAGGGGGAGGTTGCTGTGGGCTGAGATCAGGCCACTACACTCCAGCCTGGGCAACAGAGCGAGACTCTGTCTCAAAAAAAAAGAAAAAAAAAAAAGTAAACATAAGGCTGTGTGCAATGGCTCATGCCTATAATCCCAGTACTTTGGGAGGTCCAGGCTAGAGGGTTGCTTGAGCCCAGGAGTTCCAGACCAGCTTGGGCAACATAGTGAGACCCTGTCTCTGCCTGGGACATGGAGGTTGCCGTGATCTGTGATTACACCACTGCACTCCAGCCTGGGAGACAGAGTAAGACTCTGCCTCAAAAAAAAAAAAAAAAAAAAAAAAGGCAGGGCTGGGCACAGTGGTTCACACCTGTAATCCCAGCACTTTGAGAGGGTGAGGCAGGTGGATCACTTAAAGTCAGGAGTTCAAGACCAGCCTAGCCAACATGGTGAAACCCTGACTCTACTAAAAATACAAAAAATTAGCCAGGTATGGTGGCGTGTGCCTATAATCCCAGTTACTTGAGAGGCTGAGGCACAAGAAAGGCTTGAAGAACCTGGGAGGCGGAGGCTGCAGTGAGCCAGCTGCAGTGAGCCACGATCGCAGCACTGCACTCCAGCTTGGGTGACAGAGTAAGATTCTGTCACACACACACACAAAAAGTAGGCTGGCACAGTGGCTCACTCCTGTAATCCCAGTACTTTGGAAGGCTGAGGCGGGCAGATCACCTAATGTCAGGAGTTCAAGACCAGCTTGTCAACATGGTAAACCCCGTGTCTACTAAAAACACAAAAATTAGCTGGGCATGAGGGTGCACACCTGTAGTCCTAGCTGCTCCAGAGGCTGAGGCAGGAGAATCAGTTGAACCTAGGAGGTGAAGGTTGCAGTGAGCCAAGATCACCTACTGCACTCTAGCCTGGGTGACAGAGCAAGACTCCGTCTCAAAAAAAAAAAAAAAAAGGCCAGGAGCGGTGGCTCATGCCTGTAATCCCAGCACTTTGAGAGGCTGAGGTGGGCGGATCATGAGGTCAAGAGTGCGAGACCAGCCTGGTCAACATGGTGAAACCCCATCTCTACTAAAAATACAAAAATTAGCTGGGTGTGGTGGTGGGCGCCTGTAATCCCAGCAACTTGGAAGGCTGAGGCAGGAGAATGGTTTGAACACGGGAGGCCGAGATCGTGCCATTGCACTCCAGCCTGGGTGACAGGGCAAGACTCCGTCTCAAAAAAAAAAGTAAACATAGCCAGGCATGCACCTGTTGCCCCAGCTACTAGACAGGCTGAGTCCAAAGGATCACTTGAGCCCAAGTATTTGAGTCCAGCCTGGCGAACAGAGTGAGACTCTGTCTCTAAAAAGATTTTTAAATGTAATTCATTATTTTTTTTTTATGAGACAGAGTCTTGCTCTGTTGCCCAGGCTGGAGTGCAATGGTGTGATCACAGCTCACTGCAGCATTGGCCGCCTCAGTTCAAGTCATCCTCTAGCCTCAGCCTCCCAAGTAGCTGGGACCATAGGCATGTGCCACCACATTTAGCTATTTTTTTGTTTTGTTTTGTAGAGATTGGGGGTCTCACCTGGATGCCCAGGCTGATCAGGAACTCCTGGGCTCAAGTGCTCCTCCTACCTTGACCTCCCAAAGTGATGGGATTACAGGCGTGTGCTACAACACCCAGCCTTTTTCATTTTAGGAAAAAAAAAAAAAAAAGCTGAGCACGGTGGCTCATACCTGTAATCTCAGCACTTTGGGAGGTCGAGGTGGCAAGATCACCTGAGGTCAGGAGTTCAAGACCAGCCTAGCCAACAGGGTGAAACCTGGTCTCTACTAAAAATACAAGGGCGGGTGTGGTGGCTCACACCTGTAATCCCAGCACTTTGGGAGGCGAGGCAAGTGGATCACGAGGTCAGGAGATCGAGACCATCTTGGCTAACACAGTGAAACTCCGTCTCTACTAAAAATACAAAAAATTAGCCGGGCATTGTGGCAGGCGCCTGTAGCCCCAGCTACTCGGGAGACTGAGGCAGGAGAATGGCTTGAACCTGGGAGGTGGAGTTTGCAGTGAGCCGAGATCGTGCCACTGCACTCCAGCTTGGGCAACAGAGCAAGACTCCATCTCCAAAAAAAAAACAAACAAACAAACAAAAAACACACAAGAGCAAAAAAAAATCTTTTTTTTTTTAGATGAAGTGTGCTTTGGTTCTATCACCCAAGCTGGAGTGTGGTGGCGAGATCTCGGCTCACTGCATCCTCCGCCTCCTGGATTCAAGCAATTCTTCTGCCTCAGCCTCCCAACTACCTGGGATTACAGACGCGTGCCACCACGCCTGGCTAATTTTTGTGTTTATAGTACAGACAGAATTTCACCATATTGGCCAGGCTGGTCTTGAACTCCTGACCTCGTGATCTGTCCGCCTCAGCCTCCCAAAGTGCTGGGATTACAGGTGTGAGCCACCACACAGGGCACAAATGAAAAAATTTTTTAAAAAGGTCAACGTAAATTCTGGTTAATGCTATGTATGCTAAAGTGTTAGAAGTGAAATGTACTCATCTCTATAACTTTGAAGTACATAACAAAGAGATGGATAGATGTATGGATGTGATAAAACAAATACCGCAAAATATTGTAGATTGGTGATGAATATATCAGTGTTCACTGTACAATTCGTTCAATCTTTCTGTATCTGCTTGGATTTTTTTTTTTTTTTTTGAGACAGAGTCTCGCTCTGTCACCAGGCTGGAGGGCAGTGGTATGATCTCAACTCACTGCAACCTCCACTGCCTGGGTTCAAGAGATTCTCCTGTCTCAGCCTCTCGAGTAGCTGGGACTACAGGCGTGCACCACCACACCCAGTTAATTTTTGTATTTTTAGTAGAGACAGGGTTTCACCATGTTGGCCAGGATGGTCTCGATCACTTGACCTCACAATCTGCCCGCCTTAGCCTCCCAAAGTGCTGGGATTACAGGCCTGAGCCACCGTGACTGGCCTGGATATTTTCATGATAAAATGAGAGAACTAAGGTGTGAGAGGAGGTAGGAATGATGAATTACTGCCTAATGGATGAAGTTTCATTTTTCTTTTCTTTGAGATGGAGTCTCGCTCTGTTGCCTAGGCTGGAGTGCAGTGGCATGATCTCGGCTCACTGCAACCTCCATCTCCCGGGTTCAAGCGATTCTCCTGTCTCAGCCTCCGGAGTAGTTGGGATTATAGGCTCCTGCTACCATGCCTGGCTAATTTTTGTATTTTTAGTAGAGATGGGGTTTCACTTTGTTGGTCAGGCTGGCCTTGAACTCCTGAACTCAGGTAATCCACCCACCTTGGCCTCCCCAAATACTGGGATTATAGGTGTGAGCCACCACACCTGGACTGGATGAAGTTTCCACGTGAAATAATGAAAACGCTCAAAAATAAATTGTGGGGGGAAGTGAAAAAAATAAATAAATTGTGGCCAGGTGCAGTGGCTCATGCCTGTAATCCCAGCACTTTTGGAGGCCGAGGTGGGTGGATCGCCTGAGGTCAAGGGTTCGAGACCAGCCTGGCCAGTATAGTGAAACCCCGTCTCTACTAAAAATACAAAAATTAGCCGGGCATGGTGGCAGGTGCCTGTAGTCCCAGCTGCTCAGGAAGCTGAGGCAGGAAAATCGCTCGAACCCCGGAGGCAGAGATTGCAATGAGCCAAGATTGTGCCATTGCACTCCAGCCTGGACAGCAGAGCAAGACTCTGTCTCAAAATAAATAAATTTAATTAATTAATTAATTAATTAATTGTGGTGATGGTTATACATTTGGAAGGTACTTAATGTCATGAATTATACACTTAAAAATAATTAAAATGATAAATATCATGTATATTTTTCCACAATTTTTTTAAAAAAGTTTGAAAGCCAAAGCAAAAAAAACATATTAAGAGAAAATCTGTTGGGACATTCTGTTGCCTTTCCTTGAAGCAGTCTGGGGTATTGCACACAGAAACAAGGTAAGAGATTTGGCTTCCCCTGTGTGTAAGTGCACTAGGCCTATTGTAAGCAGAGGGCAGTGGAAAGAGAGAGCACAGGCTTTGGAAGCAGACCTGGGTTCATAACCCCAGCTCTTTCATTTTCTATGTGACTGTATTTGTTTCTTATTGCTATGGCTGCTATAACAAATTATCATACATTTAGTGATTTCAAACAACACAAATTTATTATCTTGTCATTCTGGAAACCAAGAGTCTGAAACGTGTCCTACTGTGCTAAAATCAAAAGCTGTTTTCCTTCTGGGGACTCCAGAAGAGAATCCATTTCCCTGCCCTTTCCAGCTTCTAGAGGCCTCCTGCCTTCCTTGTTTTAGTCTGTGGCCCTTGCCTCCATCCTCAAAGCCAGCAGTAACATCTTCATGTCTCTCTCTCTCTCTTTCTTTTTTTTTTTTTTTTTTTTTGAGGCGGAGTCTTGCTCTGTCGCCCAGGCTGGAGTGCAGTGGCACTATCTCGGCTCACTGCAAGCTCCGCCTCCTGGGTTCACGCCATTCTCCTGCCGCAGCCTCCCGAGTAGCTGGGACTACAGGCACCTGCCACCACGCCCGGCTAATTTTTTTGTATTTTTAGTAGAGATGGGGTTTCACCGTGTTAGCCAGGATGGTCTCGATCTCCTGACCTCGTGATCCACCCACCTCGGCCTCCCAAAGTGCTGGGATTACAGGCTTGAGCCACCGCGCCCGGCCATTCTCTCTCTCTCTTTCAACTCTACTTCCTTTGTCATATCTTCTCTGATTCCTGTTTCCTTCTTTCCCCTGTGATTACATTGGGCCACTCACATAATCCAGAATAACGTCTTCATCTCAAAAAACTTAATCATGACCGGGCGTGGTGGCTCATGCCTATAATCCCAGCACTTTGGGAGGCTGAGGCGGGAGGATCACCTGAGGTAGGGAGTTCAAGACCAGCCTAACCAAACATGGAGAAACCCCATCTCTACTAAAAATACAAAATTAGGCGGGTGTGGTGGCACATGACTATAATCCCAGCTACTAGGGAGGCTGAGGCAGGAGATTCGCTTGAACCCGGGAGGTGGAGGTTGCGAGATCGTGCCATTGCAGTCCAGCCTGGGCAACAAGAGCGAAACTCCATCTCAAAAAAAAGAAAAAAAAAAAAACTTAATCATACCTGCAAAGTCCCTTTTGCCAACGTAAGATAATACTCACAAATTCTGGGGATTTGAACATGGACATTTTTGGGAAAGGGGGTCATTATTCTGCCTACCCTAATGACCTTGAAAATTTTTCTCTCTTTTTTTTTTTGAGATGGAGTCTTGCTGTCGCCCAGGCTGGAGTGCAGTGGTGCAATCTTGGCTCACTGCAACCTCTGTTTCCTGGGTTCAAGTGATTCTCCTGCCTCAGACTCCCGAGTAGCTGGGATTACAGGCACCTGCCACCACACCCGGCTAATTTTTATATTTTTAGTAAAGATGGGGTTTCACCATCTTGGCCAGGATGGTCTTGAACTCCTGACCTCGTGATCCACCTGCCTCAGCTTCCCAAAGTGGTGGGATTACAGGTGTGAGCCATCACACCCAGCCAAAAATTTTTCTTAACCTGCTCATTTACTCATATACAATGATGCATGCCACTGATATTCAATGTATGTCAAGACAACACTGAAGAAGAAAAATATCTCCCAAGATTTCTTTCCAGCCAGGTGTGGTGGCACACGCCTGTAATCCCAGCACTCTGGGAGGCTGAGGCTGGCAGATCTCTTGAGCCCAGGAGTTTGAGACTAGCCTGGGCAACATGGTGAGACCCTAGTCTCTATAAAATATACAAAAATTTGCTAGGCATTGTGGCAGTCACCTGTACTTCCAACTACTTGGGAGGCTGAGATGGGAGGATCGCTTGAGCAGGAAGGTCAAGGCTGCCATGAGCTGTGACTGTGCCACTGTACTCCAGCCTGGGTGGTAGAGTGACAACCTGTCTCAAAAAAAAAAAAAAATTCTAAAAGATTTATGGAGATATAATTCACATACCATACAATCTAAGCATTCAAAGCATTTGATTCAATGGCTTTTAGTACAGTCATGGGGTTGTGCAACTATCACCAATCAATTTTAGAATATTTTTATGTTTCTCCCATTTTGAGAAAACAGAGGCTTGAGACATGGAAACCTGCTTAGTGTAGCATCCACTGGAAAGGCATTGCAGTGGCTGTTATTAGCTGACATTCTAGTCCAGGTTATAGCTTTCATGAAGCTAGGCCAGTCACCTTGAGGCAGAAGTATAGGGTCTGAAGGCAGAGAACCCAAGGCTGTTTCACGCCGACTTCCTAGAACTAAATTAAAAGGAAAACCCGGCTGGGCACAGTGGCTCACGCCTGTAATCCCATCACTTTGGGAGGCCTAGGCAGGCAGATCATGAGGTCAAGAGATCGAGACCATCCAGGCCAACATGTTGAAAACCCGTCTCTATTAAATATACAAAAATTAGTTGGGTATGGTGGCATGCACCTGTAGTCCTAGCTACTTGGGAGGCTGAGGCAGGAGAATCACTTGAATGGGGGAGGCAGAGGTTGCAGTGAGCCAAGATAGCGCCACTGCACTGCACTCCAGCCTGGTGACAGATGGAGACTCCATCTCAAAAAAAAAAAAAAAGAAAGAAAAGAAAAGAAAAAGAATACCCTGGCTGGACACGGTGGCTCACGCCTGTAATTCCAGCACTTTGGGAGGCCAAGGCGGGCGGATCACGAGGTCAGGAGTTTGAGAGAACAGCCTGGCCAATATGGTGAAACCCCATCTCTACTAAATATACAAAAATTAAATGGGCTGGTGGCACGCACCTGCAGTCCCAGCTACTTGGGAAGTTGAGGCAGAAGAATCGCTTGAACCCAGGAGGCAGAGGTTGCAGTGAGCCAAGATCCCGCCACTGCACTCTGGCCTGGGTGACAGAACACAGAATGAGAGTCCATCTCTCAAAAAAAAAAAAAAGGAAAACCCTAACTTTCCTTGCCTGAGTAACAAAAGGACCAAAGGCTACTCCCTTTGACCTTTCCTACATGGCAGATGGGAGATTGGCTGTCTGCAACAAATCAGACTGAGTGTGGGTCCAGTCTTTGTTTGCAACTTTGTGACTTCACTCTGGCCTCTGAATGGTTGCTGTCTGCAACCAATCAGACTGATTGTGGCTACCACTTCAGTTACATGAAGTAAGCATAAAGTTGCCAATGGGAAACTTCCAGCGGGTATTTGAACCCAAGAAAATTCTGTATCTCAGGTCCCCTCCCACACTGTGGAGTGTACTTTCGTTTTTGATTTTTTGTTGTCGTTTGTTTTGAGACAAGTTCCCGCTCTGTCGCCCAGGCTGGAGTGCCGTGGCACGATCAAGGCTCACTGCAACTTCTGCCTCCTGGGTTCAAGTGATTCTCATGCCTCAGCCTTCCAAGCAGCTGGGATTATAGGTGCTCACCACGACATCTGGCAATTTTTGTATTTTTAGTAGAGACAGGGTTTCACCATGTTGGTGAGGGTGATCTGGAACTGCTGACCTCAAGTGATCCCCCCATCTCGGCCTCTCAAAGTGCTGGGATTACAGGCGTGAGCCACCGCGCCTGGTGGTACTTTCGTTTTCAAAAAATCCCTTCTTTTGTTATTTTGTTGCTTCATTCTCTCTTTACTTTGATGGGCATTTTGTCCAATTCTTTGTTCAAGACGCCAAGAACCTAGGTAACTTTCAGTCACCACCCTGTACCGCTAACAGCCTGGGAGCAGTGTAGTGTATGTAGTAGCTAAGCCCCATGGAGTGATTAAGCCAGCAGGTAATCTGGGTTCAATGTTTGGTTTTACTCTCTATATCAGCTATGTGACCTTCAGTAAAATCTCTGGGAGCCTTGCTTTTTCCTTATTTGAAATATGAAGTCCGGGCGTGGTGGCTCATGCCTGTAATCCTAGGACTTTGGGAGGACAAGGTAGGTGGATCGTTTGACCTCCGGAGTTCGAGACCAGCCTGGGAAACATGGTGACATCCTGTCTCTACAAAAAAAAAAAAAAAAAAAAAAAATTATATATATATATATAAAGTAGCCGAGTGTGCGTCTGTAGTTCCAGCTACTTGCGGCGGGTGAGGCGGGAGGATCACCAGAGCCCAGGAGGCAGAGGGCAGTGAGTCACGACGGCGCCACGGCAGAGGTTGCAGTAAGCTGAGATTGCGCCACTGTACTCCACTACAGCCTGGGTGACAGAGTGAGCCCTAGAAAGGAAAAACGAAAGGAAAAAGGAGAGAGCAATTTAATCCTTGGTAGCTATCATTATCTGTAAAATGAGGTAGCCAGACTCACCTGTAAGATCCTTTCCAGCTATGTAATTCCAAGCTTCAATGACATAATAAAGATAATTAAAAGTAAATTCTTTCAACATCCTGTGCAAGAAGAGGGATAAAATTTCCCTGAAGACAGAGACTCTACTCGCTTCCGCTGTACCCTCTAGTACGTGGCACAGGTCTCAGAGTTTCTCACTCATAGGCTTCAGCTGGGTGGGAAAGCCAAAGCGTTAAAATGTCCTTTAAAAAGGCAGAGAAGAATGTAGAGTTGGGGGCGGCGGAGGGACTGGGCAGGCCTTGGGGTGTTCTGCCCAGAACTGAACAATGGTACTGTGAGTGTAAACAGGGGTGTGGGGGACCACAGGCAGGTCCTTCCCAAGGCCAAGCCCAGCCTCTGTGTGCGGGCTAGAGGGGAAAGCGAGTGTGCTGGAAGGATGGTTCTGAAAATAATTCTTCGGAGTCGCTTAGGGTTTTCAGACCCGACACCACGCGCAGCCCAGTGGCTGCCGCCGCCGCGGCCTCCTCGCACCACACCCAGCAGTCCACTGGATTTGGTCGCTCGGCCACCACCATAAACCTCCTTCCTCTGGCAGGCGATTGGTACAGCCCAAGCTCCGGGAGTAGAAACGCAGATACACCCATTGTTACGCCTCTACCTCTGATTGGCTGGAGAATTTAAAGATCCAGTCGGTGATTGGGTGATTTTCTGCCTCTAGCATTTGAAAAATT
Source organism: Chlorocebus sabaeus (assembly GCF_047675955.1). NCBI lineage: Eukaryota > Metazoa > Chordata > Mammalia > Primates > Cercopithecidae > Chlorocebus > Chlorocebus sabaeus. The sequence continues at coordinate 40,441,460 of NC_132929.1, read as the reverse complement.
TCTAGTTTCGGAGCTTCGCCATAGATCTGCTTGTTCATCTGAGTGTCGGCGCAAGTGAGTGTCTGCCCGAACCCAGAGGTGGGGAGCAAAGAGCCTGATTCATCTAGGGGTTCCCGCCGGGAGGGTGCAGACAAGTGGGTCAAGCGGAGGGAGCATGGATTCTACGGTCCCAGGGTCCCCTGCGATTTCCCTAGCCGAATATTTTCCACCTCGTCTCCACCTTGCTGGTGGGAAGCGTGAGGGCATGGGAATCACACTGACTTTGACTACCAGCCGCTGTGACTTATGAAGGGCAAGTGAGTTTCCCTCTCCCAGCCTGTTTCCACGTCTGTACACGGGGAATAGTGAGACCTGCCCGCTGCATATAAGCCAGTGAATGTTACCTGCAAGGCAGAAGGCGCTTATTACATGGCAACCCTCTTTGCATCTCCCCACGGGCGATTCTGCTGCTTCCTGAGGAGAGGACTCTGAGGATTCCTATGCTGGCCCTGGGTCTCAGGGAAGGATTCTTTCTGCGAAGGCACCCCCTTCTAGTGAGGTCCTTGCAGGACACCTGAGGCTCCCTAATCCTGGGTGCCCATCCCCCGCTCTGGAAATTGTATAGCAGGGTGCGTGTGTGTGTATATATAAATTGTATATATTGTTGTGTGTGTATATCTATATAGAAATTGTGTGTATGTATATATTGTATATATGGAAATAGAAATTGTGTAGCAGGGTGCATGTGTGTGTATATATATATACACACACACATATGTATAATGTATGCATATATATGTCTTTATATGTATGTATGTTTTTTAAATTAGAGGGTATCACTATGTTGCCCAGGATGGTCTCCAGCTCCTGGGCTCAAGCTATCTGCCTCAGCCTCCCAAAGTGCTGGAATTACAAGCGCCCGCCACCACACCCGGCTAATTTTTGTATTTTTAGTAGAGACGAGGTTTCACCGTGTTGGCCAAGCTGGTCTCAGAGCTCCTAACCTCAGGTGATCCGCCCACTTTAGCGTCCCAAAGTGCTGGGATTACAAGCGTGAGCCACAGCGCCCGACCCAGCGTACATTCTAAGAGTGGATTTTCGGTTAGCCCAAAGCCCTTTCTCCGTCTCTGTGACCTCCTCGTGTTACCAGTGACAGTCCTCGTGATCCTGTGTGGCCTTGACCTTGCTCCCTGTCGCGTCCTTTATAGCATCCATTACGTCCCCTGAATCCTTAGGACCACTGTGCTCCGGTGTCTTCGCAGACCTGCAGAGGCGGTGGCGATGCTGTCGGGCATGGAGACGGCGGCAGGGGAATACGAGGACTCGGAGCTGCGGTGCCGCGTGGCTGTGGAGGAGCTGAGCCCGGGCGGGCAGCCGCGAAGGCGCCAGGCCCTGCGCACCGCGGAGCTGAGCCTGGGTCGCAACGAGCGCCGCGAGTTGATGCTGCGACTACAAGCGCCAGGGCCCGCGGGGCGGCCGCGCTGCTTCCCTCTGCGCGCCGCGCGCCTCTTCACGCGTTTCGCCGGGGCCGGGCGCAGCACCCTGCGGCTCCCGGCCCACGGCGTCCCTGGGGCCGGCGCAGTGCAGCTGCTGCTCTCGGACTGCCCCCCCGACCGCCTGCGCCGCTTCCTGCGCACATTGCGCCTCAAGCTGGCTGCGGCCCCGGGTCCCGGGCCGGCCTCCGCCAGAGCGCAGCTGCTGGGCCCAAGGCCCCACGACTTCGTCACCATCAGCCCTGTGCAGCCCGAGGAGCGGCGGCTCGGGGCGGCCACCCGGGTTCCGGACACTACGCTGGTGAAGCGGCCTGCGGAGCCCCAGACTGGGACCGAGCCTAGCACAGTGAGGACGGGAAAGAGGGGACACCTTTAGGAGTGGATGTGCCATTCTTTTAAGATAGAAGAGAACTAGAGACCCAAGTTTGGGGGAAAACCTATGTGGGTATTTGAGGGTGCTGCTGGTTATCTCAGATACGCATCTGACATCTGAGTATGACAGGGGTGTGGGAATTGTGCCTGTGGTCATTATAGTGTAACCCGAGATGGCGTAAGTCAAAACAGGAAATGGGACCTGGCTACATTAGAAGAGAAATCAGAGGCCAGGCGTGGTGGCTCACGCCTGTAATCCCAGCACTTTGGGAGGCTAAAGTGGGCGGATCACCAAAGGTTAGGAGTTCTGAGGCCAGCCTGGCCAACATAGTGAAACCTCGTCTCTACTAAAAATACAAAAATTAGCCAGGCGTGGTGGCGGGCGCCTGTAATCTCAACTACTTGGGAGGCTGAGGCAGGAGAATAGCTTGAACCCGGGAGGCAGAGATTGCAATGAGCCTAGATCGTGCCACTGCACTCCAGCCTGGGCGACAGAGCAAGACTCTTCCTCAAAAAAAACCAACAACAACAACAAAAAAAGAAAAAAAAACAAGGCGGGCACGGTGGCTCAAGCCTGTAATCCCAGCACTTTGGGAGGCCGAGATGGGCGGATCACGAGGTCAGGAGATTGAGACCATAATGGCTAACACGGTGAAACCCCGTCTCTACTAAAAAAATACAAAAAACTAGCCGGGCGAGGTGGCGGGCCCCTGAAGTCCCAGCTATTCGGGAGGCTGAGGCAGGAGAATGGCGTAAACCCGGCAGGCAGAGCTTGCAGTGAGCTGAGATCCGGCCACTGCACTCCAGCCTGGGCAACAGAGGGAGACTCCGTCTCAAAAAAAAAAAAAAAAAAGGGAGAGAGGAAGAAAAACAGAGAAGGCTTGGAAAGGAGACTCCAGAAGGAATGCTGGGAGAAGGTCCTAGGCCCAGAGGAGAGGAGCTTATGGAGACAATGAAGTGGTCATTCGTGTCCTGGGCAGCCAACAGTTGAAGCAGATGAGGGGAGCAAAGTCTGGTGGGTTTGACAAGTTTTGTGGGCTAGGGCAGGTGAATCATAGACCACCAGGGTTTGACACTAAGCTGGTGAGAGGACAGAGATAGGACAAGAAGGGGCCCTGGCTAGGCAGATTTTGCTTGGGTGTTTTGATGTGAGAAACAGGTTTGTGATAGGAAGAGAAACTTAGGTGACAGGATGAGAAGGGTTAGGGAACCCAGAGGAAGGAGCTGAGGGAGGGTCTGGACCCCACTGGGGTGGTCTGTCCAGGACTAGACAATGGGGGTCTTCAGGGCACAAGGAGAGATAGAGACTCCAATAGTTGCTGGCAAGCTTTCCAGGCGAACCCAAGAGCTCCAAGGAATGAAGGCAGCAGAGGACAAAGGGTTACCAGGCCCAGCCCTGAACGTAGGCGAAGAAGGGTGGGGGCAATGGCTAGCGGGTGGGAGGATGTTCTGAGATAGCTCTATTCCCCCAGGAAGCCCCAAGGTGGCCCCTGCCTGTGAAGAGGCTGAGCTTGCCCTCCACCAAGCCACAGCTTTCTGAAGAACAAGCTGCTGTGCTGAGGGCCGTCCTGAAAGGCCAGAGCATCTTCTTCACTGGGAGTGCAGGTAGTGGGGGCAGAGAGGAGGTAGGGGGACAGTGGTGGGGTGGGATAGAGGAACAGGGAGACCTGTCTAACTTTGCCCCTGTCCAGGAACAGGGAAGTCATATCTGCTGAAGCGAATCCTGGGCTCACTGCCCCCCACAGGCACTGTGGCCACTGCCAGCACTGGGGTGGCAGCCTGCCACATCGGGGGCACCACCCTCCATGCCTTTGCAGGTAAGTGGGAACCCCTAGGGCTTGAGCTAAGAGCAAGCCCAGCTTCTGGGAAGGGAGAGAGGGGAAGTCTGCATTAAGAGGGGGTTTTGGGGGCTGGGCATGGTGGCTCATGCCTGTAATCCCAGAACTTCAAGAGGCCAAGGTGGGAGGATCGCTTGAGCCCAGGAGTTTGAGACCAGCCTGGCCAACAGAGTGAGACCCTGTCTCCACAAAATTTAAAATTAGCGGCCGGGTGCAGTGGCTCATGCCTGTAATCCCAGCACTTTGGGAGGCCGAGGCAGGTGGATCACAAGATCAGGAGATCGAGACCATCCTGGCTAACATGGTGAAACCCCATCTCTACTAAAAATACAAAAAAATTAGCCAGGCATGGTGGCAAGTGCCTGTAGTCCCCACTACTCTGGAGGCTGAGGCGAGAGAATAGCGTGAACGCAGGAGGCAGAGCTTGCAGTGAGCCAAGATCGTGCCACTTGCACTTGAGCCTGGGTGACAGAGTTACACTCTGTCTCAAAAAAAAAAAATTAGCTGAGCATGGTGGTGTGTGCCTGTAGCCCCAGCTGCTATGGAGGTTGAGGTGGGAGGATTGCTTGAGCCCATGAGGCCAAGGTTATAGTGAGCCAAGATCGTGCCACTGCACTTCAGCCTGGGCAACAGAGACCTTCTCGCAAAAAAAAAAAAAAAAAAAAAAAAAAAAAAGAGAGAGAGAGGGTTTGGGTATTAGCCCAGGCTAAATAGTGTCACTCACAGGCATCGGCTCAGGCCAGGCTCCTCTAGCCCAGTGTGTGGCCCTGGCCCAAAGGCCAGGCATGCGGCAGGGCTGGCTGAACTGCCAGCGGTTGGTCATTGACGAGATCTCAATGGTGGAGGCAGACCTGTTTGACAAACTGGAGGCCGTGGCCAGGTCAGTATGTTCAGAGGGCAGCAGGTGAAAACTGGGACCTGGTGGTCTTCTGTGTGCCCCTAAAGCACCCCATGCTCCTCTCCAGAGCTGTCCGGCAGCAGAACAAGCCATTTGGAGGGATCCAGCTCATCATCTGTGGGGACTTTCTGCAGCTGCCACCTGTGACCAAGGGCTCCCAGCCCCCACGGTTCTGCTTCCAGGTACTACTCACCTCCTAGCTCTGCTCTCCTTAGGGGTCTGCTCTGCTCCTTGACCCACCCCCACCCTGCTCCCATCAGGCCAAGAGCTGGAAGAGGTGTGTGCCAGTGACCCTGGAGCTGACCAAGGTGTGGAGGCAGGCAGATCAGACCTTCATCTCTCTACTGCAGGCCGTGAGGCTGGGCAGGTGAGCTCTGCTGGATGGGGAAGGGGCTATGGGATGAGGATCCAGGCATGGGCCACAGTGGAACATAGGGAGGGACCCAGGGAAAGGGGAGAATGGTTACCCTGAGGAGCAAGCACTCCATGCAGGAAGAACAGCCTTGGGCGTGGCACTGGGCAACTCAGGATGGATTGTATTCAAGACCTTCATGGCCCCATAGGAGATGGTCGCTCTGTGAATGCTGGGACCCAGCCTCCCTCAGGGTTGGGTCTCCATCACCTAGCACAAGGCCTGGCATTAAGTAGGTGTCAGGGGGTGGGCGCAGTGGCTCACACCTGTAATCCTAGCACTTTGGGAGGCTGAGGCAGGTAGATCACGAGGTCAGGAGTTTGAGACCAACCTGGCCAACCTGGTGAAACCCAGTATCTACTAAAAATACAAAAATTAGCTGGGTGTTTGGCACACGCCTGTAGTCCCAGCTACTTGGGAGGCTGAGGCAGGAGAATCACTTAAACCCAGGAGGTGGAGGTTGCAGTGAGCTGAGATCACACCACTGCACTGCAGTCTGGTGACAGAGTGAGACTCGTCTCAAAAAAAAAAAAGAAGAAAGAAACATAAGCTAGATTTTTCACCCAAGGTAGCAGGCAAGTAGACAGAAGATTGTACCCTGGAGGCCAGTCTGGGTCCTGTAAATCTCCTGCCTGTGCTCACTCATCATAACCAACTTCCTCAGGAGCATTATGGGGTGGGATGGTGGCCAGTTCTGACCTGGGGCAGCACAGGGAAGGGTGCCTACCTGTGTGATCAAAGCTCAGTACCCTGCCCCTGCTTATTCCCCATGTTTGGGGTCCAAGTTTGGAAGGGACAGGTTGGCCAGCTTGAGGGGGCAGCAACTATTCCCTGGTGCCCTCTTCCAGTCCCAAGGTCTGACCCATGGCCTTCTGCTTGAGCCATCCTGCCCATGTTCCCACCTTCCCTGCTGCACAGGTGGGCTCTGCCCTGACAGTCCAGCCCCCACAGGTGTTCAGATGAGGTGACCCGCCAGCTCCAGGCCACAGCTTCCCACAAGGTGGGGAGAGATGGGATTGTGGCCACGAGGCTCTGCACCCACCAGGATGACGTGGCCCTCACCAACGAGAGGCGGCTTCAGGAGCTGCCAGGTGAGCAGGGAGCCTGGGCTGGACAAGACCAGCTGGGAAGGGTTACAAGCAGACGTAGCCCCCAGGCAACCTGGGCCTCTGGGTCCTAGGCCCCCAACCTCTGTAGTCATAAAGATCCTTATATTTGCAAATGCAACTGTGACTTTGAAAGGTATGATGAACTAAATTCCACAGCCCCCCAGGCCTGCGCTGCCTCTACTCCTTACCCCTATGCTCTGGTCTAACAGTTTTTTTTTGGAGGCTGGGCACAGTGGCTCACGCCTGTAATCCCAGCACTTTGGGAAGCCAAGGCAGGCAGATGACCTGAAGTCAGGTGTTCAAGACCAGTCTGCCCAACATGGAAAAACCCCATCTCTACTAAAAATACAAAAACATTAGCTAGGTGTGTTAGTGGGCGCCTGTAATCCCAGCTACTCGGGAGGCTGAGGCAGGAGAATTGCTCGAACCCAGGAGGCAGAGGTTGCAGTAGGCCAAGATGGCACGATTATACTCCAGCCTGGGCGACAGAGCGAAACTCCATCTCAAAAAATAAAATAAAATTTAAAAAAAATAAAAAAAAGTCTTTTTTGGGATACTGAGTCACAAGTCAGTGATTTGTGATCTGCTTGCGCAACTCTTTTTCTCCAGGTAAGGTACACAGATTTGAGGCTATGGACAGCAACCCTGAGCTGGCCAGTATCCTGGATGCCCAGTGTCCCGTTAGCCAGCTCCTTCAACTAAAGCTGGGGGCCCAGGTGAGTGGGAAGCAGGACCTAGCCCCTGGGAGCTTGGGCTGTCCCTCATGGGCCTTGCTGATCCCTACCCCTCTGCCCAGGCCACTCTACAGCCAGTGGGTCCAGCTTTGACCACACTGAAAACCTCCCTGCCTCCTGTTCCCACCCACCTTCCCATCTTCAGCTTTCTACTGTTTTTCTCTACCTGCACCAGGAGGTCCTCCAAGCAGTGTTGTTTTGGGCAAGTTTCTTTCCCTTGAAGCTCTGTCCCCTCATCCCTAAAACTGGGGAATGAAATACCTACCCTACACAGCTGTCTTCTGTAGTATACTTTATAAATGGGAGAGAGTCCTGATTCGTCCCCCGATGTTAGGGGTGGGCAGAAGATTTTCCTTAGGGCACCCAAGGGGAAAATACAGGCACAGTGTATCTGAGAGGGGTGGCAGGACCTAGAGGCCATCCCTCAAGATTTGTGGTCCACACATGTACCTGTAACAGAGCCAACATTTTCAAAGCCCTGTAATAGAGGTTGCCTTACTGATCCCTTACCACCTCCTTCTGGGGCAAATGGAGCAAATATTATTCCTCTTTGACATAAAGGAAAACTGGGACCGAGGAAGACAAGGCAACTTGCCGCAGGGGTCACAGGCAGCCAGTGGCAGAGCTAAGGATTGGGATTCAGTGTCCCCATGACGACTCCCTGCCCTCAGCCTCTGAGAACAGCAATGGCTAAGCTAAGACCAGGCATGGGTAGGGGGGCTGCTGTCCATTCCTCTCTCTCCCTTGCAGGTGATGCTGGTGAAAAACTTATCGGTGTCTCGGGGCCTGGTGAATGGCGCCCGAGGGGTGGTAGTCGGGTTCGAGGCAGAAGGGAGAGGTAAGTGTTGGGAGGAGGTGGCAGTCCTACTACAGGGTTTGCAGCATGGCCCCCGGAATGGTGGGGGGAGAAAAAGACTACAAAGGAAACCTCCAAAGGCCCCTGGTCCTCACCTCAGAGCCCCGAAGCAGAACTAAAGTTGGACTGCTCCATGCCCTCCTTAGGGCTACCCCAGGTGCGGTTCCTGTGTGGAGTCACTGAGGTCATCCGCGCTGACCGCTGGACGGTGCAGGCCACCAGGAACCAGCTCCTCAGCCGGCAGCAGCTGCCCCTCCAGCTGGCCTGGGCGATGTCCATCCACAAGAGCCAAGTGAGCACCGGTGTGGGGGGTGGGGACAGGGCAGGTAGAGGGAGGTCAGGCATGTTGGGGTCTATGTGTCTTTTTTTTTTTTTTTTGAGACAGAGTCTTGCTCTGTTGCCCAGGTTGGAGTGCAGTGGCGTGATCTTGGCTCACTGCAACCTCCGCCTCCCGAGTTCAAGCGATTTTCCTGCCTCAGCTTCCTGAGTAGCTGGGACTACAGGCATGTACCACCAAGCCTGACTAATTTTTGTATTTTTAGTAAAGATGAGGTTTCACCTTGTTAGCCAGGATGGTCTCGATCTCCTGACCTTGTGATCCACCCACCTCGGCCTCCCAAAGTGCTGGGATTACAGGCGTGAGCAACTGCACCCGGCCCTTTTTTTTCCCCCCCACCATTTTCTAAGCCACTACTAGATACGTTAAATTGTATAAATTGTATACAACCATTGTATAAAGTATAGATATAATGAATAATCAATACTGTTTTGCACAGAAAAAAACCAGAACTCAGAGAGGTTAAGGAACATGTCCCATGTCACACAGTTAGTGAGTGGCAGCCTGGATTCAGCTCCATGCCTGTCTGACCCAAAGCCTGAGCTCTTTTCTTTCACTCCATCCCTCAACTCTTACCTGGATTTGTGTCCCCCAGTTCCCCTCCTACTCAGACAGCCACCTGCTGTCATGCTCTCCCTCTGTCTAGAGACTCTCTGGACTGGACAAGGAGATCCAGGGGCAGTAGCAGGGCTGGTAAAGAGTCAGGCCCTTCAGGGCAAGGGACTTCAGGCTGAGCTGACTCCATCTCTGTCCCTGCATCCCCCAGGGCATGACCCTGGATTGTGTGGAGATTTCTCTGGGCCGTGTGTTTGCCAGTGGCCAGGCCTACGTGGCCCTTTCCCGGGCCCGCAGCCTGCAGGGCCTACGTGTGCTGGACTTTGACCCTGTGGCGGTTCGCTGTGACCCCGGAGTGCTGCACTTCTATGCCACCC